>NC_035107.1:256044971-256351678 GCF_002204515.2 Aedes aegypti | reverse complement strand
CGATCACACCGAGAGGCGGCAGCATAATTCGACCATATCCAAGCAACCCAGGCAAGGCGTGCATAAATTCCTTTCGAGCCGCTTACTTTGCTGCGGGAGGTCTCTGGAATCGACGACGACGAAGGTCAAGAAGCGTGTTCTCGGGTTACACTTCCTACGCGCATCCGTGTGAATTTCCTCCAGGACCGGACAGCGCACCGGTTGGGACCTCTTATTTTCGGCACACAGCTGACGTAATCGTGTCGAATTCGAAATTTTTCGCCGAAAGGGTGCGCGCCCATGACGGATGATGGCGCGATTGGCGGACATGGCTTAGCGGGTCATTGATCTCTCTCCACAACGACGATGACGACGAGGAGCCTTATTTCTACTTCGTTTCATTTCCCTATGGCGCGCGGTGTGGGCCCAGAGATGCCAGATCTACTGAAATTTCCATAGGTCTGCGGACTTGAAGAGTTTCTGCTGTTCCAATCAAATCTAAGTTATCAGATAGAACATCAATTCAACCAATACAAATTACATGTTTTATATCAGCTGTATCATAGCCCTTCAAGATCGAAAAAGTAAAAAAACAGCGGGCAAGTGGCTACCTTCATTGGTATAATCATATTGGTGGTGGTGCGGTTACTTCGAGGGTGTCATGGTGATGGTGTGATGGTAAATGTCAGTTAATTGAGTATTACGCATTTCACGGCGAAATTCTCTCTCTTTCGCTCTTCAACGAAACTTTGACAGGAACTGGCACCGTTGTTTTCAGATTTCCCGGAGGAGGGAAAGAGAGCGATTTTCTGATGACGTCACCGTACAATGGGCAAAAGTGAGCATGATTTTTTTCGTCCTTGCTTGTACCAATAGTTGCGTTTGAGTGTTACTATAATGCAGGTTCCCAAAAGAAAACAACGGATACCGCAACTATAGGAACACAAATTGAACATTTACCTCAACTAAAGGAAAGTGTAGTAGATGTATTATTTTTCAGTGAGATGCCGATGATTACTGCGATGAAATCAATTTTCTCATTAAGTGAATGGTTGTTACTTTCCAATACAGTTGCCTCTCCATATCTCTATATCGAAGGGACCATCGAGATAGGGAGAGATTGAGACAAAGAACATAAATTTAATGAACACTAGATTGAAAATAACTCCCTTACTAGGCTGAAAAAACAAACAAACTTTATTTCAAGTTTCCAAATTGTTTCGAATCGCTTAAATCTGGTCTAGTAACCTTTGATAATGTTCATATCGACATATGGAGAGAAAATTGGGAACAAAGAATCAACAGAAACACATTGAGATATGGAGATATCGAGATAAGGAGGATATCGAGATATGGAGAGAGAGAAATCGTATGCAGAATGAAGGGACCGACATAGGGGGAGATATCGAGATGTAGAACATCGAAAGATGGAGAGTCGACCGAGTTTGAGGGGTTAAATGAAGTTCCTCCTCTAATGGAACATTTACCTTACATGATTTCTGCAAGGATTTCGGAAAGTATGCTTATGATTTCAGGAATTTTCAAAAGGCAGTTCATTTTATAAACAATCTAGAAGTAATTCAAAAGCTTTCAACAGTCTAGTAATGTAATCATAATTCTTACGATGTAAAATTAAGGCACAGACAAACAGACGTAACATTTAGTAGAACAAATCGTGAGAACATGTACGCCCAATGCTAAAATCGCTGTCTTAGGCCGATGGACCAACAGATGGCGGTAGTGTGCCAACATCTAAAGCGAAAAAAAAAACGTTGCGAGCGCTGTGAGTGGTCGATTGACCAACTTTCATATATTCGAATCAATCGTTGAAAAGAGAAGATTGATTGAAAAAAATACGAGAAAAAAATAGTGTATAAGGGATAAGGGTTTCAAACTTTGGGACAGATCTTTACAAGTTTTTGCAGAGGCAGGATATCTAATCTTCAAATGAGAACTCTTGAAGCTTTTCAAAAAACCCCCTTCAAGCTACCGGAGAGAAGCCTTCAAAGTTTCCCAAGAGATGCTTTTCGATGAAAGCTTTTCTAATTGTCACATTTCCTAAATTCCAGAGAGCTTTCAAAACTTCTGAGGATAAGCTTTCCAAGCTGCCGATGAATAAACCTTTCCATGTTTCTGGAACAACTTCGGAAATTTCGAGAGAGCATATTTGCAAGCTTCTAGAGAAGAGCAAATTGGAGAAAAGCTTCCAGTAAGAAATTTTATGTGCTTCAAAAGAGATGTTTTTCAATCTTCTCGAGAGAAAATGTTTAATCTTTCACAGAGAAGCACTTTCATCTTCGGGTAAGAAGCCTTCCGAAGGGAGAGCTTCCAAAATATCGACAGAGAAACTTTCCAAGCTTCTGCACAAACACTCTTTAGCTACCGGCGAGAAGCTTTTTAAGCTTCCAGATAAGATCATTCGAACCATTTAGGGAGAGAAGCTTTCCGTTGTCAAGCTTGCCACCAAAATAGAATGCTTACACAAAGAATCTTTTACAGAGAGAGGGTATTCTAGTTTCCAAAAAGAATTTTTCCAATCTTCAGAGGTTTTTGGAAATTCTATGCTTCCGGAAAGAAGCTTTCTAAACTTTTAGAGCCAAATATCCAAGTCTTCAGAAGAAAAACCTTTTCATGTTACCGATGATATGCTTTCAAAACTTACAATAAAACTTTGAAACTTCCAAAGATACGCTTTTCGAGCGTCTGACGAAAAATTTTCAATCTTGCGGAGATAAACTTGCTGAGCATCCGAGAGGAAACCTTTCGAACAAAGACAGTTTTTCTAAATTCCGGAAAGAATATTATGAAATATCCCGAAAGAAACTTGTTTAGTTTATGGAGAGAAGCCTTTCATGCGGTAAAAGTATTCCTAGCTTCCAGAGAGAAGAAGAAGAGACAAGCTTTCTCAGCTTTCAAACTCCTAGTGCAATTCGGCTGATCCAGCCATTAGATTGGCTTGTGCCGGTTCCTCCCTCTGGACACTACAAACATCTCGAAGGAAATTCCAAAAGGAAATTCAGAAGAAAATTTCGAAAGAATTTCCAAAGGATATTCCAATTTTTTTTAAAGAAAAGCCCGAAGAAAATTCCTAAAGAAGTGCCGAAGAAAATTCCTACGGAAATTCTAGAGGGAATTCCGAAGTAATTTTAACAGGAATTCCGAAGGAAATTTTGAAAGGAATTCCAAAGAAAATTCCGACAGAATTTTCGAAGGTAATTCCAAAAAATTCTATAGGAAAACCTGAAGGGAAATTCCGAAGAAAATTCCGAACAAAACTCCAAACGAATTTCCAAACGAAATTTCAAAAAAAAAACCGAACGAAATTTCAAAGGAAATTTCAAAGGAAATTCAAGACAAAAAATTCCTAAGGAAATTTCAATAGAAATTCTAGAGGAAATTCCGAAGTAAATTGTGAAGGGAATTCAAAAAAAATCCGAAAGAATTTTCGAAGGTAGTTCCAAGAAATTCCGAAAAAAATTCTATAGGAAAACCTTGAAAGGAAATTCCGAAGAAAATTCCGAACAAAATTCCAAACGAATTTCCCAACTAAATTTCAAAAAAAAATCTGAACGAAATTTCAAAAGAAATTCCAATGTTTATTTCAAAGGACATTTCGAAGGAAATTCCAGAAGAAAATTCCTGAGGAAATTTCAATAGAAATTCTAGAGGAAATTCCGAAATAATTCCAATAGGAATTCCGAAAGAAATTCCGAAGGGAATTCCAAAGAAAATTCCAAATTAAATACCAAAACATATTTCAAAGAGAATTCCGAATGAAATTCCGACTGAATTTTCCAAGGTAATTCCAAGAAAATCCGAAGAAAATTCTATAGGAAACTCTGAAAGGAAATTCAAAAAAAAAATCCGAAGAAAATTCCAAACAAAATTCCAAAAGAAATTTCAACAAAAAAATCCGAACGAAATACCAATGTTTTTTTCAAAGGGCATTTCGAAGGAAATTCCAGAAGAAAATTCCTGAGGAAATTAAAATGGAAATTCTAGAGGAAATTCCGATGTAATTCTAATAGGAATTCCGAAGGAAATTCTGAAGGGAGTTCCAAAGTAAATACCAAAACATATTTAGAAGGGAATTCCAAATGAAATTCCGACAAAATTTTCGAGGGTTTCCAAAAATTTAAAAATTCCTAAGAAAATTCTATAGGAAACCCTGAAAGGAAATTCCGAAGAAAATTCCAAACAAAATTCCAAGCGAATTTCCAAACAAAATAAATAAAATTTCGAAAGAAATTTCAAAAGAAATTCCAATGTTTATTTCAAAGGACATTTCGAAGGAAATTCTGGAAGGAATTCCAGAGTAAATACCAAAGCAAGTTTCGAAGGGAATTCCAAAGGAAATTCCGACAGAATTTTCAAAAAAAAAATAATTTCGAAGGAAATTCAATAGGAAACCCAAAAGGAAATTACGAGAAAAATCCGAAGAATATTTCGAACAAAATTTCAAACGAATTTCCGAACGAAATTTCAAACAAAATCCGAACGAAATTTCAAAGGAAATTCCAAGGTTAATTTCAAAGAACATTCGAAGACAATTTCAGAGAAAATTCCAGAAGAAATTTCATAAGGAAATTTCAAAGTAAATTCTAGAGTAAATTCCGAAGTAGTTCCAATAGGAATTCCGAAGGAAATTCCAAAGTAAATACCAATGCAAATTTCGAAGGGAAATAGAAAGAAAATTCCGACAGAATTTTCGAAGAATTCCAAGAAATTCCGAAGGAAATTCCATAGGAAACCCTGAGGGGAAATTCCTAAGACAAATCCGAAGAAAATTCCGAACAAACTTCCAAACGAATTTCCAAACAAAATTTCAAAAATAAAAATCCGAACGAAATTCCCCAAAAAATCCGAACGGAATTTCAAAGGAAATTCCAAGGTTAATTTCAAAGGTCATTTCGAAGAAAATTTCGAAGCAAATTCTAGAAGAAAATTCCTAAGAAAATTTCAAAGTAAATTCTAGAGGAAATTCCGAAGTAATTCCAATAGGAATTCCAAAATAAATTCCAAAGTAAATTCCACAGAAAATTTTGAAGGGAATTTCAAAGGAAATTCCGACAGAATTTCGAAGATAATTTCGAAGGAAATTCAATAGGAAACCCAAAAGGAAATTACGAGAAAAATCCGAAGAATATTTCGAGCAAAATTTCAAACGAGTTTCCGAACGAAATTTCAAAAAAAATCCAAACGAAATTTCAAAGGAAATTCCAAGGTTAATTTCAAAGAACATTTCGAAGAAAATTTCAGAGAAAATTCCAGAAGAAATTTCATAAGGAAATTTCAAAGTAAATTCTAGAGTAAATTCCGAAGTAATTCCAATAGGAATTCCGAAGGAAATTCCAAAGTAAATACCAATGCAAATTTCGAAGGGAAATAGAAAGAAAATTCCGACAGAATTTTCGAAGAATTCCAAGAAATTCCGAAGGAAATTCCATAGGAAACCCTGAGGGGAAATTCCTAAGACAAATCCGAAGAAAATTCCGAACAAACTTCCAAACGAATTTCCAAACAAAATTTCAAAAATAAAAATCCGAACGAAATTCCCCAAAAAATCCGAACGGAATTTCAAAGGAAATTCCAAGGTTAATTTCAAAGGTCAATTCGAAGAAAATTTCGAAGAAAATTTCGAAGCAAATTCTAGAAGAAAATTTCAAAGTAAATTCTAGAGGAAATTCCGAAGTAATTCCAATAGGAATTCCAAAATAAATTCCAAAGTAAATACCACAGCAAATTTTGAAGGGAATTTCAAAGGAAATTCCGACAGAATTCTCCAAGAAATTCCGTAGGAAATACTACAGGAAACCCTGAAAGGAAATTCCGAAGAAAATTCCGAACAAAATTCCAAACGAATTTCCGAACGAAATTTCAAAGGAAATTCCAATGTTAATTTCAAAGTTCGATAGAAATTCCAGAGGAAATTCCAGAAGGAAATTCCAAAGGAAAATCAGACGGAAATTTCAAAGGAAACTCCGAGAGAAATTCCAAAGAAAATTAGAAAAAAATAAGGAAATAACGAAGGAAATTCATATAGAGATTCCAAAGAAAAGTCCAAAGGGAATTGCGTGAAATTCAAATGAAGATCCAAAGGAATTTCCTATGGAAATCCTGATGATTTTTACCGCTTCAATTCTCGCTAATGGAGAAATGTCCCGAAGAATTCCTGTAATAACATCTGAAAGTATTTCCAGAGAGCTATGTGGGAATGCTCAGCAAAATTTCCTGAAGAATCCTTATAGTTTATAGAGAAATTTCATGAAGCAACACTCAGGAGGAATTCTAAGCGCGATGCAATTTCTGGGAAAATTACCAAAGTATTACCAATTAAGAAATGCCCGGTATAATTTCTGAAGGAGATCCTAGAAGAAACTCTGTATGAATAACTAAAAAGGTACCTGAAGGAATTCCCATGAAAGTTCTGGAGTAATTCCTGAAAGTCTTTGAGGAATCCCTGGAATATTCAATAGAAGAACCAAAGAAAAATTCCCCGAAATATTCCAGGTGTAACTTCTTGAGGATTTTCTACACGAATTTCCCGAGGATTTTTTGGAAATTTTCCAGCTGATTTCCAGAGGCATCTTTTATGGAAATCTAGGAGGAATTCCAAATTTATTGCCTAAATAAATTGCTAAAAGAATTTACTGAATGATTATCGAATGATTTCTTGAAGGATTTTCTGAATTGTTCCTGTTGGATCCTCCAAAAGAATTCCAATATAGATTTGTGGGAAAATTTTTAGAGGATCTTTAGAAAATGCCGGTAGTGTGCTGAGCTACTTGGACACTTCCATGATTGTCTCGACCATTTTGTCGGTTGACAAAATCGAGAAAGAGCTAAAATCGGGAAACAATTTTTCGACTGGTTTCAAATTTTATTTTAACTTAAGGACTTAGTTTTATGATTTTGTAATCATTTTGTAAAAATTCTATTTTCTGTGTACCGTAATCGAAGGTAACATTGATAAGTTTCTTGGATAATTATTAAGAACTTCAAATTTCAAAATTTCGGTCTGTATATAGACGTGGCCAAGCAATTTATGCACCCAATATTGTCAGTATATGCATGTTAAGTCTAATTCAAATAAATAACAATTTTTGGGCTGACAAAATCGGGCAAAAAAGGAAGCTAAAATCGGGGTAAACAAAATCGGGTCACAAATGGTGCTTAAATCGGGGGTAGACAAATTCGGGGGCTCACAAAATCGGGTCATGACTGTACTTTCAGTATTATAATAAAACTTATTAAATAAAATTTTACAAAAATCCTAATCTTGGATTTTACGAGAAATCATTCAGAGATTTCTTCACAAGTTTCTCTATGAGTCCCTTCGGAGATTTTGACGTTTATTGTCCAAGAAGGAAACACTATCACAAAAATTTATTTTCAGAAATCGTTACTGAAATTTTTCGGAAAGTTTTTACCAAATTTCTTCAGGAATTTTTTAGAAGATTTCTACAGAAATTTTCTGGAGAATCGTCCATAAATGTCTTGTAGACTTTTCTAGTAATTCGCCCAAGGATTATTCTTTTAGACTTCCTTCGAAGATTTCTTCTATTTCCTCCAAAGACTACTCGGAGAAAACTTTCAAGGATTCTTTCAGAAACACCTCTTAGTATTTCGCAAGACTTTTCTCCGGAGTCGGAGTCACTTCTAGGAATTCATTCAGGGTACTTACTACATACTAATAGAAAAGTGCCAGAAATTCGTTCAAGAAACTATCCGTGGACTCCTCTAGAAATTTCCGAAGTGCATTTTTTTAAGCTTTACGGTAATTTGATCCATAAACTCAAAGGGAATCAAAGCTATACGAACGGCTTTTCATTAATCGTCATTATCGCAATATATCATATTAGTTATATATTTTAAATGTGTTAAAATATTGCCATAGTATAGCATAGCAAAGTCTGACTGTGTGTGTCAATGGCTGCTACTTCGTGATTGATCGGAACGGGTAAGAATTGCACTTAGATCCAAATGAAAGAGGAATGGCAAATAAATAAGAAATGGCAAATGGATAAGAAATGGCAAATGAATAAAGGATGGGTCAAGTCCTTACAGTCAGTTGGGAAGAATAATTGTTGCTTCTAGAGACCTCTGCATCACCACAATCACCACGGGAAGGATGTTTATTAGTGAGGGAGGAAAAAGATCTGAAAGTCACCTTTGATTGGTGATGCGAGTTTATTTATTTATTAGTTATATTATTAATATTATCATACGTATAGAACGAGCTCACCATTAGTTGGTTATCCATGCTATACTGAACACGGACATCTTTTAACACCCGCATAATGTAAACCGGACACGATTGATCTTGATTCCGTCGGTCGCCCCAAAAAGCATGCAACAGAATCCGTTAATTGTGTTAAAATGTTGTCAATGACAAACCAAAATTACTTGCCATTATTTTTTTTTTGTATAATTAGGGAGCCGGATCCTATTTTTGGCACTTTTGATTCACTTCGGCAGTGGAGTTTTTTTTGCCACAATATGCGTCATATCGAAGTGCTTTTTATTGCAAAGTTTTAGACAACTCGGCCGAGCTAAATCCCCCATGCCAAAGTGAATCGTGGAAGTGCCCAAGTAGCTCTGCACCCTACCTAATTTTTTTCTAGGCACATGCGATATAAAGCATTACGGAGCCAAATTCATCATATAACAAATTTATTTTGGAGTACAATGTTCTGGATAGTTTAGTGAACATAAACGGGTTTCAATTCCTCTGCCACCTCATGGTTATATTCAAAATAATTTGTATGACGAGTAAAAAATCTCATCCCTCTTCCACCATAACTCAACTACAACGGAAAAAGAATCAACTGTTGCCATATTAGTTTTGAATGCCGTTCTATTCTCGTTCACACACGCCTTGCATTGATTTAAATTGTAGCATAAATAAATGACGAATGACCCGATTGGCAGCACACAATCGTAAGTCTTGCAGGTATTGTTTGAAACAAAAATCTGGCATCGCTGTGCCCTCAAGTTAACGAAACGCAACCAACTTATGCTCAAGTGCGACGATTCGCTGCCGCGATGGCAAAATTAACCGGAGGATGTAAGCAATTTTAGTTGATCAAATAAATTCGCCTCAATTTTGTTTTGTTTCGCTTGCGTATTTCCCATGTTT
Source organism: Aedes aegypti (assembly GCF_002204515.2). NCBI lineage: Eukaryota > Metazoa > Arthropoda > Insecta > Diptera > Culicidae > Aedes > Aedes aegypti. The sequence goes on along the minus strand of NC_035107.1, from coordinate 256,342,560 downwards.
TGTTTCTCGATGAAGACGTGAAGTTTATTGATCGACCTGTTCGAATGTTTATTTCGTTTTTTAAGTCGCCTCGCCCCCTATCTGCCACTGCACATCTTAATGAGATTTCTCTGTGTTTCTTCTTGTTTTTTTTTCCTCCAGTTCCCGGCTCAACAGCAGCAGACACGGCATCAGACCACCAACCTAAACCATGTTAATAACAACAGTATCCCCAACGGGGGCAGCCATTACCAGCAGCATAATTACTCGTCACAAGTCCATCAGTACCCTCAACAGCAGCAGCAGCAATCACCGGGGCTGTATCACAGTATCGAATCCTATCAGGATCGAGGATCGACGGCAGCCACCTCCCTGCGGTTGAGTTATGTCACCGAGCGGATACTGGCGTCGATTCTGCCCGCGAGGCGAGCGATCCGCAACGGTACTACCACGCCAGTGCCGGGATTCGCCGACGAGCACGAACGGGAGCTGATCGAGATGCTGGAGCAGAAGCACGAGAAGGTAGGATATCGTATTCGAAGGTTGTGTTCAAATTATGCTGGAGTTAGTTGGTCCTTCACAGAAATTTAATACATAAATTTAACCTAACGCTCAAGAAGCTTGAAAAGCTTCGCCCATGAAGATTGAAAATCTTCGCTCAAAAAGCTTGAAATGCTTTGCTCACGAAGCTTGAAAAGCTTCACTCAAGAAACTTGAAAAGCTTCACTCAAGAAGCTTGAAAATGTTTGTTCAAGAAGCTTGAAAAGCTTCACTCAAGAAGCTTGAAAATGTTTGTTCAAGAAGCTTGCAAAGCTTCGCACAAAAAGCTTGAAAAGCTTCATCCAAGAAGCTTGAAAAGCTTCTCTTACAAAGCTTGAAAAGCGTCGCTCAAGTAGCTTTGAAAGCTTCGCTCACAAAGCTTGAAAAACTTCGCTCAAAAAGCTTGAAAATCTTCGCTTAAGAAGCTTTTTAAGCCTCGCTCAAAAAGCTTGAAAAGCTTCATTCAAGAAGCTTGAAAAGTTTCGCTCAAGAAGCTTGAAAAGCTTCGCTCAAAAAGCTTGAAAAGCTTCGCTCAAGAAGCTTGAAAAGCTTCGCTCAAGAAGCTTGAAAAGCTTCGCTCAAGAAGCTTGAAAAGCTTCGCTCAAGAAGCTTGAAAAGCTTCACTCAAGAAGCTTGAAAAACTTCGCTCAAGAAGCTTGAAAAGCTTCCCTCAAGAAGCTCGAAAAGCTTCGCTCAAGAAGCTTGAAGAGCTTCGCTCAAGAAGCTCGAAAAGCTTCGCTCAAAAAGCTTAAAAAGCTTCGCTCAAGAAGCTTAAAAAGCTTCGCTCAAGAAGCTTGAAAAGCTTCCCTCAAGAAGCTTGAAAAGCTTCGCTTACAAAGCTTGAAAAGCTTCGCTCAAGATGCTTGAATAGCTTCACACAATAAGCTTGAAAAGCTTTGCTCAAAAAGCTTGAAAAGCCTCGCTCAAGAAGCTTGTGAAGCTTCGCTCAAGAAGCTTGAAAAGCTTTGCTAAAGAAGCTTGAAAAACTTCACACAAGAAGCTTCAAAAAATTCACAAAAAGCTTGAAAAGCTTCGTTCAATTAGTTTGAAAAACTTCGCTCAAGAAGCTTGAAAAGCTTCACTCAACTAGTTTGAAAACTCTCTTTCAGGAAGCTTGGAATTCTTCTGCTCTGAATCATTTAAGTTAAGCTTAACTTATTTTCAAAATTATTTTACTTCAATTTTTAATTTATCGTGAAGTAGCAATTTTGTAAAATCAAGTTTATTGCATGTAGGAAAAAAGGATGATGTTTGAATGATCATGATTAAGTCTTTTCACTGGATTACTTCTAGGCTATTGCAGTTCCAGAATTGCAGCTTCCTGTTCGTATAGACACGTCTCCCGAAGAACTTCTTGATATATGTATCAGACGATACGTCTGATAGACCCCCAACAATAGCTCAACTATTTTAATTTACTTCAGATCCACATTCCTTCCTTTCTTTCCTTCATCATTCATACAATTTCTCAAACTTGACTTGCACTTACTGCAAGTCTGCCGAAGAAGCAACAGACCAGAAAAGAGTTGGAAAAATTAATTACACCGCCTTTAACCATTATTCAATCACTCAATCAAACCGAGCCAATCTCCGACACCCGGTTTGTGTAGTAATCATCTATCCCCGAGACAAATGCAACAGCATCTGATTCGGCAGCAAAATTAACGTGCATTTAAAGGAGGGGAACACTTTTTGATTTACCAAAAAGCAGCCATTAGCAGTAGTTTGAACAATTTTAGCAAAATCGATATAATTAAGCAATGTTGGATTGGAAACAAGCATAAAATTGGTTTAAATAACTATGAAAACTTGTAAAAAAGCAATAAATAACTTAATATAAGTAAAACATAAATTTCCTGTTTTTGGATATATTAGGGATGGTTACCCTATTCTAATGGCATGATAATACTTTGCCCCATATGATTCAGCCACCACACAACTATTAACCCCATTTTGGTTCTCTTCTATCCCACCTCGCAGAACTACCGGATATTCGACCTGGAGTCGTGCATCGCCAGCATCAGCCTGGAGAAACTCTGTGAACTGTGCAAGCATATCGATTCGTGGCTCGGCAGCGGCAAGGAGAAGATCGTCGTACTGCAGGACAGGTGAGTGATACGCTGATTCGACGACCATTGAACTGAGAAGTAGTCTCCAGAAGGAGACGATGAATTTGCATTGGACATCGCGGGTCACCTGCGGGTGGTTGATCTATCGCAGAGGTGTAGCTATGATTTCCATAAGAGAGGAGGGATTCGGTTTCGATTCGATTTCGATTCGATTTCGATTCGATTCGATTTCGATTCGATTTCGATTCGATTTCGATTCGATTTCGATTCGATTTCGATTCGATTTCGATTCGATTTCGATTCGATTTCGATTCGATTTCGATTCGATTTCGATTCGATTTCGATTCGATTTCGATTCGATTTCGATTCGATTTCGATTCGATTTCGATTCGATTTCGATTCGATTTCGATTCGATTTCGATTCGATTTCGATTCGATTTCGATTCGATTTCGATTCGATTTCGATTCGATTTCGATTCGATTTCGATTCGATTTCGATTCGATTTCGATTCGATTTCGATTCGATTTCGATTCGATTTCGATTCGATTTCGATTCGATTTCGATTCGATTTCGATTCGATTTCGATTCGATTTCGATTCGATTTCGATTCGATTTCGATTCGATTTCGATTCGATTTCGATTCGATTTCGATTCGATTTCGATTCGATTTCGATTCGATTTCGATTCGATTTCGATTCGATTTCGATTCGATTTCGATTCGATTTCGATTCGATTTCGATTCGATTTCGATTCGATTTCGATTCGATTTCGATTCGATTCGATTTCGATTCGATTTCGATTCGATTTCGATTCGATTTCGATTCGATTTCGATTCGATTTCGATTCGATTTCGATTCGATTTCGATTCGATTTCGATTCGATTTCGATTCGATTTCGATTCGATTTCGATTCGATTTCGATTCGATTTCGATTCGATTTCGATTCGATTTCGATTCGATTTCGATTCGATTTCGATTCGATTTCGATTCGATTTCGATTCGATTTCGATTCGATTTCGATTCGATTTCGATTCGATTTCGATTCGATTTCGATTCGATTTCGATTCGATTTCGATTCGATTTCGATTCGATTTCGATTCGATTTCGATTCGATTTCGATTCGATTCGATTCGATTTCGATTCGATTTCGATTCGATTTCGATTCGATTTCGATTCGATTTCGATTTCGATTCGATTTCGATTCGATTTCGATTCGATTCGATTTCGATTCGATTTCGATTCGATTTCGATTCGATTTCGATTCGATTTCGATTCGATTTCGATTCGATTTCGATTCGATTTCGATTCGATTTCGATTCGATTTCGATTCGATTTCGATTCGATTCGATTCGATTCGATTCGATTTCGATTCGATTTCGATTCGATTTCGATTCGATTTCGATTCGATTTCGATTCGATTTCGATTCGATTCGATTCGATTTCGATTCGATTTCGATTCGATTTCGATTCGATTTCGATTCGATTCGATTTCGATTCGATTTCGATTCGATTTCGATTCGATTTCGATTCGATTTCGATTCGATTTCGATTCGATTTCGATTCGATTTCGATTCGATTTCGATTCGATTTCGATTCGATTTCGATTCGATTTCGATTCGATTTCGATTCGATTTCGATTCGATTTCGATTCGATTTCGATTCGATTTCGATTCGATTTCGATTCGATTTCGATTCGATTTCGATTCGATTTCGATTCGATTTCGATTCGATTTCGATTCGATTTCGATTCGATTTCGATTCGATTTCGATTCGATTTCGATTCGATTCGATTTCGATTCGATTTCGATTCGATTTCGATTCGATTTCGATTCGATTTCGATTCGATTTCGATTCGATTTCGATTCGATTTCGATTCGATTTCGATTCGATTTCGATTCGATTTCGATTCGATTTCGATTCGATTTCGATTCGATTTCGATTCGATTTCGATTCGATTTCGATTCGATTTCGATTCGATTCGATTCGATTCGATTTCGATTCGATTTCGATTCGATTTCGATTCGATTTCGATTCGATTTCGATTCGATTTCGATTCGATTTCGATTCGATTTCGATTCGATTTCGATTCGATTTCGATTCGATTTCGATTCGATTTCGATTCGATTTCGATTCGATTTCGATTCGATTTCGATTCGATTTCGATTCGATTTCGATTCGATTTCGATTCGATTTCGATTCGATTTCGATTCGATTTCGATTCGATTCGATTTCGATTCGATTCGATTCGATTTCGATTCGATTTCGATTCGATTTCGATTCGATTTCGATTCGATTCGATTCGATTTCGATTCGATTTCGATTCGATTTCGATTCGATTTCGATTCGATTTCGATTCGATTTCGATTCGATTTCGATTCGATTTCGATTCGATTTCGATTCGATTTCGATTCGATTTCGATTCGATTTCGATTCGATTTCGATTCGATTTCGATTCGATTTCGATTCGATTTCGATTCGATTTCGATTCGATTTCGATTCGATTTCGATTCGATTTCGATTCGATTTCGATTCGATTTCGATTCGATTTCGATTCGATTTCGATTCGATTCGATTTCGATTCGATTTCGATTCGATTTCGATTCGATTTCGATTCGATTTCGATTCGATTTCGATTCGATTTCGATTCGATTTCGATTCGATTCGATTTCGATTCGATTTCGATTCGATTTCGATTCGATTTCGATTCGATTTCGATTCGATTTCGATTCGATTTCGATTCGATTTCGATTCGATTTCGATTCGATTTCGATTCGATTTCGATTCGATTTCGATTCGATTTCGATTCGATTTCGATTCGATTTCGATTCGATTCGATTCGATTTCGATTCGATTTCGATTCGATTTCGATTCGATTTCGATTCGATTTCGATTCGATTTCGATTCGATTTCGATTCGATTTCGATTCGATTTCGATTCGATTTCGATTCGATTCGATTTCGATTCGATTTCGATTCGATTTCGATTCGATTTCGATTCGATTTCGATTCGATTTCGATTCGATTTCGATTCGATTTCGATTCGATTTCGATTCGATTTCGATTCGATTTCGATTCGATTTCGATTCGATTTCGATTCGATTTCGATTCGATTTCGATTCGATTTCGATTCGATTTCGATTCGATTTCGATTCGATTTCGATTCGATTTCGATTCGATTTCGATTCGATTTCGATTCGATTTCGATTCGATTTCGATTCGATTTCGATTCGATTTCGATTCGATTTCGATTCGATTTCGATTCGATTTCGATTCGATTTCGATTCGATTTCGATTCGATTTCGATTCGATTTCGATTCGATTTCGATTCGATTTCGATTCGATTTCGATTCGATTTCGATTCGATTTCGATTCGATTTCGATTCGATTTCGATTCGATTTCGATTCGATTTCGATTCGATTTCGATTCGATTTCGATTCGATTTCGATTCGATTTCGATTCGATTTCGATTCGATTTCGATTCGATTTCGATTCGATTTCGATTCGATTTCGATTCGATTTCGATTCGATTTCGATTCGATTTCGATTCGATTTCGATTCGATTTCGATTCGATTTCGATTCGATTTCGATTCGATTTCGATTCGATTTCGATTCGATTTCGATTCGATTTCGATTCGATTCGATTTCGATTCGATTTCGATTCGATTTCGATTCGATTTCGATTCGATTTCGATTCGATTTCGATTCGATTTCGATTCGATTTCGATTCGATTTCGATTCGATTTCGATTCGATTTCGATTCGATTTCGATTCGATTTCGATTCGATTTCGATTCGATTTCGATTCGATTTCGATTCGATTTCGATTCGATTTCGATTCGATTTCGATTCGATTTCGATTCGATTTCGATTCGATTTCGATTCGATTTCGATTCGATTTCGATTCGATTTCGATTCGATTTCGATTCGATTTCGATTCGATTTCGATTCGATTTCGATTCGATTTCGATTCGATTTCGATTCGATTTCGATTCGATTTCGATTCGATTTCGATTCGATTTCGATTCGATTTCGATTCGATTTCGATTCGATTTCGATTCGATTTCGATTCGATTTCGATTCGATTTCGATTCGATTTCGATTCGATTTCGATTCGATTTCGATTCGATTCGATTTCGATTCGATTTCGATTCGATTTCGATTCGATTTCGATTCGATTTCGATTCGATTCGATTTCGATTCGATTTCGATTCGATTTCGATTCGATTTCGATTCGATTTCGATTCGATTTCGATTCGATTTCGATTCGATTTCGATTCGATTTCGATTCGATTTCGATTCGATTTCGATTCGATTTCGATTCGATTTCGATTCGATTTCGATTCGATTTCGATTCGATTCGATTTCGATTCGATTTCGATTCGATTTCGATTCGATTTCGATTCGATTTCGATTCGATTTCGATTCGATTTCGATTCGATTTCGATTCGATTTCGATTCGATTTCGATTCGATTTCGATTCGATTTCGATTCGATTTCGATTCGATTTCGATTCGATTTCGATTCGATTTCGATTCGATTTCGATTCGATTTCGATTCGATTTCGATTCGATTTCGATTCGATTTCGATTCGATTTCGATTCGATTTCGATTCGATTTCGATTCGATTTCGATTCGATTTCGATTCGATTTCGATTCGATTTCGATTCGATTTCGATTCGATTTCGATTCGATTTCGATTCGATTCGATTCGATTTCGATTCGATTTCGATTCGATTTCGATTCGATTTCGATTCGATTTCGATTCGATTTCGATTCGATTTCGATTCGATTTCGATTCGATTTCGATTCGATTTCGATTCGATTTCGATTCGATTTCGATTCGATTTCGATTCGATTTCGATTCGATTTCGATTCGATTTCGATTCGATTTCGATTCGATTTCGATTCGATTTCGATTCGATTTCGATTCGATTTCGATTCGATTTCGATTCGATTTCGATTCGATTTCGATTCGATTTCGATTCGATTTCGATTCGATTTCGATTCGATTTCGATTCGATTTCGATTCGATTTCGATTCGATTTCGATTCGATTTCGATTCGATTTCGATTCGATTTCGATTCGATTTCGATTCGATTTCGATTCGATTTCGATTCGATTTCGATTCGATTTCGATTCGATTTCGATTCGATTTCGATTCGATTTCGATTCGATTTCGATTCGATTTCGATTCGATTTCGATTCGATTTCGATTCGATTTCGATTCGATTTCGATTCGATTTCGATTCGATTTCGATTCGATTTCGATTCGATTTCGATTCGATTTCGATTCGATTCGATTCGATTTCGATTCGATTTCGATTCGATTTCGATTCGATTTCGATTCGATTTCGATTCGATTTCGATTCGATTTCGATTCGATTTCGATTCGATTTCGATTCGATTTCGATTCGATTTCGATTCGATTTCGATTCGATTTCGATTCGATTTCGATTCGATTTCGATTCGATTTCGATTCGATTCGATTCGATTCGATTTCGATTCGATTCGATTCGATTTCGATTCGATTTCGATTCGATTTCGATCGATTTCGATTCGATTTCGATTCGATTTCGATTCGATTTCGATTCGATTTCGATTCGATTTCGATTCGATTTCGATTCGATTTCGATTCGATTTCGATTCGATTTCGATTCGATTTCGATTCGATTTCGATTCGATTTCGATTCGATTTCGATTCGATTTCGATTCGATTTCGATTCGATTTCGATTCGATTTCGATTCGATTTCGATTCGATTTCGATTCGATTTCGATTCGATTTCGATTCGATTTCGATTCGATTCGATTCGATTCGATTTCGATTCGATTTCGATTCGATTTCGATTCGATTTCGATTCGATTTCGATCGATTTCGATTCGATTTCGATTCGATTTCGATTCGATTTCGATTCGATTTCGATTCGATTTCGATTCGATTTCGATTCGATTTCGATTCGATTTCGATTCGATTTCGATTCGATTTCGATTCGATTTCGATTCGATTTCGATTCGATTTCGATTCGATTTCGATTCGATTTCGATTCGATTTCGATTCGATTTCGATTCGATTTCGATTCGATTTCGATTCGATTTCGATTCGATTTCGATTCGATTTCGATTCGATTTCGATTCGATTTCGATTCGATTTCGATTCGATTCGATTCGATTCGATTCGATTTCGATTCGATTTCGATTCGATTTCGATTCGATTTCGATTCGATTTCGATTCGATTTCGATTCGATTTCGATTCGATTTCGATTCGATTTCGATTCGATTTCGATTCGATTTCGATTCGATTTCGATTCGATTTCGATTCGATTTCGATTCGATTTCGATTCGATTTCGATTCGATTTCGATTCGATTTCGATTCGATTTCGATTCGATTTCGATTCGATTTCGATTCGATTTCGATTCGATTTCGATTCGATTTCGATTCGATTTCGATTCGATTTCGATTCGATTTCGATTCGATTCGATTCGATTCGATTTCGATTCGATTTCGATTCGATTTCGATTCGATTTCGATTCGATTTCGATTCGATTTCGATTCGATTTCGATTCGATTTCGATTCGATTTCGATTCGATTTCGATTCGATTTCGATTCGATTTCGATTCGATTTCGATTCGATTTCGATTCGATTTCGATTCGATTTCGATTCGATTTCGATTCGATTTCGATTCGATTTCGATTCGATTTCGATTCGATTTCGATTCGATTTCGATTCGATTTCGATTCGATTTCGATTCGATTTCGATTCGATTTCGATTCGATTTCGATTCGATTTCGATTCGATTTCGATTCGATTTCGATTCGATTTCGATTCGATTTCGATTCGATTTCGATTCGATTTCGATTCGATTTCGATTCGATTTCGATTCGATTTCGATTCGATTTCGATTCGATTTCGATTCGATTTCGATTCGATTTCGATTCGATTTCGATTCGATTTCGATTCGATTTCGATTCGATTTCGATTCGATTTCGATTCGATTTCGATTCGATTTCGATTCGATTTCGATTCGATTTCGATTCGATTTCGATTCGATTTCGATTTCGATTTCGATTCGATTTTCGATTCGATTCGATTCGATTTCGATTCGATTTCGATTCGATTTCGATTCGATTTCGATTCGATTTCGATTCGATTTCGATTCGATTTCGATTCGATTTCGATTCGATTCGATTCGATTCGATTTTCGATTCGATTTCGATTCGATTTCGATTCGATTTCGATTCGATTTCGATTCGATTTCGATTCGATTTCGATTCGATTTCGATTCGATTTCGATTCGATTTCGATTCGATTTCGATTCGATTTCGATTCGATTTCGATTCGATTTCGATTCGATTTCGATTCGATTTCGATTCGATTTCGATTCGATTTCGATTCGATTTCGATTCGATTTCGATTCGATTTCGATTCGATTTCGATTTCGATTTCGATTCGATTTCGATTCGATTTCGATTCGATTTCGATTCGATTTCGATTCGATTTCGATTCGATTCGATTTCGATTCGATTTCGATTCGATTTTCGATTCGATTTCGATTCGATTTCGATTCGATTTCGATTCCAGGAGAAATTCGATGCTCTTCTCTGACTACACCTATCACTTAACTGGGTGGTACGAATAGCTGTGCAAGTTAAGGTGAAGCTGATAATCGTCCATCATTCCGATTCCACCACTACCGTGCTCTGAAGGTGCATGTTAGTCGCGTTCGGAGATCGGAGTTAGATGACTACAATTGTTTGTGAACTACTGGAATGTTGCTTATATAGTTTTTACTGTGTTGAGGTCACAAGTCAACAGTGGCAATGCAATGCATGTTCAATGGCACCGTTCCAACTACTGCCCGATAATTTAATTTGAGGTGAATCCTCCAACCAAACGGAGCCCGATAATTTACGGTTGTCTCCCGTTCGAGTTAGAGCTAGAGCTTTCCTATCGCATCTGCATTGCAGATGAGGTCCGACTACCGGAAAGATAAACCCTCCATGTGCAGTCGAAGTCAAGTGCCAACCGGAGAAAAATTGCATACTTGCGGGCGTGTCAGTTGATCGGACCCCGAACTGACCCCGACCGATCGTTCGGTCGGTGCTCGTTCATCTAAATGCAAATATTTTAACAACCACCTTGGCCAATGCAAACATTAATTTAAGAAACTGGAATTTAATCAAATTTTTAGAGTATATTGTGGCCGTACGGTGATAATCAGATTTTGCACACTGCCGCCGCTGCACATGAATTATTTATGAAACAGCTCTGTGGCCCCATAATTGATACTTTCGGTGAGCTTATTTTCGGCAGTATCGGAACACGCCTTTAATCGATTACGTTCGAAACGACTAACGACGACGACAACAACTTTGGCACAGCTGGAACGAAATAAAATGCACTTTGGGCTCTCGTCCGTATGTAAATTAATACACCGGCGGCGGCAACGGAGAAGTGCACTGCAAGTCAATTCTCCATGACAGCGATGGGGCGATGGTCGCCGGAGGGCGGCAAAACACCAAACATCAGAGTTAAATAAATAAACTGCCAAAACATACGCCGCATAAAGGTGGGTACGTGCCTATAAGGGTTGAAGGGGTATGTACTTGCGAGTGAGCAATGCGGAGGAAGAATTATGTGCGTGTTCCGTCCGGTCGGTCACACCGCCAAGGCTATAAAAAGTAAATTTGAGACGCCGCTATGCCATGCCGACCCACCAGAACGGACGTGGACGTGCGAGTTGGCTATGATGATGGGTTGTGCGTGAAGGTAATTTTTGATAGGACCAGAAAAAAATGAATAAAAATGACAGATTCCAAATTTAAAATTGCATTTCCTCTCGGATGAGTTACTATGAAGTCCCCCTGTCTATCCTATATAAGATAAAAATACCTTACCTATAAGGCTCGAGTGCAATGGCTCCTTTTTATACTTAGTTTTAATACGTAAGAAATCATCAATTTGTATTTTGAACAACAAAAATGAAAGTTGAGCCCTGAATAACTGAGCAGAGATGAGCCAGCCTCGGGCTGCAAATAATGATAAAGATAAATAAGGCTACCTTGTAGGGGAAGACAGGGTAAGAGCGCCCGCCGGGGTCAGACGGATCACCTTCAGTTTGGCAGTTTTCTTAAAACTTCATCAAGCACTTTTCATAAACACAAGATTTTTGACATTACGAATAATTTAGTGTGATTTTACATTAAAATGTTCATACCAAATATCAAAAACAAAGTTTCTGCTCGTCGATATTGAATTTGATCTAAATTTAACAGATGTTCACTTAACGATTTCGGAAGGGATTTTTTTTGTAAAAATATAACAAATTAGCCGTCCATGCTTTAACAGAAATGTGAAATATGCTTCAGTGAAATGAAATATGAATTGTAAATATTAAAAGAAAAAGAAAGTCAATTTACACCGCCTTCAGCCAACGGCTGCACAGACTGAACATAACTAACATTAGACAACGGACACACGGAACGACCAGTGGACCAGTGAACTTCGACGAAAAGTTTTCTCCGACTGGGGCGGGAATCGAACCCACACTCCATAGCACAGTACGCCTAAACGACTAACCGCACGGCTACGAAGCCTTGAAATAAGGGCAAAGTTGTAAAAATTGCGCAAGCGGGGTAAAACCGACCACTATGAATGGGATGAGACCGCCACCCCTAATTTATATCAAATAAAATATCTAAACCATTTTAAAATTTATAACTACGTTGTGCATTACTATTCAAGTAAAATGAAATAATTATGTAATCATTTTATTAAAAATACAAGCCTAATCCGCATATTTTTCTAAAATTTGGGTGTTTTAAGGTGATGCTAAGTATATATCTAAGTTTTTTTAATTAATGAACCCTAAACATAATTCAATATTGACGTTCATCAATGTAGAATTCATTAAACATTATACTTTAAAGAATTACAAGGAACTGATATATTTTTTCGTAAAATTGTGCACGAAAATCGTGGTGATCGCTTTTACCCCGTGGGTGGGCGGTTTTACCCCGTGATAAGAAATCACTTTTTCCAGCTTCAAGAAATGAATATTTTATTACGAATACAACACTTGTGATATGTTTTGATCATGCTTAAGGCTTCAAAAAACAATATGCTGCGTCGAAAAAAGTTTTATTGGTGCTTGATTTTGACATATGAATTAAATTGCTTAGGCGGGCGGCCTTACCCCATCTTCCCCTACCTAAAGGATTTCGTCGAACTAAATAAAATTACATTAACTGAACTTGTTAACAAATGTAATTACGGCCTGTTTATTGCATCATGAATTCGATTTGAGTTGCACTCTCGAATTGTCAAAATAACAAAATATGGCGACCATATAAGACAAAAGATATTTTTAATGGTTTCATTTCCTTTTCAGACGAAAATTTCGTTGCTTTAATCTCAAAGATTCATTATTATCATTATTAAACATGGCGACCGTTAGAGCAGCAAGATATGGCGACCATGACAAGAGCGACTTTTTGTTTCGTTACTTCAATGAACCACAAATTGCGTTCAATAAAATGTTCATGGCATTGAGTCTCTTATTCATACTTTTTGGAATTAACCAAACCAACCATTTGAGAATTACAGACGAAGTTATGATGCTTCATCGGAAAGATTCAACTATATTATTAAACTTAATCGATCATCAAATGTTACTTACTTCAAAGCTCCTGCTATTAGATTATTTTCAAAGTTTCAAGCAAACACGTCTTTAAATTTCGAGGTTTGAGTTTGGAATGACACAATAAAATGATAAGTACAAAGTGTAGGCTACTGCGACTTGAACAACGGTTGCATCGGGTTGCTTCGTCTTTACCCCCTCTCAATCGTTTAGTGCAAGGATACAGAGCGACGTACTCTGCTTTGCTTGAAGATGTCGCTACTGTCGTTTGCTTTTTGCTAGACCATGATACGGTAGCATTAAAGACCTTGAATATGAAGCCACTCACCGACTTTCGATCCTCGTTATCATCCTATCTGCATCCGCAAATCAACCCTGTGGTGCTGCATTTTCGTCATGCTTGAATTCCAGACAAAGTCCCATTGTTCCTTGAATGTAACGTACGATCCGCTTCAATGATCGCCAGCAGATGTCCAGACGAACATGGTGTACATTACGCTACCCAACAGCTCTCTATATGGCTGGTTCGTTGATGGTCCGTCATACTTCAATTGAAGTCCTTTTTCTATTAGAGTTTTGCATGAATTGCAGTTCACCATCCCGAACCGTTGTAGAATTTTCACTACTTGAGCTTCTTGTGATAGCCGAAGTCTTCCTTCACTGCGATTGTATTCGACCTTCATTTCTAAGAATTGGTGAACCTCGCCACAGTCGGTCATTTTGAATAAGGCGGATAGTTCCTTCTTGAGTCGTACGATTGAACTCAGCTTCCTTTTAGCGATTAGCAGGTCGTCTACGTAAATTATTATGTATAGTTCGTCCCCTTCGGTGCATCTCGTAATCTCGTATAGAGGCAGTAATCGTGGCATGACCTGGTGAATCCCATTCTCAGTAATTGATCATTCAGTCTTCCGTTGCGGGGATACTGCTTCAACCCGTACAAAGACTTCTCTAGCTTGCATACACTGTTTCGGTCAGCTTCTACGCCATCCGGTACAACCATGTAAATGTTTTCCTTCAGGTCACCATGAAGGAACGCGGCTTTGACGTCCATCAGGTGAAATAGGAATCGATGGTGCACTCCGACGGCGGAGAACTGCTCGGATTGTGGTAAGATTCGCTACGGGAGCGTAGGTCTCTTCATGATCGATGCCCACGAGCTGTTGATACCCTTTCACCACCATCCGGGCCTTATATAAGCCACCGTTGGTTCAATTTGAATCCCCTTTCTGCAATAGAAATCTTTCTGTGCGTTGGAACCATACTCACGTCCTTGATCCACTGTTAATCTTGAAGTTTTCAAGCCAAACTTGACCTTTGCCGTGGCCTTGTACTCTTGAAATTTGCTGAAGACTTCAAACTTCCTCCGCATCAAATACAGCACCGCGAAATGGGTATGGCCATCAATAAAGCTTACGAAATAGCTTGACCCATTCCATGCTGGAGGGTCTAGAGTTCATTTCATGCTCGCTAAAATGTCCAAGCCACCGATGCCATAATTCGTTCGTCATAGATTTACACAAGTTTGCGGTTGTTCCTTCCAGGTCGATCTCCAGTTCATATAGTCCGCCGCTGAAGTGGGCGATTGGTATGGTTTCTCCATCTTTCTTCAATAAAGCTACCTTGCCGAAGTTTGCCTGTACTCCGGCCATGACGAGCTTCTTCACGGGCATCAAATTATCACCATCTTTTGCCACGTTGATCACGACAGGCTGCTTTAATTTCTGAACCACAGAACCGCTGTCGTTGACTAGGTGACCGCTTGATTCTGAATCTAGCTCACCGCCTTTCTTTTATTTTCAACCACGTTAGCTTCACCGCCGGTCCCGATCTTCTGCCGGCAGTCCTTCTTGAAATGGCCGCGCTTGGCACACTTACTCTGGAACTTGAAGGGTGTCTTGGTTTTATCACCGGCGAAAGCTGCTTTCACTTTGGTCATTTCGTTCTTGACGCTTCATGTCTTCGGCCAGCAAACGTTGCTTCATGACTTCAATCTTTAGATCCTTTTCCGGAACGTTTTCCAGAGCGGTTATCAGTGGGTCGTAGGATCGGGCAACGTTCTAAGCAACAGTACCACCAGGTGTTGCGATCCAATAGACTTGGTTGCGAACGTCGCTTCTAGGGCTTCCTACATATCTTTGGCCGTCGACTTCTCACGAATGACTTCCAAACATTCGTTGGCCAGAAAACTTACGATGAGCGTCTTTGCCTCACAATCCGGATCTTCAAACTTGACCTTGTCCGCAGGCGCCTCAAGTACAATCTCCGTCATGTTATTCAAAACGCCGACCAAATCCAAAAGCATCTTCACTCTGAAGCTTATGATAAGCTATAGAATCCGCAGAATATTGAGGAAAAAATATAAAAATCAAAATAATGTGTCTATACATACTTAAATTATTTTACCGGAATCCGTGAATTTCACCGTAATCTCAACAGCTGAACAGTTCTGTAAAATAAAACAACGTAATTCCGTCGAAATTTCACCGAATACTGTAAAAATTTACCGTAACCTTTAATTTATTTTATCGAACTTTTCAGCTGTTGAGATTACGGTGAAATTAATGAATTCCTGTAAAATAATTTAAGTGTGTAAAGTTTATCAACATGTACTGAAAAGGTATTAAATAGCTATTGTAGTTAATTTTATATAAGCATTTGAAATTTCACTTCCTATACCTCGCCGGGTAAAATTTTCGACGCTTCACGCATAGAGTAAACTTTTTCCAGATGGCAGCACTGTACCTTCATTGACTGGAATAACGGTTGCATCGGGTTGCTTCGTCTTCAGATTCAAAATGTCCAGAACATTCCTGAAGGCCTAAACGCAATGATAGCGAATAAACGGCAACGCTCAAGAAGCTTGAAAATCTTCATTCAAGAAGCTTCATTTAAGAAACTTGAAGACCTTAATTCAAGAAGTTTGGTAAGCTTCATTCAAGAAACTTGAAAAGCTACTTTCAATAAGCTTGAAAGATTCATTCAAAAAGCTTGAAAAGCTTCATTCAAGAAGCTTGAAAAGCTTCATTTAAAAAGGATGAAAAGCTTCATTAAAGAAGCTAGAAAAGCTTCGTTCAAGGAGCTAAAAAAGCTTTATCCAATATACTTGAAAGCTTTCTCTAGGTAAATTGAGAACCTTTGTTCAAAAAACCGGAGAAGTTTTGCTCAAGAAGCTTTAACTGCTTTATTCAAGAAGTAAGGCAAGCTTATTTTCAAAAGTTGATAAGTTTCGTTAAAGAAGTTTAAAAAGATTCGTATAGAAGCTTGAACTAAAATTTTATAGCGACAAATAAGCATGCATGTTTAATTATAGTCCAATAATGATAATGACGCGTACTAGAAAAGCTGACATTTTATAAACGTCATGCTAGTAGGAAATGCTTTTCTATGAAGCTTGAAAATCATCTCGATACTTGAGTGAACAACTAAAAATACACATTGATAAAGCTTTAAAAAAATCCATGTTGCTTTTGAAACTTCCTTCTAGAATTTTGAATTTCTCTTACCAAGAACCTTGAACATCTTCCTCCATGGAGGTTGAAAAACTTCCTTCAAGAAACTTAAAACCCTTCCTTACAGAAGCTTGAAGAGATTAATTCAAGAAGCTTGCAAAACAACATCCAAGAAGCTCGAAAAGTTTCATTTAAGAAGCTTGAAAAGCTTCATTCAAGAAGCTTGAAAAGCTTCATTCAAGAAGCTTGAAAAGCTTCATTCAAGAAAGTTGAAAAGCTTCATTCAAGAAGCTTGAAAAGCTTCATTCAAGAAGCTTGAAAAGCATCGCTCAAGAAGATTGAAAATCTTCATTCAAGAAGCTTGAAAAGCTTTATTCAAGAAGCTTGAAGACCTTCATTCAAGAAGTTTGGTAAGCTTTATTCAAGAAACTTGAAAAGCTTCATTCAAAAGGTTGAAAAGTTTCATTCAAGAAGCTAGAAAAGCTTCATTCAGGAAGCTTGAAAGGCTGCATTCGAGAAGCTTCAAAGGCTTCATCCATGAAGCTTGAAAATCTTGATTCAAGAAGCTTAGAAAGTCCTTATTCAAGAAGCTTGAAAAGCTTCATTCAAAAAGCTTGAAAAGCTTCATTCAAGAAGCTTGAAAAGCTTCATTCAAGAAGCTTGAAAAGCTTCATTCAAGGAGCATGAACAGCTTCATTCAAAAATCTTAAAAAGCTGCATTCAAAAATCTTAAAAAGCTGCATTCAAGAAGCTTGAAAAGCTTCATTAAATAAACTTGAAAAGTTTCATTCAAGAAACTTGGAAAACTTTATTCAAAAAGCTTGAAAATCTTCATTCAAGAATTCATTCAAAAATACAAGAAGCTTGAAAAGCTTTATTCAGAAGCTTGAAAAGCTTCATTCAAGGAGCATGAACAGCTTCATTCAAAAAGCTTGAAAAGCTGCATTCAAGAAGCTGGGAAAGCTTCATTCAAGAAGCTTGAAAAGCTCTATTGAAGAAGCTTGAAAAGTTTCATTCAAGAAGCTTGAAAAGTTTCATTCAAGAAGCTTTGAAAAACTTCATTCAAGAATCTTGAAAAGCTTCATTCAAGAAGCTTGAAAAACTTCATTCAAGAAGCTTGAAAAACTTCATTCAAGAAGCTTGAGCTCTATACAAGAAGCTTGAAAAACTTCATTCAAGAAGCTTGAGCTCTATACAAGAAGCTTAAAAAGCTCTATTCAAGAAGCTTGAAAAGCTTCATTCAAGAAGCTTGAAAAGCGTCAATTCAAAAGGCTTGAAAAGTTTAATTTAAAAAGCTAGAATAGCTTCAAACAAGAAAAACTTCATTTAATAAGCTTGAAAAGCTTTATTCAGGATGCTTGAAAAGCTTTATACAATAAGTTTTAAAAGCTCCAATCATTAAGCTTATAAGGCTTCATTCAAGAAGCTTGAAAAGCTTCATTGAAGCAACTTGAAAAATTTCTTTCAAGAAATTTGAAAAGCTTGAAAAACTTGAATAGCTTCATTCAATAAGCTTGAAAAACTACCTTAAAGTAGTTTGAAAAGCTATATTCAAGAGACTTGAGAAGCTTGAATTAAGAAGCTTGAAAAGCTTCATTCAAAAAGCTTGAGTAGCTTCATTCAAGAAGTTCGAAAAGCTTCATTCAAGAAGCTAGAAAAGCTTCATTCAGGAAGCTTGAATAGCTTCATTCAAGTAGTTTCATCCAAGAAGATTGAAAAGCTTCATTTATAAGCTTCAAAAGCTTCATTCAAAAAGTTTGAAAAACTTCCTTCAAGGAGCTTAAAAATCATTTTCAAGTTTTTTCATCCCAACACAATAACACAAGTTGGGGTAATAACCCCTTACGCAAAGCAAACATAAAGACTATGAATATTCGATCCCTCCCCAATTCTCCAAGAGCTAGCCTCGTTCCCAATCGGTCGAACGCACGTAGCGGTCAGCTGCAGCTTTAATGCGCCATAATTCGCAACTTGCCCCAAAGTGCCAATAGCTGTCCAATTAGTTGGATCTTTCAGCACTTTCGTTTCGCTGTATCTCTCACCGGATTGGCCAAAGTCTCCAAGCTGCTAGCTCAGGTCACTTCGTTTTTGGCATGCAACTGTGAGCGCTTCTAAGGTAAAGCCAGGTCGCACTCTCGACTCCGGTATCTACTTGTCGACGGTACCAAAAATGGTCAAAATTCATTTTGCATAATTTATGAAAATCAGTACTTACCGGGCCATAAGGTGCTGCAGGAACCTTCGGAGCGTTCGTGTGGCCAAGCACGATCTCTGTGAAGCGACAAAATTATATTTTATGGTTTCTTTCTTTGGAAATATTTTTTTTGCTTTGGCGCACTCTCTCACTATCTTTTTACTTTTTTTGGGTAATGGATCGTAAATTTCGCCATGTTTGGACCGGACTGGTCCCCTGGGCAACTATCTTGGTGAACCTTTCGATTACGCTCGCCAGCAGCGCCAGTAGCCACTTTGAGAGAGGCTATGCCTAATTATCAGAAAATAATAATTACGCAAATATCGATAATCATAACCATCATCATCATTATCAACATCAAAGGCAAGCGTTTGGTGGGCATGGCGCCAAAATTGAAGATAAACATTCGGTTTAAAGTAGGCGCCGTGACCTGTTGAATTTTGGGCCATTTATCTCTGATGCAAATCTTCGATTTGTTGTTGATCTTGGCACACTTGGATGCATTTCGAAACGAAATAAATGCTTTTTTTTTAATTCCATTAGGCAAAACCTGGGAGGGAGAAACCAATACAAAATTTCTGTACGTCATAGTGAGCCGGGATTCCGCTGTCACGAACTGTCACTGTGAGCCCAGATCTCAAACATTGGACTAACATGGAAAAAGCGCGTAACTGATTAAAACACATTTCGCATTTCATCAAAAAGTGACAAAAATCGAATGAAAATAAATTCATGCACACAATGCAAGTAATGTCACGTGAGCACCTTTCAATCGGATTGAATATAAAGCATTTAAAAAACGCATCTTTTTACTTTTCCCAATAAAAATGAATATTTAGTGCATAGAAAACTGTAGCCCTTTTTCCATGTTTGTCGGGAAAAAATCGAAAGTACACAACAAAAGAAAACTAGCGATTTTCCCCAAGCCTGCCTTGATTGTTGTTGGCAAGCTGGAGTTATCTTGCAGTTCAAACAAACATTGTTCTATATTTCGTGTGTAGTATCGGTGCCTCCCTCCCAGGGCAAAACCAGTATCATTTCAGAATTTCAACAGAGAATTGAAATTTTTGCTTATAAGAGAAAAAGCTCCATTCCAATAAATAAACACTTATCCTCTGTATCTTCATTCTCCTTTCAGGGAGGACAAGCAGCGTCTTGGAACTGCCATCGCTGGCCTACCTGGAGTATCAGAAAATATGCGGCTCCAACTTTCCGCAATCCAACCGTACCAAAGCCCTTCAATCTCCCGGTAGCCCAGCGGACCTCAGTGGCCGTCGTACGCCCACCTGGCTCGATCTGGACATCTATTCGACGCAGAAATTCCTAGAGTCGATAACCGGCCCGTTACGGATCCCTTCGCACAAGCGTTACATCAAGTACTTCTCCGGGTTGCTGTCCGGGTACCATCAAGATGAACGCCGCTTCCCTGTTCCTGCGGGCCATCATCGTCGAATCGCCGCCATGCCTCCACTACCGCTCAGTGACCGTCAACAGCGAGTGGCGCAGTTTCGTCAAAATCTACGAGGGCGTCCGGTGTCTGTTCACGTCGGACATCTACGTGATACCGATCACCACCCGGCAGTTTATCTACGAGATCAAACATCCGCTGCGGTTGCGCGGGGACATTCTGATCCGGTGCTATCAGATCATACCAAATAACAACAAGCTGCACGACGAGAAGGAGCTGATCTCGTGCGTGCAGTTCCACACCTGTGCCATAACGAGAGGGAAGTACAATTCGCCAAGGTCGAGCTGGATCTGGCGTGCAACGGTAAGGGATGATTGGAATTCTTTGTCATTTTTTGGATACTAAAAGGAAGGATTTGTCTTGCAGATGAACGGTTTCCGGCCGATCACAAAGTGAGGCTTTGCTTCGATACCACACCAAATGAGAGGAGTGCGATACTGGTCTTCCAAAATCCGCTGGTGCGAATAGAACCGATTATCGAGGGCGGCGACCATCTGGAAACGATCAATGAAGGTAGGTAACCTTTCATACTATTTTTACTTATTTATTTATTAATTTATTGTTCATACCTCAACTGATCGATGTCTTCTGAGGATTAAGATGGGGAAAGCCCTTTTGCATGAACAGTAGTCCAATCAAAAAGGCGTGAAATCCCCATATCTTTTCGAAAACAAAATACAATGGATTACATACAGATTAAAAACAATACATAAAAATATGAAATACAAATCGACATTTCTACGCAATAAATACTTATACAGAGCTACGAGAGAAGAAATCCATTTGTCAAGTTCATACGCAACAGTATTCGTCACTCGTTGTATTGAAGAAAGATGACCGAGAACAAAAAAAAAAACAACACTCAAGAAGCATCCTTAAAACTTTTAAAATTATTGGACTGGGACTCACCTAATTGCGACACAATTTTGCTCACTTAGATTCCGTATGTAGAGAAAAACGTCTAAGTCTGCTATTGAATACTGAAGCTGAGATGGAATAATCGAATAGATGATAGACTTTGTTGCATTCCCGGCACAAAGCAGTGATGGGCTCGTTGATTCCGTAATCCGTTCTACGAAAATCCGGTCTGAGTCATTTAGAATGACCACGGTCAAATCTGGAGAACTGAAGATGAAAACTTGATGTATTGGGCACCACCAGAGAGTTTAATCTTCACCTTAAATATTCAACAGCTCAACAGTTCGGGTAATGCAAATTAAGCTAAAGCCAAGCCTTCATGAATCGATATCTGAAGTTGAGATGGCAAAAAGAATCGAATTCCGTTCAGAAGATCCGGTTCACTCAAAAGAACGAGTGATCCGTAGCTCATTTTTGACGAGAAATCGGTCATTTGATCAGCACGGATCAGATAAAAAGTGACCCGGAAAAGAACGAATCGCTTTTCTCCCCTATTCTCCTTTGTTCGTTTCTTGGCTTTGTTACAACGCTTTATACGTGCCTTGCTTTACACGCCACGTTACACATGCAAGCAAAGTTTTTCGCTGCACCCGTGCTCTCTGCGCTCTCAGCAGCATAGAAAAACAAGTTTGCCCCACCCACTTACACACAGGAAGATGTAAGATAGAGAGAAAAAGTGCCCACTTGAATAGCAAGCATATTTTTTGCTTCTTTCTTTTGATTCGGAAATCGGCCGAGTGCATCGTGCGTGTGTTTCTGGGGAAAAAGATAGGAACAATGAGAGTAAAATACGAAAGGAACGACACATGTCGCGCAACAGGGAGTGAACCGCTCTTTTTCTGTGCGGTTCAGTTCGTTCTTCTTTGTGAGCATTGAGCCACTAAACCGTTCAAAAGATCTGGTTCACTAAAATGAGTGATTCGGATTCATATCCGTTCATTGGAATGAGCCGTTTTTCCCATCTCTAATCTGAAGGGACCATCGACTCATGGAAATATCGATTCATGGAACAGAAATATTTTGGAAAGCTGAATGAGGGGATCATCATAGTAACCATGAAATTTTGTGTTTAGTATTGCTCCGTGCATCGATATCGAGTCATGGAACATCGACTCACGGAGGTTTCATTGTAGTATGGTAATTTTATACAATTTTCAAAAAAATCGCCCGTTCTGTAGATTTGTAGGGAATTTCTATGTTCTAATTTACCCAGTATTACATTTATATAATTTACATTTGTATTACAGTAAAATTCACAAGGATCCGTAAAATGCGCTTAGGTTGTAAAAATGCAACTAACTATAAAAAATACTCGAGATTTTTTTAAGAACTCCTGTACAAACTGAAGAAATTGGTGAACGATAACTATAAAATTATCTGTAGAAAAATCCTGGGATAATATAGTCGGTGTTCAGACAGACCGGACTAGATGATGTATCATCAAATTGATAAGTTCCATTATTAAAGCAAATAATGCAAAGATTTTAGATGCGTGTCGAATGCCTGGAGTATGTTTTCCTAACACTATTAAAAAAACACTTGGTACAGTTTGTCTAAACACGACCATGTCACAGCGTAACAAAATGACATTTTTGCGTGTCTCAATGTATGTTGTTGATAATTATTGTTGTACATATGAAGTTTGTATTCTGTGGAAAATTAAGCAAATAAATTTCCATACAAGCTGTCAAACTTGGCATGCAAGTTACCTGGTATAGTCAAATATTGCATTTTCAACAGCTAATATCTCAAAATCTAGACGTTTTATGATATTTTCGAAAACGGCAATGGATTTCAGCAACCCTAAATTTGGTAAATAGCGGTATTTTGGTACTTGAGACAAAAAACTGTTCCGCAGTGTATTCATTAAGAGTATTTTATTCGCTACTTTCTGAAATAGCGTAATAAATAAGAGTCAGAGTGTTAAAGTATTTCTTCTTAGAAAATACTGGTAAAATTCCCCTAACCATCTTTTAAGAAAATTGCTGAAAAAAAATCTAGAAGCGTTCTTGAGAGAAATGGTAGAGATAACTTCCCAATAGCATTACTGGAGAGTTCCCTGGAGAAGTGTCTGGAGTATCTAGAGAAAGCTCTAGAGAAAAATACTTGAAGCATCTTTCTCGAATAATGCGCGAGAAATTTCTGAAGAACCTTCAGTTGCTTAGAATTCTTTGCATTAACAAAAAGACTTAACAAATGACTTCATAGACTATTATATCTATCTATTATCACAGAAAGAAAAATCCATGTAAATCTCAGCGTTTGAATCATGCACATGAAGGGAATGCCAGATTTGTCGCAAATTTACATCATTTACATTCGTGTAAAATTACAACAACATCATGTAAGTTTCCGCTATACATCGGTGTAATGTAGCATGAACTCTAACCCATTACGCGATAAGTCGCATAAATTTACATGATGTTGATGTAGTTTTACACGATGCGTCATGTAAATTTTGCGAGAAATCTGGCATTCCCTCTATGTGCATGATTTATTTTATTTATCTATTTATTTATCAATACAATAACAGCATAAATAATCTCATACTGATTTTCAAAGCATATGCTACCATGATGATCTAAAATAAGTTATACCTAAGACCAATGTACATCCTGTTCATTAGAAAAGAAAATTAGTAACTTCACTTTTTAAAGAGAAAAAAAGTTCCTTTCATTTCTGCAACTTTTCTTGCAATTCATTCCAGTATCTTATGGCTCGATGTCGAAAACGATTCTTTCAGATAGTTTGTAGAGCATCGAGGCACATTCAGCAAAGATTTCGTGAAATCTAGCAAAATTGAAGGAGTGTTGCAAATATTGCGGAGGATTATTTATAATCTTGTAAGTTTGAAGGCACATTCTGAGTTTAAGGTGGCTAAAGAAATCACACCCAAGAATCGCATTATTGTAACTAGAAATATGTTCATCTCTTTTAGATTAAATGCGTATCTGGTGGCAGCATTAAAAACTAAATTCAATTTCTTTAAGTTTTTCTTAGAAATGGTCCCAAACAAAATGTCACCGTAATCAAATAGGGGAACTATAAGTGATCTGATGGAGTTACGCTGAAATTTACATGGATTTTTTCTTTCTGTATAAATAAAAATGGAGTGGTGTTTGTATGTCACGAAATGGCGTATGAACGGGTCAACCGTTTTGAATGATTATTTTCCGTTTTGTTCGTCAAGTGTTCCGACGTGTTTGTGTGTATAAAAATTCCAGGATATTCACGGGAGAGTTGAAAAAACGAGCGTGAACGTAACGTCATTTTGTATGGGACGATCCATAGCGTTTTTCAACAGCCTACTTGATGGCAAGACGAAGTTTACCGGGACACTTGTGTTGGATAAAGGGAATGTAGAGACCATCTTTTAAACAATAGAGACTGTTTTTTAAAGACTTGCCGCTGAATAGAGACCAAGTATCCAAAAGAGACCTGTTCATAGCCCTGGCAACTGCGAAGTCGATATATCCCCCGGTGATCTAACTAGAACCTCAGTCGATAGCATTTCGAGATTATATAATTAGCGTTACTGTTGCGCGGGTATACCCAAGTCTAGATTTACAATTGGTTTATTTAGGGGTATTCAGTTTTTTTTACATATTCTAATTCTACATTCTACAAGCCTTCATTCCGTTACCAATGATAATGGCCTGCGGCTAGTAACCTTCGCTGCTGCTAGAGGGATGGCAATCAGCAGTACCTACTTCGCACGAAAGAATATCCGCAAACACACCTGGCGACACCCGAGTGGCGATGCCTGCTCCCAAATAGACCACGTGCTGGTTGATGGGCGACATTTCTCAGATGTCATTGATGTCAGGACCTTCCGAGGCCCTAATATCGGACTCGGATCTTTATCTCGTTGTAGCTAAAATTCGGGCGCGGTTATCCAGCGTCACGAGTTCCGCAACGCACAGAACGCTACGCTTCAATATACAACGCTTGTCGACTGATGGGGTAGCTGCGCAGTACCGTCAGCAACTAGACGAGAAGTTGGGAAGAGTCAACGTTGCTGGAGACGTCGACAGCCTGTGGGACCCTATCCACGAAGCTGTGACAACAACGGCGCGGGAAGTGATCGGCACTGGTCAACGACGAAGACGGAAGACTGGTTCGATGAAGAGTGCCAGAGGGTGACAGACATGAAGAATGTTGCCAGAAGCCGTATGCTTGTGGCCGGTACCGACAGAACAGAGAGCGGTACAGGGCAGCGAGAGCCGAAGAAAGCGAATCCACCGCAGAAAGAAAAGGAAGCACGAAGAAAGTGTGGTAGCTGACCGCACAAGAAAGCATGAACCGAATGATATGCGGAGATTTTATGCAACGGTCCAAGTGGTGCGCGGCCCACAATTACCGTACCCAGTGCCCCGCCCATGTGCACATGACCGAGAGGGAATTTGCTGACCGATAAAACGCGCGGTGGCTGCCAAGGTGGAAGGAGCACATTCCAGCAATTGTTGAACGGTCGAGAATGGAATGTAGCGCAGGAACAGGATGAAACATAGATTGATGACGACTAGCTGTGGACCACCGACCATAGAGAGGTTAAAAAGGCTATCAGCGAGCTGAAGAACTGTAAGGCTGCTGGGAAGGACGAGATCCCGGTCGAGCTTCTCAAGCACGGAAGCGAGCAGCTTTACCAGTCGATCCACCGAGTACTTCTGAAGGTATGGAGGACGAAGAATTGCCCACCGGCTGGTTGGATGGCCTCATCCGCCCTATCTACAAGAAAGGGCACAGACTGGAGTGTGCCAATACAGAGGAATTACCCTTGCTGAATTCGCGTACAAATTCTGTCGCGCATCCTGTTTAACAGACTGAGACGCTCGAAGGAGTCCTTCGTCGGCGAATACCAAGCTGGGTTTTCGTTGAGGGCCGTTCGACAAAGGACCAGATGTTTAGGCTTGCGAATGATCCTAGACAAATTCCGGGGGTATAACTTGCAGACTCACCATCTGGTTTATTGATTTCAAGGCGGCGTACGACTCAGTGAAAAGAAATGAGCTTTGGCAGATAATGTCTGAAAATGGTTTTCCGGCGAAACTAATTAGGCTGATACGTGCTACGCTGGATGTTCGAAATCAAGTGTTCGGATCGCAGACGAGGTGTCAACCTCGTTGCGTGACGTTAGACGGATTGAAGCAGGAGACGCACTTTCGAATTTACTGTTCAACATTGCACTTGAGGGTGCTATTAGGAGATCTGGCGTGCAAAGAAATGGCACTATTATCACAAGGTCGCACATGCTCCTTGGCCTTTGCGGACGATATAGACCTGATTGGAATCGATCGCAGGTCAGTGGAAGAGGCCTTCGTGCCTCTGAAGAGGGAGACAGCGAGGATAGGCCTGACCATCAATTCTACCAAGACGAAGTACATGGTTGCAGGTAGAGATAGAGTCAGGCATGGTGGTGTAAGTGCTGAGGTAGTGTTTGATGGGATGTGTTTGAAGTTGTTGAAGAATTTGTTTACCTTGGAACACTTGTGACATGTGACAACGACGTTTCCCGCGAAGTGAAAAGACGTGGTTGCGGCTGCGAATAGGGCCTTTTACGGACTACGTAACCAGCTTAGGTCCGCGCAGCTTGCAAACCGAAACTAAATTCGCCCTGTATAAAACATTGATCTTCCGGTGGTTCTCTACGGCACGAAGCGTGGACGTTGAAAAGAGTCAGACCGGAAAGCTCTCGGTGTTTTCGAGCGTAAAGTGCTGCGGACAATACTCGGTGGGAAACTCGAAAATGGTGTGTGGCGCAGACGCATGAATCACGAGTTGTATCAAGTGTACAAAGATGCGAATAATTATCAATCGTGTAAAATACGGCAGACTTCAGTGGGCTGGTCACTTAGTGCGAATGTCGGAAGAAAGAATTGCGAAAATAATATTCAGCAGGGAACCAGGTAGAGGCCGGCGGCTTCGGGGAAGACCACGAATACGCTGGCTGTACGCAGTGGAAGAGGACCTGGCGACCCTAAACGTTCGGGGCAACTGGAGAAGTTTCGCCCAAGACCGACGAAGATGGAGCTCTACAATACGCCCCGGCAATGGCGTGATGCTACGCTGTAGCCATCAAGGTATCAAGGTAGGTAATGTCTACATTGAATATTTAGCTAGAACCCAAAGTTTCATAATTTTCCTTGCCCTGGAACAATTTTTAAACACGTTTGAAGTTTGTATGAAAATTGCTTTTAAATCACCCCTCGACAAATATTACTACGGGACGAGCTGTCATTATGTAAATTGAAAGGTCATTGAGTCTACAGGTTGAAATTATCATTAACCATTCATGAATGTCCACAATTAAGATATTGAAGCGCAATAAAATTGTGATATACTTAGAAAAATGTTTTTTTTTTCGACCAAAGCTACTAACTAAAATTTGTAAACTTTTTCATCGCTAAACAAACCAATTGTGAAAGCCCGGGAGTACAGTTTCGTGGGTGCCTTTTTTCTATAAAACTTTTGTTGTCATTCACGAATGTTTAGTTTTTCTGTGATCCATCCATGCATAATTTCGCTGTGATAGTTTCTTCTCCGATAAGACTCAATGACTATCACAGTCTGATTTATTGCGCACAAACGACACATAAAATTGAAGCCGTAAGAATTTTTTCAAATGCAAACAAAAACTTTTTTCAAATTTCTGGACTAAAAGCGGTAGAATTTCTTCGGTTTTCCATTGTCAATCGATTGATTAGAGTGTGGGCAAGCATATTATACAACCAGTGTCGTGGACTTTGTCGCCAAACGATAAAAAAACACCGGGGGTCCAAAATATATACTTTGAGGGTCCAAAATGTATTGGTGTGTCCAAAATAATGAAAAGCAGTACATCACAATTCAATTATTTTCGACGTTATCTGGATCCTACATGACCGTTTGGGCATTTTTATCTTGTAAAGGAAGTTTTTCTCTACATTTTGGCATGTTCTTTGACTTGGTTAAGCTGTGCAATGGATTAGCTGCTTCGCTCATGTCCACAGTTGATCAGCAGAAGTTTTTCTCGTTTCATTTTGTATGGGGAAAGGCATCTAATTTAAAATTTCTCGTGAATGAAAACTTTGATCGAAAAAATATTTGGCAGGCTTGATAGCCATCCTCTATGCGTACAACCGGTACCAAATATTTTTCCGAAAATAGTTTCCAAATTTGAGAAATAATTCGTTAGATGCTTTTCGCCATACAAATATTTTTCGCGTTACCTGTTAGCGATTTTTTCGTGCCATAGACACTAGCGCATGTGCGTTACTATGTGGCGAGTAGCGAATCAGGGCATGCATGTAACCCATTAATTAAATTGGGACAAAAAACTAAAATCACTTCCTTAGGGGGTCCAAAATACGACCGTTTACCCCTATCTCTAAGTAAGTCATGTTGCTCAGTTGTAGAGTTTTGCGCCATGGACAGCAGAGCACGCTTCAAGTGTTTGCCCGGAGCGTTACTGGCTTTGCCGATACCCCTCAATGTAGTGCAACAGAATCGGTACAATTGCTGCGAGTTTTGACAGCAGAAGGCGGCAGAATCTTATCGGAAAGATGCTGTAATAAAGATGCTCGGTTCAGGTAGCGTTGGGAAAAGTATGTCGATAAATTGATGTTTATGATTTTTATAGAGTAAAGACATTGCCAAGACCTGGGAGGGAGCACCGATACTACACACGAAATATAGAAACAACGTTTGTTTGACTGCAAGATAACTCCAGCTTGCAACAACAATCAAGGCAGGCTTGGGGAAAACCGCTAGTTTTCTTTTGTTTGTGCACTTTCGATCTTTCCTGACAAACATGGAAAAAGGGCCACAGGTTTTCTATGGCAATAAATAATAATTTTCATTGAAAAAGAAAACGATGCGTTTTTTCAATGCTTTATATACAATCAGTTGGAAGGTGCTCACGTGACATTACTTACATTTTGTGTATGAATTGATTTTCATTCAATTTTTGTCACTTTTGATGAAATGGCGAAAATGTGTTTTAATCAGTTACGCGCTTTTTCCATGTTAGTCCAATGTTTGAGATCTGAGCTCACAGTGACAGTTCGTGACAGCGGAATCTCGGGCTCACTATGACGCACAGAAATTTAGTATTGGGGTTTCTCCCTCCCAGGCCAAGACTGGTTGGAGGATGCTTCGATATTGTGTAGGAGCCACGGTTTAATTCCATCCAAATCCCATGGCTTGGGTACTGGACTGGTAGGGGGCAGCCCTCATACAGCGTTTAGTAAATAGATGTTGGAATAATGTCATTTGGTAAAATTGTTTTGAATTTGATCAAAATCCATTCGTTAAGCGAAGGGATAGTTCATAAACTGCTCGAAATCGTACATTTCGCTGTAAGTCATTAAAAGGACATTTTAAGCAAAAAAAATGTCCAACACTTAAGATTCCTACGATATTTTGAAAAGAAAGCGCATGAGATTTTATGACGCCCTTTATGTGTCCGGTGGTTGCTGAATCACTGCAGTAGCTTTCTTCCCTGATTATGCCAAACGACCATTATAACTATTATGTTGAACGATTATTATACCAACTGGCTTTATACCAAAATACTGTATGTTAAATGATATAATGTCAAGCGGGGTAGTTCCGGCATAATGGCCACTTCATCAGAGAAAAAGAAATGACAAAGTTTTAAA
This sequence comes from Aedes aegypti, assembly GCF_002204515.2. Taxonomy (NCBI): domain Eukaryota; kingdom Metazoa; phylum Arthropoda; class Insecta; order Diptera; family Culicidae; genus Aedes; species Aedes aegypti. Next base: position 256,312,662 of record NC_035107.1, on the reverse strand, counting down.
AAAAAGATAAAAAAAAGATGTTTATTTCTTAAACTTACGATTTTATTGTTTTGCCCTGATTAAATTTCAGTATTTTGATCAAGTCCTCGAAGCTTACTCTGCTTTAGGTCTGCAGCGATCTTTTTACTTATTTTTCATTCCACTTAAGATCACTATTTTGTTAGAAATCCAAGTTTTTTTTTCGTTGAGCAGATGTAGGTAAATTTCTAGATGTAAGCAGAAAGTCTTCGTTGTACAGTCGTCTCTCCACATCTCGATATCTCTCCCTTTGTCGATGATTTTTTCGATCCCTTCAATCTGCATAAGTACACTTCTCGCGTTGAGTATCATACAGGCGTATCTGCAGTGATCGATTTCTCTTCGTCGATTTTCTCTTTCGGTTAGTACACATAATTCAATCGATTTTCGTTATATTTTACGTCGCAGTATGATCAAATACGATGAGTCCTTCCTACTGAATCAAGAATGGCAGCCGAAAACAGTCACCCGGCCAAGTAATTAGCCAAAAAGCAGGGATTGAATCCTGAGAAAATTGAGAGAATCTCTCACGTATCGCTCTCTGTACCTATCATAACATGCTGCACATTATGAGAGACTGTTTATCGTATACTGCTACAACTTTGATCAGATTGGGGGGATAGTAGTGCATGATAAAACCCCTCTAATCAAGCTCCAAACCTGGGGGACACTATTGCTACTGGAAGTTTGTGGATTGTTTATCGTGCCAGTAAAGTAAAACACCCATCCCCAACGGTAAAAATGCGAGAAAAATCGATTTTATCATCGCTCTCTCTTTGGGGCTCTCGCTCGCTGCTTCCATTTATCAGACTTGTTACACCTTGCGATACAATGACGATCGTGGACCGCAACAAATGGGATGTTTTTCTTTGCTTGCTTTGATCGTGCTTCATACTCAAATGAGAGCGAATTCTACAATGCCTGCCAAAGAGAGAATCGATGAAGAGAAATCGATCATTGCAGTTACGCCCTTAAGATACTGAACGCGAGATTTTCACTCTCCATATGTCGGTCTCTCCCTATCTCGATGGTCCCTTCGATATCGAGATGTGGAGAGTCGACTGAAATGGTTGGAACACGGAGAAATATTTTTACCTAATTTTTGAGTTTACTTTACCCAAAATTAAGTATATCGATTATAGTTTCAACCCAAAATCTCTCGGTATTCTCTTTCTCCCACACGAATGTTGTCAAAAATAGAGAGAGCTGCATCTACCCAATGTGGGTACTTTGGCCCAATAAGCCAAATTTGGGTAAATGCAACTTTTCTTATGTTTGGGTCGAAAGAACTCAATTTTGCGTTAAATCAACCCAAAATTGAGTATATTTTTCTAATGGAATTAAAGCCAAACTACCTAGTGGGAACCTTGGAAATTTAGCCAAAATTGAGTTATTGGGCTCAACTACGGAATTGCGTTGAAACAACCCAAAATTGAGTTGAATTCCGTCTCCGTGAAGGGCAAAGGTCGAAGAACAAAGGGGCTGTCCATTAATTACGTAAGACAATTTTGGCCATTTTTCGACCCCCCCTCCCCCCATGGTAAGATTTTTTGTATGAAAATCAAAAATAATTTGTATGGCGAGTAAGAAATCTCGAACCCCCCCTCCCCCCATAAACCCTTACGTAATTAATGGACCACCCCAAAAGAGAAGGGACAAAAAGTCAAAGTGGAGGTACAAGGGAGAGATAAAAATAAATAGGAGACAAAAAATATGCATAGAACAGTTCATTCCGCAAATTTTTGTTCTAAATAATATTTTGAAAGTGACAAAAAGTAAAGATATACTTAATACTTTCTGTCCTTTGGATAATTGTTCCACCGGATTCTTTCATTTTGAAAACGTTAAAAGTAGGTAAAAAAATGATATTTATACAAAAAAAACATCACAATTTTACATTCAAATACATGTAAATATAATATGAATATTTGAAAAGTTATGGCAGAATTTCGATCCTCCTCCAAGATAGCATCTTAGATCAACTACTGGTACCACTCGAGTAAAGTATGCAGGATTGTGTGCAATTTTTCATGTAGAAATATTCAAAATAATTTTAAAAGAAACTTTCAAAGATCCTAGGTCTAACGAGTGAGAGTTAAATGCAAATGATTTAATCATGACAGCGCGATGAATTTATACTCCTTCTAGCACTAAACCGAATAGCGCCTTCCGCTTTTTTTTTACTAGACCTGCCGTCCCTGAACGTTAAACCTAATGTCGAAAGTAGTACGATGAATAGATCATCGAAAATTTTCTAAATTTGAAGTTTTCGATGATAACAGTGTTCTACAAAATAATATTAAATTCTCAGCTTTGAGAAAGTTTATACGGTTCTAAAACACAAAGAAGAAAAGATCTTGTCAATTTTCAATAGTTTTTTTTTTTGTTTCAGGAAGGCAAATGAATGCAGATTAAGGTGATTATAGAACGAAGCCACAACTCAAATTTTCAAGAGCACAAGACTTGAGAATCAAATAGCGCTCAGCGTTGAAAATCTATCCCATTGGTCACCACCAGCAAGCAAGCAATTTGATTGGTTTTCAACGCGAACTGTTGTCAGATTCTCTCGTCTTGTGCACTAATTCAAAGTTTGGCTTTGTTTTATAATCACCTTAAACCTTCCTGGGTTATCATTAAAATCTTTTAAAGGGTTTTACCTGCTCCATAAGTATCCAAACGAGGCCTCTAATTTAAGCTCAAAAAGTATCTAGAAATCATTAAAAAAAACCGTAATGTTTCACAAATTGATGTTTTTTTAATAAATTCACATGATTTAATGCAATAATACTTAATGAGTCTGGAGAATTAATTCTGTGTTCAAACGCACTCGCAAGCAAGTACCGCCGTATAAAATCAGATGCGGTCCCATTAGAGGTCAAAACAGTGGCCCATGATATTCAAGCTTCCTTGTTTAGTTATTCAAGGATACAGGTGAAACTTATGGAATATGTAACTGATTGTAATGTGCTTTGAATCCAGCGAGATTCTATCCTGTCTCCCTGATAATAAACTATTAAATGTGGAAAATATTATGCCAAAAATTGATCACAAATTTTATTTGCCTTTGAGAAATGTATACAATTTCACTAATTGGTGTATTGTGGTTATTTGACTTATACAACATTGTTACCATCAAAAATTTCAAATTTCGAAAATATTCAAGTAAAACGATACTTTGAGGTCCTTTTATGAAATTTTTCCGTATGTCAGTAGGGTGACCAGATGGAGAGTTGGTGTAAATACATACTTGTGCAAGATGTTATAAAAAGTGGATTTTTGAAACATTAGGTACTTGATATATGACTAACTTTATTATTATTTTTTTTTTGCTTTTGGAATGTCTCATCATAATGGGCCGTTTTTCATCGTACAACTCGTGCTGTAAAAATCATCATTCTGTAACTTGTTGCGTAAACTACTATTTCGCTGTATAGGTATACACGATACAATTTCCGGAAATTTCCATGGCCATCTTCATTTTTCGTAAAAATTGAAAAAAAAAACCACCCAGTCGAACTACTCCATAACACGAAATATCCACAAAACAGACTTCTACATACCAAAATAAACAATATTTTGAATGATGTTGATCGATATTCAACACATTCATTTTTTTATGAAATAGATTTTAAATTATCAAATTTCTGTGCTTATAATTATAAGTATATTAATATACCAGAATAGATCCCCTGATCAAAAACATTGATTACTCAAAAACCTCAATTAAAGGTCAAATTTGCTATAGATTGCTTACCTATAGCAAGGGAAATAAGATTTCGGAACTACTGGAATATATCGTTTAAACTCGTGAACAAGAATAAGTTGCTCTAAGTCATACAGTCACCCCACGCAGTTGAATCACCCACAATTTATGAATCAGCTGATTTCAAAACACAAAATTATTATCAAACTTATCACAAAACATCACATAATCATTTTTACTGACAAGCTACACATAGTGTTCAACCATTTCAAGGCTTTTTATCTCAGTAAAATAGCTCTTGATCACGGTATGAACCAACAATATTACTAAATTCTTTTTGTAGCTATTTGGGCTGTATTTTTGGCCAACTTTGTAAGCCGTGTGCCTATTGACGCCTAGCTAGAAATGATGTTTCGAAGTGTGTTTCAAAGATTTTTTGTGAAAGTTTGAGCCCCAGACAACATTTACAGATTCAATAAACATAGCAATGAGAGATAAATGCGTATTTATACGGATTTTGATGAGATTTTTGAGTAAATTACTTGATTGTAGGTTACAAATTCTTTGATGAACTTTTTGTAAAACTGCACCTGGAAAAATATAATGACACGACATGCTAGTTTACAGCTTGGATTTTTTGAACGTCAATATATAAAGTGTTACAATAAATAAAGTTTTTTTTTACGTATGCTGAGCAATAAATAAACTTAACGGGCTGAGACTTTTGGATTAGTCATAAACGTGAAAGGTTTTCTTAAAGCTATTTTCTCGTGTAACAATTCAAAAGGGCCAATCCTCAAACCGTTGATTCTGAGAAAATTCGATTTGAATATTGTTCACCAAATTTTCAATTCCCATCTCTCAGTATTCAAAAAAATTAATGTGATTTCTTGTTGAGTGACGATTTACTATTACTTCACGTTAATAATCGATTTTATTCTGAAAACTGTCAAAAATGTGGAAAAAATGATGAGTTTGAATACTTGGCCCATTTTCAATTTTCAACAAGGCATGGGCCAAATTGAACTTTATTAGCGTGCTTGGCCCAAGGCTAGGCCCTTTTGGTTTTCAATGAATGAGCAAGAGAGAGTCATTGGTCTCTCACCATGCTAAGGCCAATGACAGTTTGCGAAATTTTCCGATTGTAGGCCCTCTTAATGGAGCGAGAACCGATCATTGGCCATTTCGAGCATGGTACCAATGAATGATTTGGAAAAAAGTGGTTATTGGCCGTTTTGAAAATCTTGATTATAACGGTAAGTTTTTGGATTATGTTGACAATGTTTGCATTGTTTGTGGGTGTTGGGAGATGCTATCGAATGGTATCAAAACACGATTTGTTTACAATTTTATCATTGGCCCTTTAGAATTGTTACACGAGTTTTGAAGTTTTTAAATTACACCGGAAGTTGCAGAATTTACCAATATATTGTTATATGACAAGATTTGCTCTTTGCTAACAAAAAATATGTATTTGGTGTTACTTGGGGGGTTTCTTTCGATAAAAGCAGGGAATTCTCCTGAATACATCTGATCGTTGCGTTTTTTAATATTCCCTCCTAGATTGGGAAGGCATTTTTTCTACCAAACATCACGTGTATTTCCACAGCCAAAACAAAGCCAGTCCTAGGTAAACACAGGATGATTCACTACTAGGTACGATACAGCACAATGGGTGCTATAAATGTAATAATTTTATCGCGCTCGCCATCTGATGTGCTATCTACTTGCATGTCGTTACATTTGTTTTTGTCTTTGATCACGGTTTATAAAAACAGGCCAATCAATTTTCGACGTAATCAATAGCAACTGAGGTGCCACCTACTTTCTGTTCGAATTCGACCTTGACCAAACAGAAGACGACATCCCTTTCCTCGAAATGGGTCGTAAAATCTTAACAAAGTCCATTAGAGTCGTAAAGTTGAGCCATTTTCAAATCTATTATTTAATGCCTTGCTGATTAATTGGTTCGATTTTCTACCGTAACGCCGCCCCAAGACGACGTGACCGGTTTTCTCCGAGGGAATCTCTTGAATCTGCTGAACCTGGCCCGATGTTGTGGGTGGACATGTTTTATACACACGTAGCTTATCGGCTGGTGCTCTTTTCGGATGTGGCGCCACTAACCCGTGCGTTTGCTGCTTTGCTTCGACTAAATATCAATTTTTCATTCAGATCCGCCACTCTGGGGTTAGTTGGCATGATTGTTGGGAAACACCTGAGAATTTAATTTTCAAAGGAAGAGCTTTGACTTTTGTAACATTTTTCTAACCGGTGCGCAACGTAATAACTTCGTTACTCTTGTGTACGCACATTTTTTTTTTCTGTTGATGAAAGTTTTTCAAACTATCTGAAGCAATAAAATATTACTTGTCAGTGCAGAACTTTCCAGTTATCGCCCAATCAGCTTGCTTTTCTCCACCTGTAAACTTTTTGAAAAGGTTGTTTCTCACAGAATGATGGTCCACATCAACGAAAATTCAATTTTTCCAATGAACAGTTCCAACATGGACATTCGACCACTCATCAACTTTTACGTGTAACAAATTTGATTCGTTCCAACAAATCTGAAGGCTATTCAAGTTTCTATCCTTCTTGACTTAGATAAAAAAATTCGACAGTGTTTGACATGAAGGCTTGATTGTAAAATTATAAAACTTTAATTTTCCAACATGCATTTTTAGAATAATTCACAGTTATTTGCCAATTTGTACACTTCAAGTTATCAGAACTCCAAGTCTGAAAGACTTCCTATAAGAGATGGTGTTCCTCAAGCCAGCAATGGTTTCACATTTGACTTACCTGAGTTACCTCAGGGATGTCAAAGTTCTTAGTTTGCGATGACACAAGCCTCTCCGCCAAAGGACGAAGCTTGCGTGTCATCTGTAGTTTTTTCTTCAATTTTTTTTTCTTGCAAAACATGGAAGATTTCTTCCAAAACTCAACCAAATAAAAACTTAACTTTCAAAAATCATATTAAGGGCATTGGTGCCAAATGTAACAAATATATAAAATGTTTGCATCAACAGGAAATCGAAACTTTGTCTTAAGAACAAGCTTTTGATCATCAAACAAATTTTCAGGCCAGCCATGTTGTATGCTGTATTATTGTGGACTAGCTGTTGTAAAACCAGGAAGAAAGCTCTATAGAGGATTCAAAATAAAATTTTAAAAATGGTTCTGAAGCTCCCTCCCTGTATTAATGAGTTTTATAGAATATTCAATGTTGAAACATTGGAACAAATGTCGAATAAAATTATGATAATTTTAAACTAAAACGGTTGCAATCTTCTATTGCCACGATAAATGCGTTGTATATCTTAGGTTAAGTTTATTTAAATCCTTTTTTTTTTCTTATATGCACGTGAAATCAAATCATCTATGAAAATTTTGAACTGCTACGGAAAAAGAAATGTAATATGTTGTTAAGGGATGGTACACAAATTATGTCACGCTTAATTTCTACTTTTTTTGACCCCCCCCCCCCCCCCCTTGTCACACTTTTTGTATGAGTCCTCCAAAAATTTTGTAAGACTTTCCACGCTTGGCCTGACCCCCCCTCTTGGAGCGTGACATAATTTGTGCATGATCCCTAACAAAATGTTAATGAAAGCTTTAGATTTACCAAATTATGAAGATAGTGATGTCTAATACAGAACACCTAGATATGAAAAATGAAATTATGTTTAAAAAAGAAACGAAACGACTACATAGCACTTGTTACATTAGCACCCGTCAATCGTCAGTAAAATGGCAAAAGGTCAACACGGTCGTTAAGGAAAGTTAATTTATCGATTGATAGATTGGCCCCGTTTCCGAGACGGAAAAGAAGAACCTGATGCTCCCACTATAGGTATCATCTATTCGATGCGCCTTTTAGAGATAGGTGGAAGTGTGGTAGGAAACTTCGCCTTTGGTCTCGCTCGACTGGTGCTGATCGAATTTATGAAACCGAGAAGTAGTAGATTGCCATCGTAGATGGCCTTGATGCACCCCGTGCAAATGGTGAAATGCTTAAAAATGTTTGGCTACGTTATTTGTTTTAGTGAATTGCAAAACAGGTTGCAGATTAGATATATATTTGAAACAAAAATCAGATTCTGCACAAAACTTCCTTCAAATTTGGCAATAACATTATTTTAACCGTTTTCATGATATTGCAAGTGTATGAGTAAATTATATACAGTTAACTCTTCCTTACTTGATATTCCGTATCCCGATATCTAGTTAGAGAACCATAGTAAAAGTTGGTTTCCATGGCTAACTCGATGGTCCCTTGGATCGCAGTTGCACTGGTTTTGTGTTCTGTAACTCGATACCTCCCTCACTCGATGGTCCCTTCAATATCGAGTTAGGGAGAGTTTTGTTTTAACATTTTAGCCCATATCGAATACGATTTGAAGTGTCCTAGTTTGTATTGTGTTTATCTCCGTTTTAGGCACTATTTTACCGTCTATAGACTGTATAGACAAAGATTTTGGCTATCTACTTTTTTCTCATAGCTTTTTACACTAATTCTCGATTACTTTCAAACCAACGTAAGTAAGTTTCATATGGTTTTGAAAATTAATTAGGAAATATTCCAACCTGCCTTCTAAAACTGTTTTGAAATGAACCACCTTTTAAATATTTTTTCGCCGTGTAAATCACTTAAATTTTGCATACAATCAGCTCGCGTTCAAAAACTAGGTAGTTTCTATTATTTCTCACAAAAATATTATGACAAAATGATAAGCCATTTCATTCAGATATTTACGACGTTTTTGTACCAGTGTAAAATCGACTCAAGTAGTGCTTTGTTTTGATTCGTGGTTAAGTCACTTTATCTCGCCATACAACGGAGCGGAAAGTAGCCGGTTTACAATCTTTTTTGGATTATATTCAAATATATATTCGGAAATGCAATGAAAGTTAAAAAAAAAAACAAAAAAAAATTGCTCACGTATTTTACATGATGTTCATTTCACAAACAATAGCTGTTCATTCTACCCACATAGTGCAGGTAAAATAAACATTGGCATCGTTTTTTGCTAGCGATAGAAATGTGTGAAAATTTAGCTATTCTAGTCTGAATTCATGTTGTGTTTTAGATAGCATCCCTATTTTTGATGTTGTGCGATGGAACTGTACAAATTCCTCGTTTTTCTATTTGAAACAAGATGATATCCTTAAGGTGTTCATTTTACCTCCCCTTCCCCTACTGTAAAAAAATCCTTCAGATCGGTCCTTAACAAACTAAGGTCTAACACTCTGATCAGTTTGTATGCAAAATTGTAAAAAAAAATGCAATTGTATTGTTCAACAATGTGAGTACAAACCCGACCAGAGGCGTAAAAAATCAATGTAATTCTCCAAAGTTTTAGAAAAAAACGTAGTAGGCCACACCACAAGGGGTTGTGTTTTCAACTGCCTGTCACGTGTTTTTGTTTTTGCGTAATAGATTCCACGATTCTGCTGGTGGGTGGTTCAACCGGTGCAACGAACCCAGATAGTTTTTCTTGCGTTTGTTATAAATGTGGTTCTGATGATAAATTGCAACAGTTATATATTTGTAACATTTGATAGTGCCATTTATTGCTTTCCTCTGTAGCAAAGAATATGTTTTCAAATGTGGTAATGTGCTAGTGAAGAAGTGATAATTTAATGCAGAATAAATTGTCTCTTTCCATCCAAAGTGATTCAGAATCATTGTGGAAAACGTGCCTTTATTCGACGGTAACATTTCAATGGTCGCGCTATTATAGTTCGTACAACACATGTGGGAAAACTTTTTAGAAAATATCGTTTTCCATACGAAGCATCACATTTTCAATTCCTATTACTCAGTATTCAAATTTATCAACGTGATTTCATGCTCGTTGAATGACGATTTACTATTAATATCCGATAATCATTTTATTCTCAAAACTGCCGAAAATGAGGAAACAAAATGATGAGTTCAAATGCTTGGCCCATTTTTGATTTTCAACTCAGAATGGGGCTTTTTATAGGCCAAATTGAATTTTATTAGCGTGCTTGGCCCAAGGCTAGGTTCTTTTGGTTTTCAATGGATGAGCAAGAGAGAGAGTCATTGGCCTCTCACCATGCTAAGGCCAATGACAGTTAGCGATTGTAGGCCCTCTTGATGTAGAGAGAACCGACCATTGGCCGTTTCAAGCAGGGGACCAATGAATGATTTGAAAAAAAAGGAAGGTTATTGGTCGTTTTGGTTATTGGCCGACAATGTTTGTTGAGTATGTGGGTGTTGGCAGGTGCTATCGAAGGGTATCAAAACTGGATTTGAATCCAATTTTATCATTGGTCCTATTGAATTGTTACGCGAGATTTGCTTAGATTGGATTTAGTGAGTTTGTTCCAAGCACTCATTTTCAATGAAACAAGGGCTATATTTCAGAGGGTCAATTTGTTTTCTCGTTTCAGAAAGCGAGCAATGGCGCTTTAACCAAGTAAATGGCCAAATTATATTCGCGTAACGGTCTGTTCAAAATACTTTAATCACCCTATAATTCGTTCATGCTGAATACTAGACCAATCCCTTCCCTATCATCCAACTCTTTGACATTTATGAGCAGTGTTGTGAAAAACTCAATTTCTCATAACTCATGCTTGAGATTTTTCATGTGTGAATTGCCAATCGCGCAACTCAGCAGTCAAAAAATCATGGATGAGTTGGCTCACCTTTTTGACTCATTGTTTCATATTTCCACAATTTACTCACACACGGCAATAATTTCTAGTTAGTCTGGTAAAATTATAGAAATCCTTTCTAACGTAAACAACAACATTCGGGTTTCACGAGCTTTTGACGGGTTTTGCGACTGAATCATTTTTTACAGTTTGAGTTGATTGAGTGATTTTGCCTCTCAAGCGTGAGATTTGCGAAGCAGATCTCTAATGAGTTTGCTCTCACGGGAGAGCGCATTGATTGAGATTTGAGTGTGAGTCTATCAACAGTGTTTATGAGGGCGTCGGTGAGTCGCTGGTCTCTCATAAGTAGGTGTCATATCATCATTATCCTTCCTTTTTCCCGTAACGGAAAAGATGGCCGTGGCCGGCAATGGAAATTGCCATGTCTTTCCATCTCTGATTTTCGATTGAATAACTGTTTCATATAAAATAGTTTTTCATAAATAATTGAAATAAATGTGATGAAGTAAATAACATGACAGTTTTCAGTGTACTGAAAGTGTCCTTGACGTAGGCACGTCGCAGACCGGCTAGCTTACCTCTTGGCTATTAAATCTCAGGGTCGGCCACCGACCTCGGGAGGACTCCCAACAACGTGCACTTACCGATAGTACAAAGTGGACTGATCAACGACTCGGAACAGGCTACATCCAATGACTCTTTCCTAGAACAAGCATTAAAGAGAGCTGAGAGAATTGAATTGCAAGGTCTTCTTTTATTTGAATTTCTGGAGGGTACGGTATTCGGTGCAGCGCTGTTCGATGACGTTGGGGCCCTGGTGCGGAGGTGGGGAGAGGAGGATGGAACGTACCTGCAGCAACCCTGCCGTGGGTTCTGTGATGCTCGAGGTGATGTTCAAGCGACGAAGGGGCGGTGACGACAAATGACGTAACAGGCGAAACGGGGATGTGCGCCGTCTCGAGAGGGATTCTACCCACCGGTGTTCTGCTACAGTGTCACCGGTCGTAATCCGATTGACAGCGTGACGAGGGTCTCTATACGATCCTTAGGGTAGCCGATTGAATCCTCGACCTCAACTAATTGGCTTTGGCTTGCGAGTCTGAGGCACTTCACTTTTTGGTGGCACTACCCGATCGCGTCCACGCGCTTTCCACACGGTTCTCTAATGACTTCGTAGCAAAGATACGGTTTTATAGGACTTGTGAGTTGCTTACTGGTTCAAGCGATCATGATCCCTGGCTTTCTCTCGACATCCACCTCAACCTCCTCAAAAAAACTCCCTTTTTCTCCGCTATATTTCCATCCTCCTCTTTCCCGGATCCAGTGTTGTAGCGATATCCAAAAAATCCTCATTTAGTGGTGAATTTACCGTCTCCCCTCCATAAATAATTTTAGTACAACGGTGTTTCAATTCACGGATTAATTTTAACAATTCTAACAGTTGGAATGTAATAAACTACTCGCAGATTTTTTTGGATAATATTTTTTTAATACATTTGGTTTTAATTTCAATTACTTCATTCAAATAATCTTTATAATTTAAATAGGATAAGGTAGCAAATTTAAGGTCAAAGGAATGCTTTTTGTTCCGATTTTTTTTATAGATCGGTAACAATTATCTCCTCGGGCGAGAAGAAAAATTGTTCGTGCAATTTTTCATCAATTATCTCAAACAGGTGCCTTTAATCACGGCACCGACATGACCATTGAGTATAGATGACTGGACTGTTAATGAAACCGATACCGAGTTGAAAACAGTGGTTAAGCCCCTAGACTGAGAATCGTCATCCTTCCTACTAGTCCAGTCCAGCTTTGTCGGGGAGAATACTCGTACATTCCTCGCCCTACCGTGGTATACACTTTTCTCTCTTCTCTGAAGATCACCTACGTTTTCAACACTCATTCTAACATTCATTCCTCATTCATCCATATTGGGCGCGCCCCCTTACAGAATCACACTAAGCACACACTCACACTCATCCAGTTTTATGACTATCTTAATCTAAATTACCTCTAAACCAGTGACAAACTATTCTACTGTCTACGTGGATATTGTAAATTGTCAGTCCTGTGAAGGCACGATTGCCATTCTACTACCGCATACTCTCAACCATAAGCCTTTATTGTTTCATGTGTTAGGGGAGCATAATTCTGCAACCTAATCATAAGAAGAGTTTTACTAAACGCACCCCCTTTGCGGAGATGTGAACCATCACTCCTGCGATTCATAAACAGGATTGATAATGGAAAAGACTATACTTTGTTTACTGTCAAACGTCAAACCTTCATAATATTGAAGCAGCAAGACAATGATAGAACGTTCGTGAAAATTTTCTTAATTTCCTAAAAGTTCTTGTTTCGGTTTAAGAAAATTGAATTAGTTTTCGAGCTGGAATTGGACCTGAAAGAAGGATTCCTGATTTCTCGAAAAGGATGAGCGACTACCAGATGGAATGGACTGTTTTCGTCGGATTTGTGCTTGATATTTGGGCGGCTAACTGGATTGAAATTTTGGCTGTGTAAAAAAAAAAACAATTTTGAGGTGTGCAGCAGCTGGACTATCCTGGTTTTAAATGTGCAGCCGACCAATTTCCCAAATTTTTGCCGTTTAAGTCCTCGATTTCGTAGGAAGATGATCCTAGGCGGGCCTTTATCTTGGCAGGCAGATACATCGGGCCATATTTTGCGTTGTATGCCTCAGCCGCGTTAGACTGTTTCATATTTCGATAGTATACCAACTGACCGATCTGAAACGCCTTGGAGTATTGTCGATGTCGGAGATTGTATCGAGCTTTAACGTTTTCATGGGTTTTCTGGAGGTTTGTTTTTACAAGGTCGTAAATTCGATCGAAGAGTTTTCTACGGAATTCCTCTTGTTCCTCCGAGGGAGGATCAATTTCGGAACCGAACCACTTGTGATCAGTGCCTTTAATAAAGGCTTCATGACCGTGCACGATAAAGAACGGTGTCATTGCAGTGGAAGAATGCTTAGACGTGTTCAAAATAATTTCGACCTCCGAGAGACGACTGTCCCACTCCCGTTGGTCTTGTCGAACGTAGGTGCGTATTGCGGCGTTGATCGTTCTATTTACCCTCTCGACCGGATTGGCCTGAGAGTGGTACTTCGTGTTCAACCAATGTTTGATGTGAAACCGCTCTAAGAGAGTTTTAAATTCTCGTGACAAAAATACCGACGCATTGTCGGAGATAATTATTTCTGGAGTAGAGTAGCGTGCAAACCACTGGTCCCTCAGGGTACGACATAGGGATCCACTATCTATTTTTCGCATAGGGGACAACATTACCCATTTGCTGAAGAGGTCAAGGGTTACCAAGATATGCTGGTTACCCTTCTTGCTTCTTGGTAACGGACCAATGTAGTCGGTGGCGATGATTTGCCATGGGTGTGTAGTCACCCTCTGTTCGCCCATAGGAGGAATCACTGGAACGCAAGCTGCTTTTGTTTGTTTGCAAACTGTGCAGTTTTGAACGTATTCTTTAAGGTCTTTTGCCATGTAAGGCCAATAATAGCGCGATTTTGCTCTGGCTAAGGTTCTTTCGAACCCTTGGTGCATGGCGTCATCGTGACATTCCCGGAGTATGGAGGGGCGATCCTCAGGAGCGATCACCTTCTTCCACTCGAATCTATGGTCATATGGGTTATTTGGGGTGGCGACAAATTTGTATAGCACCCCTTCATCTATTCTAAAATCGACGTAGTCATCTGGGTTCTGCTCTATCTTCTCTTTTAGGTCTGAATACCAATGTGAGGGTGTTTGCGCAGCCACAACAGCGATGCAACGGGATAACGCATCAGGGACAACATTGTCCTTCCCTTTACGATGCACGATGCTCATGTTGTATTGCTGTAGGGTCAGGCTCCACCTACTACACCGAGATGAAGTTTTCCACTTCGTTCGCAGTATGTGGGTTAAGGCAGATGAATCCGTTATAAGGGTAAAGTGGCTGCCTTCTATATACCCTCTAAAGGGTTCAATGGACATGAGAGCAGCCAAAGTTTCCTTTTCACAAGCGTGATAATTCCTTTCGGGGGTTGTCAGCTTGTGTGAGAAGTACGCAATGACTCTCTCATGATCCTCCTGAACCTGCGTTAGCACGCCGGCAACGGCTATGTCACTGGCATCAGTTTGTATGGAAAAAGGCAACGCAAAATTTGGACTCACTAATATGGGTGCACTAATGAGTTTCTCTTTTATAAGACAAAAGGCGTCTTCGGCTTTATCGTCCCATGGAAGAATTTTGCTTTTAGATTTTAGAAGATCTGTTAACGGAGTAGTTATTCCGCTGAAGTCATCGATGAAGCGCCTATAGTAGTTGGCCATTCCTAGGAACCTTCGTAATTTTGTTAGGGTGTTGGGTCTTTCATAGTCAATAATAGCCCGGACTTTTTCTGGGTTAGGTCGAAGGCCCTCCGTCGAAAGCAGGTATCCTAGGAATGGCAACTCATCTACCCCAAATCGTGACTTTTCAAGGTTAATGGCTAGATTGGCTCCTGCCAAACGACGAGCAACCTCTTGGAGCAACCGTAGATGCTCTTCAAAGGTTTCGCTTACTAGGACGACGTCGTCCAGATAAACGAATACGAAGGGTTCTAATTCACCATGACCTAGCACTTGGTCCATTAGCCGGGCCAAGGTTGCTGGGCTGTTTACTAGCCCGAACGGCAACCGGGTGAATTGGAACATTCCTTTTCCTTGGATGCTAAACGCAGTATAGCGCCGGGATTCTCGATCCAGGGGAATTTGAAGAAATGCTTCGGACAAATCCAAGGTACTTAAGTACTTTGCCCTAGGCAATTGTCCCAGTATTCTCCCTGGATGATGTAAAGGATAGGCATCTTTTATGGTACGCTCATTTATCTTTCGAGCGTCTAAACAGAGTCTTACTTTGCCCGTTGGTTTGATTACTGGTACCACGTTCAGTGACCAATCTGAATGGCAACGCTCAATAATCCCCGCTCCCAACATTCGGTCCAGCTCGTCTGATACTTTTTCTCTAATTTTAGGAGACATCGTGTATGGATACTGTCTGATAGGAGGCCGCGTTTTCCATTCATCTTGGATTTCAATTTTATGAGTTATGAGATGGGTGGTTGTAACTTGATTGGGTACTGCCACCAAAACCATTGCTTTGACTTCCTCTAGCCGTTGAATTTCTTGAGCAGATAGTATTGATTGGGGCGTATCCTCCGTTTCTTCTTCTAAAGTGAGAGCACACTCTTCAACCTTAGGATAAATATTGAAGCGGGACCAAAAGGTCATACCCAGCAGGCAATCAACCAGCAGTCCTTCGACAACGAGTGTAGGGATTATCCTGATTTTTCCGTCGAAATTGAAGGGGGCATATATTTCACCTGCAATTTTAAGCTGCCCTCCATTAGCAGATCGTAAGACAATTTGCTCACTAGGAGCTCGTAAGTTAGCTCCTCTCAGGTAGTTATAAAGCTTGAGGCTTATTAACGTTCGGTTACTACCGGAGTCTAATAAACCTTTGATGCGTATGTTGTGGATTTTCACCCATGCGTATGGGCGGTTATCGTCTAAATTGGGAAGGATAATTTGGAGTACGTGGGACTGATTTTCGGTGCGGTACGCATCGTTGTCCGGTTCCCAGTACTCCGAGCAGGGTACTACAATGGGAGCACTTATGCGGACTTCTCGGACGGCCGGCGACTTTCGGCCGTCTGCAGTCCGTTTTTTCGGCAATATGGGCAATTTTGAGAGTCGAATCCCTTGAAACCACAAACGAAACATATAAGCCCCTTAATCGATCTGCACTGATCAATTTGATGATCAGGCTGACGACAATTTAGACAGACATCGGGTGAGGGTGGTTTAAAACCCTCAACACGATAGTCCAGCGTTCTGCGGGGCTTTGAAGGCCCTGCCTGCATATTCTGGGAACTCGAAGTTTTGGGTGGTGCAAGGGTTTTATTCTGAGTATTTTCGCGAGGTATGTTAGACTTCTCGAGTTGTGCCGAAGTTGGTTTTGGTTTTTGATTTTTCCATTCCGGTAGATTTGGATTTGGCCGAAGTTGACGAGAATTTTGGTTTTGAGGGGGTGGATTCTTTTGAGATACAAAGTTAACGGTTTTCTCGGTACCGAAGACTTTTTGGTACATAGAGAAATTTGAGGCATCGATCAGATGACCTGCTTCTAGAAGCTGGGTGAGATCATGGACCGGCTTCCATAACAGAGCCTTTTTATAATCGGCTCTAAGATTACGCCTTAGAATGTCTAGTTGTTCTTGGTCATTCATCGGACAAATCATTGAACGGAACATTTTGTCCATATCGAAATAATACTCTTGAAAAGTCTCATTTCGTTGTTGGCGTCTCTGGTAGATACGAGAACGAATAAGCGTATCGAGCTCCGGATGAACAAATGCTTTCCGAAGTTCATGTATCAGATGATTCCAGTTCTGTAACCGACCACTAGAGCGCATCGACATATACCAATTAGCTGCAGGGCCAGAGAACAAATGGAACGCTGAATCGAAGAGTTCGTCTGCCGAGACTTTCTCAGAGAGCGACAACTGATCGATTAAAGCTAAGAATTCGTTCAGCTTCGTGCCTTGATCTGTACCCGAATATTTTTCGATGCTCCACTGAGAGACAGGTAGAGTTCGATGAGAAGGGGTCGATCGATAGGCCACCAAGTTTGAGCTAGGCTGCGGTAGTGGATAAGCAATAGTGGTGTGTGGTACTGGTCCTACATCGGTGACCCACCCGTGGTTGGTATTAGGGATGGTACGCGATGGGAATCCAGCAAAACACGATTGTGGTGATATTGGAGGGATAGCCCAGGGTGTTCCTGAACCTAACCGGTTGTGAGTTCTTCTCTCGTTGAAATAAGAAGGTGTGAGACCATTTTGTGCTTCTGTGGTTTGGTATGGTGAATTTGAAACGCTTGTAGTGGTACTAGCTGGCCAGCCTAACGTTGTCGTCGGCGTCAAATTCAAATGAGATACATTCGAATAAAACACTGTTGACGAGGCAACGCCAACTGAGGGGATTGGTCGTGTGTACAGGCTAGTCGTTTGAAAATTCGACTGAATCATAGTCGACTTTGGAATCGTGCCGGTGCAGGTAATTGTTGCCAGTGTGGAAATAACTGGTGGATTCGAAAAATTCTGAGTATCGCTACCTAACGACACTGGCACAACACCTGGGACAACTGTATGAATCGAGTCATTGGAGGTCCTCTGGGAAGATCCCTCCTCCGAAGCATCATGGCCTTTACGTAGGCTTTTCAGCTCGACTTCGAATCCATTTAACGCCCTTCTAATCGAACCTATATCTGTTACCGAGTTGTCTGATAATCCTAAGCGCTTGAAAAAAATTAAGCAATTCAAGTTCCACTGTTCGAGCCTGTGGGGAGTTGTCTAACGACTGTCCTAAACTTATTATAGGTGATGACAGACTTCCCGCTTCGTTTGATGGTGGGAGGGGACCTATCGCTTCCTCCTGCTCTATCTCCTGATCAATTCGCGTATCCTGACCAGTCAAATCGACTTCCTCTCTATTCTGATTTTCATCGGAGGACGAAATGGAGTCTTCTCCGCCATAAAAATGGTTGAGATGAGAAATAACTCTTAGTAAGAGATCGCGAGCGCTGTCCTGATAGTTTCCTCCAGAGAACTGTATCAACACTAGCAACCGTTGACCTAAGTGTAGCAACGTCGATTTGCACTTTGGTGCAATCCGATGTGCTGTAAATGATGAAGCTTCTAATCTATGGAGCTTCGCCTCACAGATAGCGAGTTCATTTTCAACGGAATTGGGTAAATGTTTCACAGAAACACCCTCTTCTTTTTCTTGTTTTAATGCCTCACGTAAAGCGCGCCTACGTCGACTCATGGTCTGTTCGCCTGTTAGAAACATATTACGCATAAACAGCTCATGATCAAGTTCATCTTCATCTAAAAAGTCTACGCGAATGCCTAAACACTGGTTGGCTAAATTTTCAGCCGTGAATTTGATTTCGTCGGCCATTGTTACTGCCACTACACGTGTATGGTTTCCTGCTAATCTCTGATGGGATGATATTCAAGATGGAGCCGAAAACGTGGTAACACGGTCAACGACGATGAATTCCCTTTCTTCAACCCCTTACGCTGCCTTCTTGAAGCTTTGGTCAGACAATAATTCCCCGAAGAACTTTTTTGTTCTATTCTCAACCGGCCAACGACATATATGAGCAAGTTCTAACAGTCATCCAATTTTCCAAGGTCATGTGGTGCTACAATAGCAAACAACTGAATCGAGACAAGTGACTATTGTCTTCGAGTCTTCCCGAGGTAGGAAAAAAATATTCCAATAGAAGACTGGAATATTTTGCCCCACGTTGGGCGCCAATTGAAAGTGTCCTTGACGTAGGCACGTCGCAGACCGGCTAGCTTACCTCTTGGCTATTAAATCTCAGGGTCGGCCACCGACCTCGGGAGGACTCCCAACAACGTGCACTTACCGATAGTACAAAGTGGACTGATCAACGACTCGGAACAGGCTACATCCAATGACTCTTTCCTAGAACAAGCATTAAAGAGAGCTGAGAGAATTGAATTGCAAGGTCTTCTTTTATTTGAATTTCTGGAGGGTACGGTATTCGGTGCAGCGCTGTTCGATGACGTTGGGGCCCTGGTGCGGAGGTGGGGAGAGGAGGATGGAACGTACCTGCAGCAACCCTGCCGTGGGTTCTGTGATGCTCGAGGTGATGTTCAAGCGACGAAGGGGCGGTGACGACAAATGACGTAACAGGCGAAACGGGGATGTGCGCCGTCTCGAGAGGGATTCTACCCACCGGTGTTCTGCTACAGTGTCACCGGTCGTAATCCGATT
Organism: Aedes aegypti; assembly: GCF_002204515.2. Lineage (NCBI taxonomy): Eukaryota > Metazoa > Arthropoda > Insecta > Diptera > Culicidae > Aedes > Aedes aegypti. Next base: position 256,293,432 of record NC_035107.1, on the reverse strand, counting down.
GACAGCGTGACGAGGGTCTCTATACGATCCTTAGGGTAGCCGATTGAATCCTCGACCTCAACTAATTGGCTTTGGCTTGCGAGTCTGAGGCACTTCACTTTTTGGTGGCACTACCCGATCGCGTCCACGCGCTTTCCACACGGTTCTCTAATGACTTCGTAGCAAAGATACGGTTTTATAGGACTTGTGAGTTGCTTACTGGTTCAAGCGATCATGATCCCTGGCTTTCTCTCGACATCCACCTCAACCTCCTCAAAAAAACTCCCTTTTTCTCCGCTATATTTCCATCCTCCTCTTTCCCGGATCCAGTGTTGTAGCGATATCCAAAAAATCCTCATTTAGTGGTGAATTTACCGTCTCCCCTCCATAAATAATTTTAGTACAACGGTGTTTCAATTCACGGATTAATTTTAACAATTCTAACAGTTGGAATGTAATAAACTACTCGCAGATTTTTTTGGATAATATTTTTTTAATACATTTGGTTTTAATTTCAATTACTTCATTCAAATAATCTTTATAATTTAAATAGGATAAGGTAGCAAATTTAAGGTCAAAGGAATGCTTTTTGTTCCGATTTTTTTTATAGATCGGTAACAGTACAAAATACTCCGTTACCACGCAACGCAAACAGCAATTTCTCAAAGTTTTAGATTGATCTTTTACTTATTCAGGGTTCACTAAAGATGTCAGCTATAAAATCCATATAGTTTTTTTTTTCAAATTTCGTGAATGTTATTTAATTAAATTCACTGTTTCTGGACTGAATCTCAACCAAATCTAGCTCATCTGGTCTCATTCGATATTATTTATGATATTTATGCTTGAAACCGTTCCTGGGGCTAGCTCGAATTCATCCAAGTAAGTAGTCCTCAGCAATATATTTTTTCTGGCTTTAAATTTTCTTACTAGAATTCTATCCTTGCTTTCAGCCGAGAATTGCTATGAAGTCACTACAACAATTTCATAAAGAATGGCATCTCCAAGAACTTACCTATGGAATCTCTTTCAAGTATCAGTCTAATATATCACCCTCGGGAATTCTTCCACATTTTATTAGGCAATTTATTTTCCTCTCGAACTTGATTGGAAATTGCATTTATAATTACGCTACGGGAACTGTAGTTCTGAAAATATTTTTAAATTATTTACCTTATGAATATTTTTGTATTGTTCTTGGTAAAATCCACTCTGTTTTTTCAAGCATCTTCAGCAATTTCTCAAGATATTTTTTAAAGTTGATCCTGATAACTCTCTCGGGGTTTTGCTTTTAACGACTCCATACAGTCCTTCAAATATTCCTTCCAATATTAGCTTCCTTAGAATTTTCTCTGCATATATTTGATTTCCAAGTTTTCTATGAATAAACTTTTTGATAAGTCGCCGATTTTATTTCATCACCCTGTGAGTAATCAAAAAGTTTTATTCGGAGGAATACTTTGAGAACTCCCTAAAGAACTTTTTTATAAATTCCTCGAGATATTTCATATCCCTTCTGAAATTCGGCGGAAATATAAAAATTGACCATTTTGCATGGGAAAACGGCCTGTGGTGTGTGTATGTGTTGTTCTTAATAACTGCTTGATTCCGGAGATATTCCAATCTGTTGTGAAGGTATTAAGAACTTTAACGGCCGGAGTGGTTGATCACAACTCTGGCGAAATTGTTTGTTTAGTTTCGGAAATCTTATCAGGAGGACGCTAATAAACCAGATATCGCCTCCATTTATTCATTGAAGTGGTTTCATAGACAAATACTGTGAATACAATATTGCATTTTTGGGCATCTCGGCATTACCCTAGGTTTCGAAGTCCTAGAACAATGATTTAAAATGTACTTATCTGGTATAAACCGTCATCAAATTAAAAAATATGTTTGATCAATCGCTCAGAACATGAATTCAAACGTGTGCTAGAATAAGGGCGTAAGTCGCATGATCGATTTCTTTTCATCGATCCTCTCTTCTGTTAATAAAGGTGACAAGATGCGGGTTTGTTATCATTTTTTTCACTTCTGGACGCTAGGCAGCGATGGAATCTTAGGTCCTGAGGTGTAAAAATGCTGACAAACTTGCCCCTTGTCACCTTTATTAACAGAAGAGAGGTTCGATGAAGAGAATCGATCATGCGATTTACGCCCTTATTCTAGCACACGCTTGAATTAAGCATCTCTAATAATATGTTTAATCTTCGAAAACGTTACATTTTCAAGAGAAAGGCGCCTATTTGTAGAGCGTGACGATCCATATAAGTATGAAAACCCGTCACATGACTCATTACCAAGGAGCAAAGTTGTTGAAAATAACCGATTTCTGTGAAACGCTCTACGCAAAAAAAAAAGAATGACAGAAATCATAACAGTTGAGAGAGAACATCATAAATTTCCGCCCCATCCAAGCCGGATCGACAATGATATACAATACCCCCAGTCATAAACTAGGTCCGCGAATAAATTATTCAAAAATCTTTCGCACTCATTTCACCAACCATGGTTGTTGGCAAACGGATGGAACCGCGCGGGAAGTAGAATTTCCCAACTGCGAGCTCCTCAACCACGCAGCGTCATGTCACTCAACAACTGGAGCGTGAAATTATTACGAGTTTGAAGAACGGGCCTCGGGAAAATCTCTGGATGTAATCGAGCGAAACGGGAAAGACCTTGCACCGATCCGGTGCTTTTGATCGACGTAGATTTTGCGTATAGCTGCCACACGTGGTTGGCATCCCAGAGAGGAACACTATCTGGGTCGGAAGTAGTCTTTTGTGCGTTGCAATTTGATCGATTGATCTGGATGCGTTTAGAAACGGAACATGGTAAAAACAATCGATTTCGATGAATGATTGAGAAAGTAGGATTTTATACTTAGACGTGAAATGTGTGTCAGATGGTACCTTAAGATGTCTCTAGTAGTGCACCAATAAGGCGTAGCCAGGATTTTCGAGCGACTTTAATAGTTCATTCAATAATGTTTCGTTAAAACTGTCATTAGGCTTGTTTGCAGCAATATCTGGACACTCCTAAACAAATGTATCTCCTGAAATATCTCATTAACGAATGAAATATTTCACATAGTGGTAGACGTATGTCTGTTACTTCTGAAAATATAAGATTTATTTATATCACAAGTGCTTAACTGAAAATGGCGTCGAAAAAAGAACAGGTTCCAAAAGCAATTGTGTGTGGTTGTATTAAAAATCCGAATCCTTCGATAAGAAACTTGCTAAAAGGCTTAGTTTTCCTACAAGTATAGATTGGACTCGGAAAAACTGTGACATTTTGTTTTGGGTGTAACTTTTTATCGCTTGAGTAAAAATAATGAAATTTTGGGTAATACTAGTTTAGAGTGTTATGTTTATGTGTGCAAAATTGCGATCTGTCAAGTAGTTTTCAAGATGCATTCAAAACAAGGAGAGCTACGCCAGCAAATCTTGTGCGCGGTGATCGATAATCCTGGTCAGCCGCATCGGCAAAAGGCTTCAAATCCACCATTAAACCGTATCCCGCGGTGTGAAGATGTTCCAGGAGACGAAGACCATCAAGCGACGCGCAGGAAGCGGCCAAAAACGTAATACCCAGAGAAGGTGCGGAAGATAAGGCAGTACTTTAAGAATAACCCGATCCTTTCCTTTTAAGACGTGGCCAAAAAGGTCAATTCGTCGAAGTGGTTCGTCCAGCAGACCATGAAGCGCGCTGGGCTACGTGTTTTTCAGGTCAGGCGCCAAACCGGACTGACAAGCAAAACACGGTGGCCAAATTGCGTGCGCGGAAGCTGTATTGCGAGTGGCTGGTCAAGCCAGGCTGTCTCGTCATGGACGACGTACATCAAGGCGGACACCGAACAAATCCTCGGCCTCGAGTTTTTTGTCGGTACGTCCCGCATGGAGGTTCCGGAAAAGTTCCGGAAGAGAAAGATGGACAAATTCGCGAAGAAGTACTTGTTGTGACGATCTGCGAGTGCGGACGGTCGTTACAACCGGCACCATAAACGGGCAGATTTATCGAGAGGAATGCTTTCAGAAGCGCTTGCTGCCCTTCCTCCGCTCTCACCGTAGTCCCACGCTGTTCTGGCCAAATCTCGCTTCGTGCCATTACGCCAAGCCTGTATTGGTTTGGTACGAAGCGGAGGGCGTTAATGTGGTCTCGAAGGAGGCGAACATACCAAATACACCAGAAGTTGAAGACTAGCGGAAAAACGTTCAAAACCGATGAAGCTTTGAAGAAAAACTGGAAAAAAAATTGTGTAAGAAAGATGGACAAAGCCTCTCCCAAGATCTCATGAGCAGTGTTAAGAGAAATGTACATTCTGTGTACAATGTAGCATTCAGCTTTGGGGATTCAATAAGCCAATTATGCCAAAACAAAGCTAGTATATAGTTATTTAATCCCTAAAGATGGGAGAAGTATCCGAGTTACGTTTTCAAGTTTTTCAATGAACTAAATCTTTCTGCGTAAGAAGCGTTGCGATTATCATTTGAAGTTAGTCGAAGGCAAATTAGCATTATTTTTTTCAAATTGTAGCATTTCCAGAATGGAGGCGAAAATTTGTGGTTTTCACTTTTGCAATGGAACCACAATCTGCCTTAGGCTTTCCTAGGATTTTTATTTGTCATCATTAAAAGCTAAAGAATTGCTTCTTCGAAAATTCACGTGTTCTCTGGAGTTCTTAAAATTTGGCTTAATGCTGAATTAACTGAAAGATTTTCAAAACACCGAATTTTAGATCAAACAGCTTTTTAAACGGTATCCATATGCATATATATCTGCATGTTTGTTTGACAAACTTCTCTTCAAATATGAAGCTTATTTATCATTGGAAAACTATGTTTTTTTAACTCCCCAAAGTTCTTCAAATTAGAAAGCCACTAATTAGAATAACATAATTATTAATACATATTACTGATCCTGTGCTTGTGGGTTTGATTATTGAGTACCAAAAATATATTTGATGATTCTTTTCAAACAAATCTGCTCTGGAAAGGGGGGGGGGGGTGGTTGACCACTAATGCCCCCCCTTGGTTGCGCCACTGTCGCGAACAGACTTACTCTGCCATACATGATCCAGAATTCCACTAAGGATTCTTCTAGTCGCTCTTCCAGCATCGAGAGAAGTTTCTTTTGAGATTTTTTAGATTGTCCACTGATTTCTACATAATCTTTTTTCATAAACATCACTTGTCTTGGTACAACCTGTTTGTAACTTTTTGATCAATAGTTTATACACAACTCTTTCAATAGTCATCAAAAATTTTGGTAATTTGTAATTAATCACAGAATAAATTAAAGGAATCGGTTGAGAAACGATGGACTCTCTGAAGTTGACCATTTTGTATGGAAAAGTGGCTTTGATGCATTTTATATGCTCGATACTGTATAAAATATGTGTTGAGCCAAATAACTGCTTGGTTCCAAAAACACAATTCTCATATTGTCGTAGAATTTCTAATCAAATAATATTATCTTTATTTTTATTTACAGGTTTGTACATAGCATTTAAAAACACACCATTTTTGAGTAAGTACTCCTACTTTAAATACCCCTTCGATGAATTCTCCACTAAAAAAGTATATAAATATTTCAGTAACAATGTAATTAGGGGAACTTACGTGTTCTCGGCAGCCTAAGCCGATGTCGCGCTTATTTTGAAATTGTCTCGAACATCAGCACACAAATTACTAAGGGTATGCGATATGGATTTTTTCCATGTCGATACGAAACGAAACGATACGCGGAATATCTTGCGCTGATAATGACGAAACGATATGAAATTTAAAAATGTTTCGTGTAACTCGATACGAAATCAAATATCTCACGGAATTTTTCGAAACGAAATGAAATTTTTAAAATTGTTTCGCGGAATACACGTTTAAGTTTTTTTTCTTGTGAAAAGCTGGAAATTTGACAATAGGCATAAAAAACGTCTTTTTAAATCCTCTATCATATGGAAACCTTAGCGTTGCTCACGGAATCCTTACATGTTTTGGTAAGATTTTTTTCTGTTTGTTTGAAATCTTCTTAATAACTTTATAAGGTTTCATTTCAATATATGTGACACTCACACAAGGCAATGAGTGGGTTTAATTTAAATGTTACAACTCAGAAGTGGGTTGAAAAGCACTTACAAACATTTAAAATAATCTCAAAAATATTGAGAGGAGTCCAAAATCAATTTGATTTTTAGAAATGCCTTACAATTTGTTTAATCATGTGGATGTGATGTTATGCTAATATATACCATAAAACATGGAATATTGATATTCATTTTTTTTGCTGTACTTTATGCATTGTGGCTTGAATGGATGTGATTGGGGACACAAGTCGATAAGTGATCATGAAAACACTAAACTGAGAAGCAGACTCTGTCCCAGTTGTAACATAACGCCAGAAAGAAGAAGAAAAATAAGTAGAACAGAGGAATCACTGGAATATTTGCTTTAGTATTTGCTGGAGTATTCAATTAAATTAAATTTTAAAAAATCCATCAACACATACCTAAGAAATCAATTAGGATAAATTTAAAAGAACTGCAAAAGTAAAAAACTCTAAGAAATATTGCGACAGCAACTTAACCAGGATTGCCTGTTGGGGTTAATTTAGAAATTTCTAATAAATTTTCTGGAAAAGCCTTGCATAAACTGTGAATTAATTCTTGGAGGAATCAAATCTGGATGGATGCAAACTTTTAGAGTAAACCTTGTAGAAAATACTGAAGGTATTTCTATTATTTTGTAGAGCAAATACTGGAGAAATGATCCTATTCCAAAATCTGCGAAGGAATTTCTGGACGATTTCTGGAAGAATTAAGGATTGTTGATATTATCTTATTTTCAGATTCTTTGTTCAAAACTGACTACAAAATCACATTTTACTAAATTTTGAGCCTCGAGAGTATTTTAAAAAATATTTGAAAATTTCGAAAAAAAAAATGTTTAGAACCTGGACTACATAGCATAGAGGAACCGCAAATAAGATTGACAAGTTCACCCATGTTCGTTCAGACAATCCGTCTTTCAATGAGCTAAATTTAATGTTTGGCTTATTTTTTTTCTCGAAATTTAGATGTGCGAAAATCGAAAAAAAATGTTGCGCTTTCCATTGTGAAATACCCTAGGTACCCCACCAAACTTGAATCTAAATCCGGAACCAGTTTTGATGGTGCATGCAAATTTATAACTGATTTGTGATTTTTACTAAAACAAATCATCAAAATCGATCGAAAGATGGCGAAACTAGAGAATTTTGTAATGATATATTATCAATGTTCGCATTTTTTTTTTAATTGGGGGTCGTGAGGAAATTATGTCACGTTATAAGAGGAGAGAGGGAGTTGGTGGTGTGGTACAGCGTGAATAAACCTTGATTCATTTTTCGATATAAAATAATGTATGCATCTTCCTTGTTTAAGGTGAATATAAATCGAAGGCATACCTCAGAATTTCAAGAGCACAAATCTAACGTACCCGACAGCGGTTCAAGCTGAACACTTGATCGATTGGCCATCGAGTAACCAAACGATAGCGTTTTCAGCTTTATTTGTGCTCTTGAAGATTCGAGGTGTGGCTTTGGATAACCCAAATCAACGCGATTTTTTACGGCGACAGCGACAAACAATCGCTGCGGCTTCGCTGCTACATGTAGAATTTTATGACACAACAACGAAATCGTGGAGAGCCTTTACTCATTGATGCGTGCTATTAGTTTTCTCTTCTATTCTCCCGCTGTTCTTATACAGAGTTAAAAGTGACGTCATAGCAGGAAAGCAAGAGAGAGAACTAATGCGCGCATCAATAATATGCACCACCTGAGCAAATCCAGAACATCAGGGACTCACGCTTCGCAGTTTTTTTTTTTTTTTTGACATTTGTGTACAAACAATTTTTGCGATATATTAACGGGTTTGCTCAAAAGGACACACGATGTTCCCCGGAGGGCACCGTGGTTTTGCTCTCTTCATTCTTATGAAAAATACCATTGCGGTAGTTCATCAAACGCAGTTGTTCCTTTCCTGGGCTATTCGCGACTACGAAACAAAAAGAGATTTACAAAGCACTCGCACTTATGGAAAACCTCGTAAGGAACTGTCATCGTGTGCGTGAAAAAAAAGCAAAAGATATATCTCTCCATGTTTTTCTCACAGAAAACCGAAGAAAACATCAGCAGCTTCGTAGTCCCGAATTCGCCGCGAGGAATTTAGGGCAAATGGGCGTTTTTGGAAACTTTACAACGGCAGTGCAGTTTATCATATCCTGCGGACCAGTCAATACTACAGTCATCCCACAGTTATGAATAGCGCACAGATATGGTTCAAAGTTGGATTAAACGGAGAATAGCTTATCAAATAGAGTAGCAATTACGCAGAACCCATTTTACCTACGCGAACCAAAAATCTATACAGCATCGCAATCAACAATAACATGCTTAAACACATTTGTTCCATTCGTAGGAAATAAAATGTCATACATATGCCTAGAAGCGTTGATTCATATTTGTGGGGCATTGAAACCCATACACGGAAAAAAATCCGTTACCGGATTCATGAACAAAAGGTCATGATTTCATAAAATTTTATGTTTCATGATATCATGACTAAAAGTCATGAAATCGTGACTATTATGCAAGAATTCGGATGCTCAAGGCGTTACACAAATCTAACTGTCACTTTTTTCACCTTAGCAAGGCTGGTAGCGAGTCACTTTTTTGTCTCTTTTTTGACTTGGTCACTTTTTTTAAGCCAGTCACTTTAAAGTCTCTTTTTTGAAGCCATTTCAACTAAAGTCACTTTTTTGGTCAAAAAGTCACTTTTTTCAACTATTTTGAGCTAAATTTGAGCCTTTTTTTTAATTTAGGCTAAGTTTTAAGTTAGGTCATCACCAGAACAACTACATGTCAGTTTCAAAACATTGTTTCATGCTTTTTTTAATGTATTCGAATTCTCGCAGCAGAATATCAATAGATTCATGGTTGGTTCATTGTTTTCTTGTGGAAAAAGTCGATCTTTCATAGAGTTCCATGTAATTTGTAATAGTATCTAAGTTATTCTTAATAGATGTTTATCTTCTATTATCGAACACTACATTTTCAAATATGCATCCTAACTATTCTCGTTGTCTTCCAAATTCGTTTTATTAACCAAACCATCCTGGTATCACTGTGTGCGTTTGAAATGCAAATATCAAATACGGAAACACCGAACGCGGTTAGATTAAAAAAAAAGGAAGGCGAAGGCAATGATATATGTAACATAGTTGCTAAGTATCCTTTGGTTACTTTGTGTTACGGGGGATGGACCTGGTGTAGTGGTTAGAACACTCGCCTCTCACACCGAGGACCTGGGATCGAATCCCATCCCCGACATAGTCACTTATGACGTAAAAAGTTATAGTGACGACTTCCTTCGGAAGGGAAGTAAAGCCGTTGGTCCCGAGATGAACTAGCCCAGGGCTAAAAATCTCGTTAATAAAGTCAAACCAAACCAACCTACTTTGTGTTACAGCACCTAAAACGTATACTTCTTAGAACAGACTTTATTTGCAAACCAAACCTTTAAAAATGGTCGATAGATCTTAGCTAGAGGATACACTAAGGGGTTTTTACGTTGGTCAACGTTCCGCCTAAAAACCCGCGTTATTAAAAAAACAACAACGTAAAAACCTTGTTATCTAAAAAAACCACGTTTCATGACCATACGATTCATAACGAAACATTGTTTAACACGAAAACAAAATTTGGCTTTGGTTTCAGTGTACTTTATTTTTTATTATGCATGTTTTTAAGCATTCATTTAGGAATGTATTTTATCAACTGTTTCTTAACATAAATTTTTGCAGAACCTCTTTCGAAGTTGTTTGAGAACGATACCAAAACATATATTCATGGGTAAATAAATAAAACTGTTAATACAGAAATGCTTCAAAGAATTTATCGTTTTCATTGAATCATTCATGAAATCATGCATGCTTTCTTCGAAGAAATGTGGGGTGTCAAATCCCCTTCTCGGCTTTTTTAAATCACTCCGACATGAGGTTTTTTGAAAGCCACAATGTTTATATTTGACAATAATAATAATGCGTGGTATTAAATTATTCTTTATTCTCTAGTATATTACAATTCGACCGACTATAACCCCCAATGTCAAGTGCATCATAAAAGTGACCAAATAATTTTGATTGAAATATTTGAAGCTTAGTGCAAATAGTGCTAATTTAACAGCATAACTCAGAAGAATATCCTATCAAGCCTATCGTCGCTAAATTTCCATTCGGTCAAACGTATCTCCCATTTTCTTACTGATGGAAAATTTCAGGCTTATGTCAACCATTTGTTTTCTCTTAGTCGGCGTTTGAAGGACGCGTGTACGATACATTGGTTTTAAGCAGTATTTCAATCATATTCGATCTTATATCATCATTTTTAACTTGAAATGACCATTATTACATTTTACGTTAGCTTGATCTAGTTACACAAAATATTCACCTTATAAGGTACAAGCGTAGAATCTAATAAAGCTAAATAGAAAGTATTCTTCTGTGAATATTACATTTCATGGAACTTCATCTATACGCTTATAATTTTTCTAGTCTGAATCTTAAGCTATTATCGACTTAAAGACATGGACAAGTTTTGGGATCTACACCGTTTACAATGAATGATGTAATTTTTCTTGGGAGTTTGAATCAATATGTGAAATGACAAAAATTTTAATTTCACAAATGTTCCAAATTCTTATAAAATTTTACAAAATGAAATAGGGGAACTTACGTATTCTCGGCAGCCTAAGCCGATGCCGTGCTTCTTTTGTAATTTACTCGGACATCAGCAGACAAATTCCGTGTTTGTCTGCTTACATTTATGCGTCGCTCAATCCTCTATCTATTCACACTGACAGACTTGTCAAAATGCTTTTGGAAACGTTTTTACAACGTTGCGAACATCTTTTGTCAGTGTGACTATTGTCGGCAGCCTCATTCTGTTCGGCAACTTTCCCATAAGAACGTTTTAAATTTGGTTGCCGATAATAGTCGCATGGTGCCGAAGCCGTAAGTCTCCCTACTTGGGTCATATAAAAGACACAACATTTTGGAAAGATTGAAATTTCGCTAAAAAATATTATTTCCGTAAATGTTAATTTTTCTGTTCGAAAGAATTGTAGTCAATACATATCTTGAAATTTTAGGAGTACAATAAAAAAAATCCAAATATGGTATTCAACTAGACCTACTACCTGCAGCAGATCATATTGAATATTCCCTATCATATTGTATATTGATCGTAAAACAGTATAATAGAATTGAAATAAAACTGATTACGGTTCGATTTTAAAGTCACTTTTAGTCACTTTTTCGCGAATCGAAAGTCACTTTTTAGACACTTATTTCTCAAATCTGGTCACTAAAATAACTTTTTTCGGAACCACTTTTTGCTACCAGCCCTGCCTTAGTCAACGTGTATCATGGTGATCGGTGATCTTTTCTAGTGAAATTATAAAAAAGTTTCGAAAAAGTTTAAATTCTTCGAAATCTTGTCATCATATCGATGACATTCTTGGTGCAATTCTCGTGAGTTCACACTTTGTTTCACGACACAATCAATGTACTTACTTAATCCTGACTTTGCAGAACCGGGCAATGTTTGACTTCGAGTGAAGATTTTGCTTGACAAGCTCGTCGGCTATTTTAACTGTTCGAAAGTGATGCATACCCCACGTCCTATAACAGAGCAGGTCACTAAAGGCCTTCGGCAGCCGGATTATCCAGTTCCACTTTCTACATCCGCAGAGTTGTTAAGGAGTGTTCCATGACTCATGCAATCCACCAGCCCAGGGACCATTTACCAATTCAATTGATGCTCGAAACAACATTTTGCGTACAAACCTAACCACCGAATGTTCGCATTCCTGCTATAGATGTCACACTCGTTAGGTTGACATTTGTGGAATGTTTTCACGGTTTATTACGAAACTATCAGCACAAAAGCAGTAACAATTTTAATATTTATTTTATTTGTTTACCAAAGGCAAATATAAACTGGGATCTAAATTGACGTATAATGTTTCGTTTTCATGAACTGAGTTCATGATTCAGGGATCCTACTTCATGATTTCATGACTCAACTTGCCACTTTTCAGCACAAAAATTGGAATCATAAATGACAGGCATCTGAATACATGAAAAGTGCATATGTTTTCATGACCTGTGTTCATGATATCAGATCCTGCTTCATGATTTCACGACCGAAACCACTTTTCGTATCAAAAATAGGAATCATAAATGACAGATGACTAAATCCATGAATAGTGCTTATGTTTCCATGAATTTTATTCATGGTTCCAGCATACATGCTTCATGATTTGAGAATTTTAATTGCCATTTTTCTTCGCTAAAAATTGAAAACGTAACGTACAGCCGGCGTTACGGTAAAATGCTTCATGATTTCATGACTTTTGGTCATGGTGTATTTTCATAACATGAAAACACACGTTCCTCCCGAAATCATGACTCTTTCTCCTGTTTTAGAGTGCCGCATTTTTATCCGTGTACCACAGTTATGAATCTAAGATAAGACGATTCCTAAAGAAACGTCAAAACGTATGCTTTCACTTGCACACCATTTGTTTGCCTCGCAGATAATTTGCTGTTATAGTATTCTGATCCATGATATGAGTCGATTTGATCCATAATACGGACCCATTTTTGACTGTATCTAGGAGTAGAAGCGAACGCTTTGCTTTTTTTTGTTCGAAATTAAATTTGAATTTCGCGAAATTTCGTTTTATTCCGTTTGTTTTCATTTTTCCGTGGAAATATTTTAACAATTTGGCGAAACGAAATAGCAACATACAAATTTCGCTTGTGCGAGTTCCGTGGAATTCCGCGGAATTTCGTTTCGAAGCGTATTTGACGGAATCATTCGGTATTTCGCATACCCTTACAAATTACGTGTTTGGCTATTTACATTTATGCGCTGCTCAATCCTCTATCGATTCACACCGACAGACTTGTTATTTTTGGAAACGTTTTACAACGCTGCGAACATCTCTTGTCAGTGTGTCTATTGTCGGCAGCCTCATTTTCTTCGGCAGCTTTCCCATAAGAGCTGCAGGCGAATCTAGTCTTGTGCTGGAGCCGTAATTCTGCCTACCTCGATTTTTTTCAATTCTTCTAAAAATATTCTACCGTTAAAAGAAAATGTGATTAGTATGTGTAATGCGTTAAAATTTGCTACCTTGAACCAATTTTTGTAGAGTCTGGTGTACTAACATACAGTCAGGTATCCTAAGTAACCATTGGCCCACTATTTCACATTTTATATGGCTTGTCTTCCTTAGCCGAGAGTCCACGGCTACAAAGCAATGCCATGCTAAAGGTGTCTGGGTTCGATTCGTAATGGAAGTTGTCTTGACTTCCCTGGGTATAAAATGTCGTTCTCGGATACGAAACGTAAACATTGGTCGTGAAAGTCTTCTTATTCCACAAATTGGTCTTAAAAATTAACGATTAAACCTTGACTCATTTTGAACTGCTTGAACCTAACTGACGTAACTGTTTCGCAAAACATTATTCATTATAGAATAATTTAATCATGATTCCAAACACTTTGAATTCAAAATTAAAGTATATTTCCAGCTCAGTTTCAGTATTATAACAGATTGTTAAACATAAATTGTTCAACTTCTGAGAACCATATATTTGCTTTGTTTATCCAATTGTTATCTCAAAACACTGCAACTTTTATATTGAGGCTCTCCTTCTGCGTAGCACATTTCGCGAGATATGAATATTTACCAACCTCCCGCAGAATTTCTCCCACCATGCGCCCCGACCCAGGGGGGATTAAACGCGAAATGCTTTCACACCCTGCCCATCAACCACCCACCCAGCACTTTTCTCCCCAAAAACCAAATGCGCCGCGCGCCGTCGAATTGTCACTGCAGCACACACACACAAACCCTCTTTTCAATCCGTGGTCCGCGAGCGTGCCGAAGAACGCTCCGATTTAGTCATCGAAGCACGGTCGCGCGCGCATAGTGAGCTCGAAAAGACCTCCGTCCGCCGGTTTCGCCAAGCATTCGCAAAATTTGAAACCCGATCCGTTCGGGTGTCACCAATCGCCAAAAAAAAGTTCGATGTGAATAATAGTCGTTGCTATAATCGCCCATTTTCGATCATCAATCAGGATTATTAATTGCGAGCGGTTCGGACGACTCGACGCGCGGCGCGACAAAACGCATCGATCGTGCGTAAATTGTCGCTCAGTCGCGCAGTGGTTTGGAACGTTGAAAAAGTGCGTTTTTCAATTTTCGGTGTCTTGAAGTGATTTTAAAAGGGTGCTGTCTTCTGAAGAGTTGAAGAATTCTTTTGCTATAAAAATACTTGTGATCTATCCACCTAGCAGCGCAGTGTTGAAAACAATTTTTTTTTTTTTCAATATTTATACTCTCTTACACCCAACAAACATTTTGGTGGAATAAGAGCTGAACAAATTACTCCCAAGCAGATTTTAACTGAATAAACGGTTGTTCAGCTACCAATGTTACTTGAGCAGTTAATTACATACATCATGCAGTTATACCTGAATCTTATTTGAAACCTCCAAACTGAAAATACATCCAAACTTTTTTGTTTATCGAAATGCTCACCTGGATGGAGCATGTGGAGAAGGTGCTATCATCATTCATAGGCGTATAAAACATCAACTTTTTTCGTTATTTGAAACCAAAATTTTTGAAACTTTGGATGTTTTTGTTGAAACACAGCTTGGTAAATTACTTCCATAGCTGCCTATTTGCCTTTTCAGTGCATTGGGCAGCATGTCAATTTGCTTCAAACTGACTCGCAACAAGTCAAATATTTTTGTCATTGGTCACTTTCATGCCAAATGGATGATTCGCAAAGCAATACCCTGATAGCCCTACTTGTTTTTCCTCTTCTACTAACCCTGGTCGTAACCGACTCCAGTCACCTTTGTAGCCAACTGGTTACTCATGTTGGTTTTGAGTCTGATCATTTCCCTGTTACATTTCAAATATCCCAGAAGCGAAAATTCCACTGAAAGGCGTTGCAAAATTCAAATCCGTGATTAAAGACGGTGATCTTAATCTCTTGATCCGTCCTAAAAACATGAGGAGAAAGTAATTTCAACGTACCCGCGATCCTGCTATGAAACAAAAATTTGGAACACAAAATTTCTTAATTGATCTCAATTGACTCTAAGCCTGTTATGCAAAATATCTAAATTTAAATACCAGAATTGTACCTATTTTAGAACCGAATAAAAATCCTGCGAAAGCTGCTAGCATCGTTCAATTAGCATATCTTCCTCTATTAGTAAACTTTTCGGAAAAGTCATTTTGAACAGAAGGATGCTTAAACAGTTCGGATTAGAACATGGACATTCGACCAATCATCAACTTTTACGTGTTTGATTCGTTCCAACAAATCTGAAAACTGTTGAACTGGTTTTTGCTCATAGCACTCAACAGTTTGTGACATGGAGGTTTGATACTTAAAATAGTAAATTTTATATACATAAACATGGGATGGTGTTTGTATGTCACGAAATAGCTTGAGAACAGTTCAACGGATTTCCACAATTGTTTCACTGTTGCAATTGCCCAGAGATCCCACAGAGAATCGAAAAAATAACCCTGGGCCAAAGCTTGTCTAATTAAGTTCGTACATGACATCCGTTGTCGAGGCTGTAAAATCAAGTTGAATTGAAGTCATAATTATACCAACAAGTTGTGTGAAAGTTGATGAAATAGTAAGATCTAACCCAGTGTCCCAACGGAATAACTCCAAACCAATGAACGTTTCCAAAAATTTCAATAAGCTTTGGCAAACTAGACATCCATGATTTCATTTCGTTTTCTGTGTTGATACGGGTTAAGGACTAAAAATGATTGTTTTTAAACTAAATAATATCTTAAATTATTTTTCAAGAAGCTGCCACGTTTCTTCCCAGAACTTTGTTATCAGAAAAAAAATATCCATCAAAACTGAACTCATCAGTCGTTTTCTACGGCCAAGCTGCATGTATGGGCTAAATTTAAAACAAAATCGTAGGGACTGTTTTGAAGTTTCGCCCAAAATTTGAAAGGCAAATTCAATGGAAATCAGTGATATTTAAACCATTTTTTTTGTTAACTGTAATTATCAAACGACATCAAAGCTTGGTTCAAGTTACGTTATCTAGTGATTTTAAGCCTCTAGACAGAGTTTCGAATCTAAAGATCGATACAATTTGGAGTTACATCCTTTTTGAGGCGTACCTATCAGAAGCACTAATTTTAAATAGTTAACAATCAATTGCTATTACTTTTTCACAATTTGCAACTAATTTCTATTGGCTCAAGCACTATATAACGGAGCCAATTTGATATTGTATGATTGTATGATATAAATCGTGAAATAATTGTTATAGCACAACAATCTGGATCACTACGGGAACTTTAGCGCTCACATTTAACATCTTCTTAACTTCGCTTTGTTCCAAAGAATATTTTAGAAACTTGAGCTTACGGTTGTGTGTTGCTGTCCATCCTTGCTTCTTTATTTCCTTCTTCTTCTGAATCTTTCTCTCCGCTATCGATCATTTTGAACGAGTTTAGCTCTGTTCAACAGTACAATCTTAATCAATCTAATTTCAGTGTATGTTGTGTGTGAACGATCATCGAATGGAGAGATGGTAGAAAAACTTGAAAGATTCTCAAAAAAAACAGGGAAAATAAAATATAACATTGCTTTAGTTATTTTGAGTCGTAGCACTTGTGGAGCTTAATTTTTCTTGCCTTATTGATTTAATCCTCACAAAATGTTTCAAATTCAATATCGATCATTACAGGAAATAAAAATGTTCGAGATTCAACAACTAAATTAAAGTTAAAAGAAATTCGTTTATAGATTCAGTTCAACTTTCAGTTTTGCTTTCTGGAAAATCGTAAATTGTTCCGTGACATAGTTAGTTATTTTACTGGTTCATCATAAACTGGTTTTAATCCTACACAAACTGTATATTTCTTTGTAAGCCCTCGTTTCAATTGGTCACACACTGTGCCTTAAGAAACAGCAGCTGCTATAACTAGCAAGTGCAAACGAAAAAAAAAAAGATCGCAATGCTTGAGCTATACAATTCCTCCTAGTAGTATTAATTTTGACTCTCTACTTCTTCTATCTTATTTTAAAATTGAAAATCTTCTTCGGGTTGTTTGTAACTATACGATGATTTTATAATGTTTAAGATAAACAAGAAATTAAGATCTGCAGGTGAATTAAAGACTGCTACTTTTAATATTGCATTTTAATTATACATTACCCTTAATTTACAATGGTAAAAAACGATTTTACGATTTTAGTAAGATTGGATAAAAAAAAATAAAAAATGATAGGAAGAACTATCAAAAAAAATACAAAATACGACGGATAGCTACCCACAAACAAAGTTTCGACGTATACAGATTTATCTGTATTTTACAGATTTTCTCGAATACTTTGTGACTAAGAATCTCTATATACAGATTACAGATTTTTATACAGATTTATCTGTATTTCACGGATTTTTTTTTTTATTTTGTGACCAAGAATCTCTATATAAAGATTACAGATTTTTTAGAATACAGATATACAGATTATGTATACAGAATTTTGCCAAAATCATACAGATTTTTGAAAAAAAATGAAAAAACATGCATTTGAAAACCTCAAAATTCATGCTGAGATGTGACAATTCGTCATTGTAGTTGCAAATTATTGGTACTTCCTTGAATTCCTTGTGTAGTATCATGTGCAATGCATCATCATTGTGCATCCCTATTTTTAGTGATGCAGACATAAAATACAGATATTTTGCTCCAGGATATAGAAATGCAGATAATTCAAACAGAAAATACAAACTGGCAACCCTGCTTACAATCAAAAACTTGTAATCTAGATATATTCTTTGAGATATGCGCACTCTCATGCAACATGTAACCATGAGATGCATCTTAAATGTATTGATACGTGGGTACATAGATTCATCAAATTATCCAAAGTATTATGCTACAAAACTAATTTAGCTTAATAATCAAATTGGCTCCGTAATGCCTCAAAGCTCTTGAGCCCATTAAAAATAAATAAATGTTTAAAACACTTGAGACGCATTTTGCGCCAACTTGAAAACATGTAGACCTTGACTAGTCTGTTTGCATACTACTTTATAAATCGAGTCGACCAAAAACGACTCGACTGGAGTCACTGTCGACCAAAAATTTTGCTCGACTCAGCTCTGCCACTCGAGTTTCTTCTTTCTGGCGTAACGTCCCCACTGGGACAGAGCCTGCTTCTCAGCTTATTGTTCAATGAGCACTTCCACAGTTATTAACTGAGAGCTTACTATGCCAATGACCATTTTTGCATGTGTATATCGTGTGGCAGGTACGAAGATACTCTATGCCCTGGGAAGTCGAGAAAATTTCCAACCCGAAAAGATCCTCGACCGGTGGGATTCGAACCCACGACCCTCAGCTTGGTCTTGCTGAAAAGCTGCGCGTTTACCGCTACGGCTATCTGGGCCCCGGGAGTCACTCGAGTTTATCGACAGTTGTCACTCTATGTGACTGGATTACTATGGGAGTCGACGGATGACATCTGAAATATGCATGCCTACTATGATCGACAAAGACTACAGGCGAGTCACATAAATCTACTTGATTTATAAAATAGATCTCTTAGTTTTTCCAAAATTTATCCGGACTACACGGAGAATAAAATACAGTGTTCGTAATCATTTGTTCGGTCGAATCAACTATACTTTTAGATTGTTTTAGAGATAACAATAAATATTGTTGATTTCACAATACAGTCGACTCTCTACATCTCGATGTTCTACATCTCGATATCTCTCTCTATGTCGATGATTTTTCCGGTCCCTTCTTTCTGCATACATTTTCACTCTCCATATCTCGATATCCTCCTTATATCGATATCTCCCTATCTCGATGTGATTATCGTTCCCGATTTTCTCTCCGTATGTCGATATGCCCATTATCAAAGGTTTTTTTTTTCAATCATTTTTTAATATATAATAGGCACTCCGTGCTCGTGGCCACTACTGTGCCGGACTCAGTTGATCTGTAGCTTCTTTATCGATACAGATCTATTTTCAACTTATCTATATTTACATGTGGTTTCACTCTCTCCTACTTTTTTACTCTCTCACCGAGCAGGTAGGAGAGAGCTCTGCTATTAGTGAGGCTAGCTGCCTGCGAAGAGGGTCAGTTTGTCTCAGTCACCATCTGATACTGACGGAGGATGGATGTGCTCCCCCAAAGCACGGTCCTCCGTGAGGCGTCTTCTGGTGGCTGGACGGGTTTTTCGTGGAGGGGCTGGGAATCGAACCCATGACCTTCCGCTTGTGAAGCGAAAGCGTAACCTCAAGGCTACAGACCCCCCTAATTATCAAAGGTTACTAGACTAGATTTCAGGGATTCAAAACAATTTGCGAAGACGAAATGACATCTGTTTGTTTTTGATTTTCCTAGTAATGGAGTGATTTTCAATCTAGTATTCATTAAAAATCTGTTCCAGGTCTCGATCTCTCCCTATCTCGATGGTACCTTCGAGAAGTGGAGAGGCGACTGTATATTGTTCAAAATAACTATACCGTATAGTTGGTAGCAACTATGTTTTTATAGAATTTATTAACGTCAAACGTCAAAATTTAACGATATTTTAGTTGACTCAAAGTAAATTTAGAAGAGTGCACAATATTCTGCAATGTTTACACAGCAGTTTGCTCTGCTTTATCAACATATCCAAAAAGATTCGTAGCTGTTTTATCGACTTTATAAAACGATTCAAGAACAAAGTTCGCGTTGGCGAACCTAGACTAGATAACTGGTCTCCTGCGTGAGTGCCGGGTTTCTTATCATCTACACACTATTCCTCTCAAGTTAGAAGTGAGTAGATTTGTGTGCATGACTTGAAGTCAAAAGATGTAAATGTTTTCGGATATTGGTAATTAGTAAGATTTAATTGAAATAAGCACAAGTGGAAAGCTGAATCAACGAAGTGTGTCAATTTAGTTTGACGGTAAACTTAGTGTTGGAGTAAATAGTATTTCTTTCGAAACAACTATTTGTGCGTAAGTTAAAGTAATCAATGGGATAATAATCTCAACATAAATAAATTCTTCTCCGTGTATCTTTTGGAAAGGGTCAAACTTTTTTACCCGATTTTATGCAAAATAATGTAATCGGAAAATGACAACTCCTACAAGAAAGTGTTGTATGGATCACTTGTAGATAATTGTAGATAAAGTTTTGATTAAAAATACTGAAAAAATCTCATTTGTGGCCTACACCGAAAAAAAGTTTTTTCTAAATATGCAGTCGTTTTGAAAAAATGGCAATTTTTCATGTTTATGAAATTTTGTCTCAGGATAGGTAATTATGTATACTACCAACCGTCCAGAGCTTTTCTAACAAAAACTTTTTCTTGTCTTAAATAGTTTTTAGCTTGTAATTTTCAAAAAAAAAAACTAAACAAGTGACAGTCACAATTATCTCAAGATTCTTTGAACTCAATAAGGGAGTCAATTTAGTCTAATCAGTTAAACTAAAATTATCAAGAATTCCATACAAAAATGACTCATTTGATGCCTACACTGAAAAAAGACTTTCCAAATTTAAAATCGGTTCAAAAACTGTTCATTTGTTAGTTAATTTTTTTTTTCAAGATAGGTGATTGTGTTTACTAACATCGCGAGATTTATTTAGAAACACGTTTTTCTTCTTTTTACTCTTTTTGATGTATTCGAATCCGCTAAGCAGAATCTTAATAGAAAAACTTAAACATTGATTGTACCTTTTAGTGGATACAAGTAACTGACACTGATCTGACCTTTTTTAGTGGATAAGAGTAACTGACACTGAAGAAGACTGCAGGTGGTAGTCGAAATACGCGTATCTGTCAAAGATAAGCATTTAGAGCGGAATTAAAAGGTACTCTGTCTTGTCTTAAATTTAAAAAAATCGTGCCATTTTTTACGCCTCAAAAAGGGCGTATCTCTAAGTTGTGCTGTCTTTCGAATCAAAACTTTGCCCGGCGACTACAAACAGCTAAGAGATCCTATTTTAAATCAAGTTTTGATGGTATATTTTTTCTGATTGTCACGATAGATGAAAAACCGTTTAGATATCACTGATTTCCTTAGAATATACCAAATTATTATTATTATTTTTTAATATTTCCCAGACATGCAGCTTAGCCATAGAAATCTACTGGTGAGCTCTGATTTGATGGAGATTTTTTTTCTGATAAAAATGGTCTGGGAAGCTAGTTGAGACAGAATATTGGTATCCTGTCTGAAGAGCAACAAATCCAATTATCATCATCTAAAAGTTAGCTACTCGATTTGAACAAACATTGAAATAGTTGCAACAAGTTGCAAAATGATGCTTGCTTCAGTACGAGTATATTTATCCAACGAGGCTTGCCAAATCGGGTTCAGTATGCCTAACGGATGTAGCTAGTTGAATAAGTTTTTGAATAATCTTAAGAATTGCGTGGCGGCCCATATTTTTTAGTTCACAAGAAATTTGCACATTTTCGTGAAATGAACGAAATTCAGTAATTGAAGACTGATTTTTCTGAAGAAATTGGAAACTATATCACTGGCAATGCATTTTTTAAGGATTCTATTGATATTTTTCCCGGGATTCTGGAGAAAAAAATACTATGGAGAAAAACATAATCTAGCTTGGGCAGCGTCTATTTATTACGTAATGCTAAAATTGTAAATTTTCGACCCCCTCCCACTGTTCGTAACCCTTTTTCTATGAAAACTTTTATTTTTTGTATGAACCGTAACGCTTGGGCCTTCTCCCCCTCTCTCCCTAGAGCTTTGCATAATTTGTGGACGGCGCCTAAGAAATCTTTGAAAATCTAGGGATGAACTCTTAGAATGATGTCCGAGATTTTTTTTAATGATATTCAGAGTCTTGTCAGAAGTCCACACAAGATTGAGTAATAATTCAAAATAAGTAGTACGTAAAAATCCTGCCTTAAAATCCTACTCAGAATTCTGTTAGAACCCCACCAAGGTTTTTGCTTGAAACAGTACTTTCTGAGAATTCTATCTCAAACTTGACGATAATTTTGGCTTCTATTAATGCATGCTCACAACCCTGCGATAGATTTATTCAATGAGGATATTTCCAGAGGCGTCGCGTCAGCATGTGCAACATGTGCACTGCACAGGTGGCATTTCGTTCATCCTGACCACCAACAATATGTACTACTTATCAACGACAATTTAATAATTCATTCACTTAACAACCATTACAAGTATCACTGTTATCAATAGTTTGCTACGTAATTTACATTCATCAAGATAGTCGTTAAAATTTTGCTTTGCAAATGAAATGAAATAGGCGTTTTGTGGCGACGCGCGATCTGAGAACTTTTTTTTCCTCGCATATTGCTGCGCGACACTTTATCCCACGCTACACGTTGCTGGCTGTGACGATGAAACCCAACGTGTGCACTTTCATCGAGAAACGGGCTGCCCGGTATCGTACACGCAATGCTGCCAATCTGGTAGAGAGCTTTTAGAACTACAAATGCCAGTGTGTGAGTAGCCAAAGCGTCAACTCTGGCCAGTGCACATTAGCCTGGGACACGGTTATATGAAAAATTTTGATTCTCGCTCCAGTCCACTTTCTGGATTGCATTTAGGTCCCATTATAACTGTGCAAAATTTCAGCTCGATCGGAGAAACTATATTTTAGCGCCAGCCGTTCAAAGTTTGTATGGGATTTACTATGGAAAAACTTATTTTTGCAAAGAAAAATCGCCAGAGGTCGCCCATTGCCCTCTATAAAAATTCTGAACACAGATCTCGATAGGTATATCTACAATGAACAACAATGCTCAAGACCGCAAAGCAATCCAATGCTTGTGGAAAAAGTTATTGAGCATAGACTATTTGGAAATTTTTCCCGATTTTGTTATTATTGTTATTCCTTTACGTGTTAATCAACGTCGCCTTGCCAATAGGTTTCCATTGAATAACTTTTTTCACAAGTGTCGGATTGTTTCGCGGTCTTCGGCAATATTCTTCATCGTAAAAATACCTATCGGGGTCTGTGTTCAGAATTTTTATAGAAGTTAATGGGCGACCTCTTGCGATTTTTCTTTGCAAAAGTAAGTTTTCCCATAGTAAATCCCATACAAACTTTGAACAGCTGGCGCGTAAATATAGTTTCTCCGATCGAGCTGAAATTTTGCACAGTTGGTATGGGACCTAAATGCAATCCAAAAAGTGGACTGGAGCGAGAATCTAAATTTTGTCCCACACTAGTGCACATCTTGCTACAGCAACCAACCAAGTCGATCAGTGTGGGAACGCAGATGGGAATGACAAGAGAGAAATCAATCCACGAGAGAGATTCCTTCTGCTTGCTCTCTTTTTGCCTTCGCGTCGTCAGCAATCAGCATCACCACGCGTGAAGCGCAGGTGTGTCTCAGGCAGTGGAAGATGGATTTTTTTTGGCTTTTTTCTAGTTGACTTTCAGTAAACTAAGGGCCCATTCACAAATTTCATAACGCTGAAGGGGGTGGGTGGGTGTCCTAAGAATGTTACAGTTCATACAAAATTCTTAGAATATTCATACAAAATGCGTTACGAGGGGGTGGGTGGGTATCAAAAATGACCATTTTCAGCGTTATGAAATTTGTGAATGAACCCTAACCTCCCTGTATGCATAAAGGGTGTCCCAGAAAGTATAGGCACGACTTTACCAGACTGCCATTTCGAGACTAATGCATATAAAAATCTGATTTTCACACATTTCATTCTTTTACTTATCAAGAGTAGATTTTGAATTTAGAGCGTGTTTTTTCGCTACCTGTTTGTTGTTGGTGTTACATTTCTGGAAGCTCTTCATGAGTTTTGCACAAATCGCGTTTTTTCTAAGCGACTTTGATCTACGAAATTTGTGCTGGGTCATGAAGTACGTTCCATAAAAATCGAGTATTTTACACGATACTAACTGTTTTGGTTCATTTCTATGTAAAGATTTGGTGACCATTAGTCACAGTTTTGAATTACAAGATTAGTTAGAAACCAGTGCAGTTGAAATTGCACTACTTCTTCAGTATTTATCATTTAATGACGTCTGGTTTTAAAATCACATACAATACGTGTTGATTGAATTGGGTTGTTCAGTAATGACAAATTTACCAGTTTTTATAAATTAATCGAAAGTGGACATTTATTAACGATTTCATTATGTTCGATATCTTAATTTTGATATTGTAAATGATTGACCATTTACAGATTTTAATCTCAAATTTGAAATTTCAGGCTTAATGACATCTCATCCCGACAACTCGTACCGTAGTAAAATTTGCCAAGGAGATCAATAAAGATTTCCATACTAATTTCAAATAGTTCCAGGGCACGGAAAATGTTGAAACTTTGAGTTATGTTTCAATTTTTAACATAGATTAAGAATATATAAAGCTGAATATCCATATACAACTCTATTAATAAATTTAACTGAACAGCCCGATTAGTAATTAAAATATGCAATGTTTTGATTCTATTGAAAGACTAAGGGTCGATTTCTTCACCTTCGCTTTAGCCGTAAACCACGTTTACCCATATGATTAAACTAGGTTTAAGACCTAAGCAGGGGTGAAGAAATCGGCCCTAAGTAAAAAAAAATCATATCCCAGAATGATGATTACTCTCTTCTTACGAAAAACTTAGCATGACATGACAAAAAAAGAGATAAAGTTAAGTAAGCGGTGCACAGGTGGATAATAAGGTCACGCGACGCCTCTGGATATTTCTCAGATATTTTGTAAAAATCATAACCACTAATTCTGACAAAGACTTTGTGCCAAATTCTGAGTCAAACCCGTCCAGGATTGTTTAAAATTCAATATCCTTATATACTTATATTAAAGTATAATGTGAATTCAATTTTGTCTTAAATAAGTGCAGTAAAATATGGAAAAGAAATTGTTCCTGTACTTCTTCTAAAGTTAAACTAAGCATTCATGTAACATAGTTTGTTATAGTGCTAAACTAAGGACAGATCGTCGAAGAATTCACATATACATTAAACATTTCTAACATATATTGAAGCTCCAAGTACACACACCGAAAAAATCATGCGATTTTAAGTCTTTTGGATGCACATAAAAGAAGCGATGGTTGATTCAGGAAATGTCAATCATAGCGGCATCGTTTTCATGTCCTTCATCATGTAAAATTACATTTTTCTTTCAATACATCTTTCAGAACCCATTTTTACGTCATTTCATCACTTACATCATGTGTCATTCAGTCATAATGTGAATTATGTCCGGAGTTATTTTCATTATTTTTAAGAGTGTAAAGAGATAGTGAATGAAATATTTTCACGCTGGACTACTATGTGAACAGATCACTAATATTTTAATATCAACATAATACTTATGGAATACTCTCTAACTCTTCAGAAAATACATCCTTCTAAACTCACGTTTAGCAATTAACAAATAATAAAAGAAAGGTTTTCCAGATTCTGAACCAGTGTGAATCGGTGTGTGGTGAACGGACAGCTGATTTTCACGTCTGCTAGCCAAGAAACAAGCAACAAGATGTCGCGATCCTAATTTGAAGGCGTCGTCGTCACGATCGTGCGCGGTCAGTGATTA
Source organism: Aedes aegypti (assembly GCF_002204515.2). NCBI lineage: Eukaryota > Metazoa > Arthropoda > Insecta > Diptera > Culicidae > Aedes > Aedes aegypti. Next base: position 256,267,750 of record NC_035107.1, on the reverse strand, counting down.
ATTCGGTTTGATTGTGCTCGGCTATTGTGCGTGGAGAAGACGCGGTTCCTAATTTGGTTGCATAGACAAACATTTCGCGTTTTTTTTTTTCGATATCGGAGTGCGCTGGCTGATTTACCAGCCGTGATAGACCACCAGTGTCAAGTGAACGCATTAATCACGTGCGAAAAATGTTTTTGTGTAAGTGTCGATTGCAATTATGTGATTTGAAATTTTCGGAGACGGCGGCTGAATGTCTGATGGCGATTTTAATATTCCGATAACGGGTGAACTTTGAATTGTTCGGATTGAGTTGTGATTGCACGGAGAACGTCGGAAAGGAATGTCGATATGCGCTTTTGGCATAAGCCTACGTGACAAAGGTCACTTCGTGACGGAGAGAGCCTCCGGTTGGCCTTTCCTGGCTTATCACACCAGGGGTGAACTCGTCAGAATCAAGGTTTTAATTAAAGTGCAAAAGCACTTCGTTGCAAATACGTTTACCAACAAACAACTTAACTTGATAAACAATATTGATGCTTTCAAATGCTAGTGTTACTTAGTATCTATCGGAGGAATTGGTTTGTTGTTGTAAAACACCCCTGATGTAAACAATTTCCCCCGTCAGACGGGAAAGAACTAATAAAGATAAGCGTTATCTTGAACAACGGGGCTTGCGTAGTTTCAAAACCAGACATCCAGAGGTTCACAATCAATTGTTTTCATATATATCGTGACGTGTCGCTATTACCTAGACCAGGGGTTAAATTCTGAGAAAATTGAGTGTAGCTGTCTCTTATAGCTCTTTGTAACAATCATGATCTGCTGCACATAATGAGAACCTGGTTATCATTTTCTGCTACAGTTCTAATTATATCGCGGAGATAACAGTGCAACCCATCTAAACCAGCTCCAAACCTGGGAAACATTATTTGCTATCGAATGTTCTGGGATTGTTTATTATGCCAGTAAAATAAAACACCTATCTCCAATAAGGCTTCTTCTTCAGGGCTCTCGTTTGCAGCTGTCATTTATCACGCTCGTTACAACTTGCGAAACATTGCCTATCATGTACCGATACAGATGTGATGTTTTTCTTCGCTTGCTTTAATCGTGCTTCGAAATCAAATGAGAATGCATTCTGCACTGCCTAATCCTTAGACAGATGGACTTCATAGTTCCTTCTGAAGACTGCAGTTGGAAACCTCTGATCCGATGATAAAGTCTAGTGAATGACTATTTTTACGTCAAACTACGCACCTCTCGCTCTCGAAAGCAGACTCAATTCAAACCCGAAACACACAAACACTTTGAGTGGAAAATGTTAGAAATAGTTTTCCTCGCGTTTCTCCATTCGGCAAGTCCAAACCGAAATAGAATATCAAAATATCGCCGGTGGTGGTGTCACCGATCGTCGGCGTCGACCAATGGTTGCCCCATAGCTCCTCACGCAAAGGCTTGGACTTGCTCCGAGCGTATTGCGGCTATTTCGGAGATTAGACAAAGTATTTGTTTACATGCGGACGCACTCACTTTGGTCAAAATTAATTTGAATTTTTGGCCACTTGTTGATTTCGACTTGATGAAATTCCCAACACGGTGAACCGACGATAGCGATCCCTTCCAACAGTTCCCTACCACAATATGTCTGCACGTGTGGGGCGTCATAACCTCTATAATTAAAATCGATAAACGACACACATTTTCCTGCACACTTCCGAACGTAAATTCCCCGTCAAAACCAAATGGGCCCGGATTGGCTTATCCAAACAAAAGATCCTCTGCTGGCTGATCTTCCTTCCCCCTGTGTGGATGTGTGGTAAACAATGACTAAGCATCCGGATCGGGGTGCGCACCACCTATCGACACACCACTCCATTTATGGCGTTCGCCGCCTGATGTTGTTAGTTTATTGGCAAATGGCCAACAACTCCGCACAACACTCCGAAACGCTGCAGAGCTGTTCCAGCCGACTTCGGGTGTTTAATTCTGCCTGACGCGACGACGTGCAAAGATTTGCGAGGTGGAAATGGGAGTACCATACTGTCCGGTTTTCCGGTGCGAGCGTTGTTGGTGCTCTGGATTGTGTCCATTTGGTCCGTCTGGGTGGTGGTGATGCAACTAGGTGCAAGTTATTGGAGAAACAAAAAAAGTTATTGCTCCAATATTGACCGTCTGCATCCAGTCTGTATACACGGACATTCTGAGAATACTTCCAATAGTTGCAGCTGATGAATGCTGATGTTCGGAATGGGAGGTGTGGTGTTAAAATATTGGAAGATTTTGGAAGATATTCAATACGTTTGTGCAATAGGCTACAAGATTACTTTGGTCATGCTAGAAAATGTGTTATAATGACTGATATAATCAAGCAAGCAAAGTAAGAACTTGAGTACCGTTTTGATTCATATTACGGACACCTAAGGCCTCAGTGAGGTATAACTCATCAGAAAGCATAAAAAATAAATCATTCTATATAATTCCTCTGCGTTATTGGGCCTTTGAAACACTTAACTTTCAAATGGTGGGTAATGATTTTGATTCCGCGTCAGAATAATTTAAAATAAATAGGAATGTGTGGACTTTTCATGATTCTTATTCCAGACGCTTCCTTACTTTTGCCTCATATTGCGGACATTTTGATTCGAATTCCGGACAGCTCAAGAAAACCATAGAATCATAGAAAAGTCAAATCATTCATTGAAATCGTCAAATCACTAAAGAGACGTATAAAGAAGTTGGGCATTATGAATTTGCATAGATATCTTTGAAAAATATTTACTAAAAAGTGCCTCGAAAATGAGAACTTTTGAGCGGCAAAAACTGAAACATTTCGTGTGAAATGTTTCCCATACAAAGTAGAGTGTCCGAAATATGAAGCTGTCCGTAATATGAATCAAAACGATATGACATAGCTGGTCAAAGATACCGTTTTGCCTCAAATGTCGAGCATGGCCATATTTCGAACACTTGTCTTCTTATAGCAATTCTACAAAAAATACTGAATTAATTATCACCTTTGAAATCGTCACTGTTTGGAATATGAGTCATGTTCGGAATTTGAGACGTAATGGTATTATCAGAGAAACAGAAAAGCATTTATTCTCTTAATTTAATGAAAACAAATTGCTAATTGGTATATGCTTGTTTTAACTACTTTTTTCAAAAAAAAAAAAACATCAGTAAAATCCTAAAAAATTTGAAAATATAAAAGAAACAGCTTTTCAAAATCAATAGTAGTAGAATAATTACTTAAGAAAATTTTTTTTTTCTTCCTATCTTAGTCTAACAGTGTAGGTTTCGACATATTATACAGTGTTATGAACAGGGAGTAGTATTTTTTGAAAGCTATTGCTGATTTTTGTTTTCAAAGCTATTGGACTCATATTGGACCATAATGTACGTTGTATGAAGGTGCTTCTTATAAAAGAGTTTCAGGCAATTTGACCGAGCAAAACTCCCCATGCATCTTGGAGATACCCCAAAGTGTATCATATTGATGCCCAATAAGTTTCTTACTTTAATATGTCGAAGTCTTAGAAACTCTTTTCTAGCTAGTTTTTAAAACCTACTGTTGCTCTAAAGAAAGGTATTGACAAAACTATTTTGTTGTACGTTTGGTGTCTATCCAGGGTCTGTAAGAATACGACAAAACCTGTAAGCCACTGCTAAATTCATGGAGTTCATTGATTTCCCTTTCAAAATTCTTAATTTTTAATATTTGGTTCTATCAGAAGCTTTAATTGTTAGCAGAAGTCAGAATTTTAATTATTTTTTCCCCACATGCATGGAGTAATCTTCAAATGAGATCCACATAATACACGGAAAAATGGTCCGAAAAATCTAAAAAAATTTTAATCAATTTAGTCAAACGCTTCATTTGATTCTTTGAATTTATTTAGTAATAACACGATATCGAGCAGTCGTTTGCTTTAACGCTGGTTCCTACACGCTCGTTCAAATCTACTAAAAACAGAGTTACTTCGACTCACTTTTAAATTTCCATGGAAGTTTTCAAAAGTGAGTAACTTCATTTTAATAAAGTGAGTAACTTTTGACTCAATCATGAAAGAGAACGACATAATTCACTTTTGAGTGAAGACAAACATATTTGACGTAATCGTCAAATACTTGTGACTCTAAGTCTAGGAGTAAGTGTCATTGGAAGCAAACTTATCTGTAAACGAGCGCTCCAAAATCGTTCGAAGTACCCAAAACGAATCATAGAGTTGTGGATATAAATAAGGGCCTCCACGAGGCCTTTCCGCGATAGGAGTAACAGCTTAAAGTGTACATGCACCCAAAATGAAAGGGTAAACCTGGGTACTGCAAAAAAAAATGGGGTTTACTTTTATTTTCAAGCAAATCTTGAAACATGTTTCGTATGACGAATTGTGTTTGTCGTATTAGCCCCTTAAACGTCACTTGGAATTCTCTGTTTAATTATGCTCTCTAATTTCTCTCTGGAGAGCTTGAATGCGTTCCAACTTGCATGGCTTTCGCAAAGTGTGTTAACATTTTGAAATCGATTAATGCTGGGTCTGCGGAAAGTGCGTCGATCTATTCCATTTTTTAACTAACTGTGCCTGTGCATTCTTAGGTTGCCGGAGGACATCCGGAAGGATTGTGTTAGCTTCAATTTTTAACCGATGAACTTTATTCTCCGCTCTATGTGGTTCAAGTGATAATGATGTCTTTGACCGATCCACGCATGGATAAAAGGTGCAGACTCGATTCCTGTAACGATTCTGATGAATCAATTTTGGAATCACCGATGGCGCCTGCGTTTCGAACGCTTCCATTTCATCGTCGCTTACTTTATTTGCTCACCTACGCAGATTTCGTAGATAAAGCTTCTGTTTTGGAAGCTGATTTTGACAACCGGAATCACGAAGAATAAATGCTTAACCGATACGTATAAAAATATTATTCATAGAACTGAACAATGTGTAACAAAAAAAAAAAACAAACAAACAATATAAAACCCTTTTATTGTTATTATTTCTGAGATTACAATACTTCTTAACAGTTGCTTCGCAAGGTACATAACCTCAATCTCAAAACTTTGGTTCTGGCTAAAGAAACTATAAGCAAAGAAACAAAATGTTTCAATCAATGTCATTTCAATCGAGCAGAAGACATGTCAAACACTTGTTCACACACGCTGTAAACGGCTCACACAAAAATGTTACCGCCCACGAAAATGTTGCTTCTTCTGAAGTTGTATATTTTCTGAATCCACAAGTGTCGTTTGCAATTTTCATGCTTTGCATAAAGTATGCTCTACTCATTACATTGGTTTTCCACACATTCAGGCAATTTTTCATTCGTTACCCAATTCTGTGTAAATTCAACATATGAAACCTGTGACCCACTTTAAGCGTGGAATTCAACATTTACAGTGCTGCGTAACAGATTTGGCATAGTTGCTGACTGATTCAAATTCAATATGATCAGATTTCGTCTCTTTCTATTTTATACTCTTTAGTTCCGGCAATCAGGCTAACGCTTGACTCGGATATTGAGCCTGTCCGCAGTACCCAGGGGTACTAAACATGCGAGTGTTATCAGAGCTTAACTTTTTCCTTTGTAATCGGACGGTCACTCCGATCGCGAAACGTCAGAAACTCATTTTAAACAAAAAAAAAACTAGCTGATCCAAGCTGTCTCATGGATTGCCTTATAGTTAATCATTCTTTGTGATATCAGATTATGCGAGGTGGGAGTTTCTGGAATTCTCCAAAGCATGGTTTGGATCAAACAACCGCAAGTAGCAAGTTTATATACTGTAAGTTTTATCGCCATTCTTTTATGTTTTGTGCTAATTGTCAATTCTTTACAGTCTTGAGCAAACTAAGGCCGTAAAAAGTGAAACACTCAAGTAGAATTTCTCTTTTTCACCAACGTAATTTTGACAGCTGATTCAGTATGAGCAAAACGTCACTTTTGCTTGCGGAATATTTGTGCGGCACTGTACCGTACACTGTAAACTCTTTAATGGGTAAAAAGCACCCACTTTGAAAGAAATGACAAAACTTAGATTAGATAAATTAGTTAGCTTTATTCATTAATTTATCATACAATAATCTTACTACTAATATAGATGATATATATGAATCTCGACTTGGAACAATGCTGAAAATCATTCGCTTTAGTTGATTTGATTACGCCCAGTTTTCACTGCTAAGACAAGATCACTAGAAAAATTAGTTAGAAACTACAGTAATAATTAAAATTCCCAGAAATTTTACACCCTAAAATGGGTAAATGTCTCGACCGTTAAAATAAGAAAAAAGCACCCTTTATTCAAAATTTGAAAGTACTCTTTAGTTTGGCATTTTCATATTCCAGACAAAAGTGGGTATTTTCCCACATTAAAGGGTAATGTCGAGCTTACAGTGTACGGAAAAGTGACATTTCCATTTGATTTGTATAGCAGACGTTATGAAAGTTATGAAATCAGCTCTACTTATCAGCAGCGTACAGCGTTCAGTCAAGTTTGTACGGATGGTACTTTTACAATTGTGGCAAACATACTTTATTATGTTTGGAGACTGTGTAACCCCCCGGGGCCCAGATAGCCGTAGCGGTAAACGCGCAGCTATTCAGCATGACCAATCTGAGGGTCGTGGGTTCGAATCCCACCGGTCGAGGATCTTTCCGGGTTGGAAATTTTCTCGACTTCCCTGGGCATAGAGTATCTTTGTACCTGCCACACGATATACACATGCAAAAATTGGTCATTGGCATAGTAAGCTCTCAGCGAATAACTGTGGAAGTGCTCATAAGACCACTAAGCTGAGAAGCAGGTTCTGTCCCAGTGGGGACGTAACGTCAGAAAGAAGAAGAAGAAGCCTGTGTAACCCATGAAAATGATGCACTATTTCTAGATGATATTGAGATGTTTTTCATGACTTTTTGAGTATATAACTAAACATTTTTTAACGATTACTTCAAGAAGTCAGCCATGTATTTCTGCTTTAGTTTCTCGGTTCTTCTTGAATTTTACTGGACTGTTTTGTTTCAGATAGTAGTTTATTTTTCAGCAAATTCTCTACTGATTCCTTAAAAAATTCCCGCTGGAATAATTAGCAAAGATATCTCCGGGCTCTTCCATGACTTGTTCAATGATCATTCCAGGAATCATTTCTACATTTTTTCCATGGAATATTGAAAGAATTATCTAATATTTTTTAGTAATTTTCAGTAATCTCTATAAGATTTGTCCATGATAGCTCATTGATTAATTCCTTTAAATGCTTTGCCACTCATTTCTCCGTAAATTCTTTCAGGATTTGCTGCAGAACTCTCTTCAGGAAATGTTCAGGAATTCCTGATAGGAAGTTTATAGAAACTATAACAAAAAAAAATAGGGGGGGTCTGTAGCCTTGAGGTTACGCTTCCGCTTCATAAGCGGAAGGTCATGGGTTCAATTCCCAGCCCCTCCACAAAAAACCCGTCCAGCCACCAGAAGACGCCTCACGGAGCACATCCATCCTCCGTCAGTATCAGATGGTGACTGAGACAAACTGACCCTCTTCGCAGGCAGCTAGCCTCACTAATAGCAGAGCTCTCTCCTACCTGCTCGGTGTGAGAGTAAAAGAGTAGGAGAGAGTGAAACTAGATGTAAATATAGATAAGTTTAAAATAGATCTGTATCGATAAAGCAGCTACAGATCAACTGAGTCCGGCACAGTAGTGGCCACGAGCACAGAGTGCCTAATAAATAATAATAAAAAAAAAAAATAACAAAAAAAAACCTTCTCCGTTTGGGATTATTCAATACAAATACAGGACACCATTTTCAATCACTATATTTTTCACTTTATTAGTGAGAATCTGCTATTTTCCCAGCATTCCAGTGAATGATGCAAGAAATTTGAATCATAATGTGGTGTAGCTCAATCGACCGCTTATTATATAACGCTCTCTCCATGCGATTTTGATTAAACTTAACTGAGGTTATTTATCGAAATACAGTAGTTTTACTGAATTTTTATTGTACAAGTGGACGAACCCTAACATCTTCCATAAAATTACTCTTGGAAAATGAATATGTATTGATGGTAAGTTCGAATATTCGCCATAGTGGTACATTTCAAGTTTGAGACGACGAATAATAGCGCTTGCGATGAAGTAGATCAATCCATATTACATATAACGAATCTGCAATAAAATCATAAAAAATCACTCGATCATCCCAATCTGCTCGGACCACCCTTCTTCTTCTTTCTGGCGTTACGTCCCCACTGGGACAAAGCCTGCTTCTCAGCTTAGTGTTCTTATGAGCACTTCCACAGTTATTAACTGAGAGCTTACTGTGCCAATGACCATTTTTGCATGCGTATATCGTGTGGCAGATACGAAGATACTCTATGCCCTGGGAAGTCGAGAAAATTTCCAACCCGAAAAGATCCTCGACCGGTGGGATTCGAACCCACGACCCTCAGCTTGGTCTAGCTGAATAGCTGCGCGTTTACCGCTACGGCTATCGGACCACCCTACTTCCTCTGACGATTTGGTGGCGAATAGCACCAACCCCTACTGCAAGTTTTTGCAAATCTTCCACTCCCGATCCGGTTGGTTGGCGAAGGAGTATTACTTCATCGTATCGGCAAACCGCCCATCGCATCCAGACTACCCAAACCGGGTTGTTTACCTTTCTTCGCGATATTTTATACCATCATCCCGCTGTTTATCCGTTCACCTTCCATTCTGCTGTTTTGTTGTTTTCCAACGCCATTCGCGCTGGGATACGTTCTCAGCGCAAACAAGTTCCAATTTAGTACCTTGGGTCCCGAGGTGGGGCTGTCCTGCCGTATACCATTCGACAACTCAATTTGCATCCAGTTGGGAGAGTGATAACCGGGTGTGCAGTTGTGTGCACGGTTTCGGTTCGGGAATGGTTCTTTTTTAAAGGCTTTTAGTTTTATCGGACTCCTACAGAAGGATCTCCTATAATACGACTCAATTCAAAAGATGTTCATTCTTGGGTGATATATTTAACAAATGTTTTCAGTTGGCATATTTTCCTGACAAATGAAAAAATGACAAGGTTGTACCAATTTTACAATAAGACAAAAATCCTGCCGAAGCTTCTAGCTATCGTCCATTCCGTTTGCTTTACTCAATCAGTAATCTTTTTGGCAAGGTCATTTTGAACAGAATGATGGTCCACATCAACGAAAATTCAATTTTTCCAATGAACAGTTGATTCGTTCCAAAACAAATCAGGAGGCTGTTCTACTGGCCTTGCTCTTCTACATAGGAAAAAAATCCGACAGTGTTTGACGTGAAGGTTTGATTGTAACAAAAAAAAATCCAACATATAAGTTTTCCACTTGCTCGTCGATTAGTTATATAGATTTATGCTCTTGAAAATTTGAGGTTTGGCTTCGATACATCTTCATTTTGTAATTTGTTAAATTACACTTTCTATCAAGTCAAGGAAACTTTGAGGAAAATAGATATTGAATAATATCGTAGACGCATTTCTTGCAAACAGACTTCAAAAGGTAAAACCTCATTGTACGAGCTTAACTCCCTCGTTTTACGAACTGATGCAATGAACAAACCAATTCAATTTACGAACCCCCTAACTAGTTCGCAAATTTAGGTTCCAGTGTATTAGGAGACCTGACTGTAGTGGCCGGTCTGACCAAACCGGCCCACCCAATAACGCAGCAGTTGCAGTTCTCGATTCATCCTACGCAGGAAGTGATTTTGTTTGCACAAATACCTACTGATACTCTCAGTTGGTTTATGTTCGCCACTGCCACCTAGTGGTGACATTCACAATCGCCGATTATACTCGAAATTCGATACATGGAGGTGCAACGATGAGTTTCAAACTAAAGATATGAGTTGTCATACCCGATTTTTCAAATTTCCACGAAAATTTCACTCTTGTTCAACTTAACTTGAGAGTGTACCGAACGAAATAAATCGAACGACAACGTGATTGAAGAAATGTTTCCCCGTTCACCGGGTCATTCGCACCGACCCAATAGAGTAATTCGGGGCAAAAGTTGGCAGTGCGTATTTTTCAGCACACGAGACAGAAACCCTGGCAACACTGTTTGGGGACAACACCTTATTAAGTCAGTTTTTCACAGATTGAACAAAAAACAAATCATAATAGTACTATGACGTTATACATGAAATTGGGTCTTGAGTCGTTTTGATCTAATCCTAGATTTTTTTTTAATATTTACCAAACAAAACTCTTATTGAGTACTGTTCAATATATATTCAATAAGAGTTTTGTTTGGTAAACACATTAAAAAATTCTAAGGAAATATTTCTTGAATTAAAAAAATTTAAAGCAATCTAGTACCTACTACGTTTTTAAAGTAATCTGTTGATGTATAATTTGCTTTACTTGCAGGTGCTTGAATATTTTTAGTTTAACAGATCTTCTGCGACAATTTAGGTGCGAACTTACCGCATTACTTCAAAGTTGGCTGACCGTATAGGGTGCAGCGCCATCCACAGTTTATTAGCAGTGACGTTCTGACAGGTCGATAAGGTGTATCGACACTCGTTGGTCTTATCGCTGTTTGGTTTAATGGTTATCTCGCTTTCCTAAAAAATTGTTTCGGGCTTCCTTTCGTCAGGTGAGCTACTTGCCTGCACTTGCCTTTTTCGGATTGGCGCGAGTGAGATGGGATTAAATCGATTTATTGGTTGTTATTCGTGGTGAAAAAAGTCGCACCTAGTTAAAAATGATAAAGAGTAACTGTTGATTGATGTCACTTCATCGAAACTCAAAAGGTAATTCAAAGTCTATTGGGGTGATGTGCTAGTATCCATCGTATCGTGTTCTATGCCGAATATCGCGCACACAACCTTTTTTTGCTCAGTACAACAGATTGAACTTTGTTCACATTCTCAATAATACGCGGTCGTTGAGGAAATTCCATAATATTTCGTGAATTATAGAAGTTTTACGGCGTGTGATTGGAGTAAACTCCTTTAGTGAAGGAGTAAGATTTTTCATAGTGAAAATAAGTGTCCGGTGAAGTAAGTCACACAGGGGGCGGGAAGAAACTTGTATCGTAAAGTGGTGTGGTGTGTTCTTTGTCCATGCGATTTCGGTGAAAAAGTGCAAAGTGGATAATTAAATTGAAGTAATTTATCGAAATACAGTATTTTTATTACATTTTTGGTGTACAAGTGTGCGTACCATAGAAGCTTTCACAAAATTAGACTTGAAAAATGAATCTATGTTGCAGGTAAGATCGAATATCCGCCGAAGACGAATATTAGCGCTTACGACGAAATAGAACCGAACCCTATGTTTTTTTTTTTTGGGCGGCAAACTGACGAAATTTTCATCAGTCACTTATTCAACGATAATTTCAAATTCACTATGTTGCATAACTTACACCTAGAGGCGCGCGCATCGTTTTTCTTTATGCCTGAAGTTTAACACTATCGCCTTCTGCAGGCCTTTTTGCACAAACTTGTATTTCGTCGAACATGTTCACCACATCATGATGGTGTGAACTGGGCGATGGATTTTGAAGGAACTTACGTCTGTTTGTCTATGATATAACTAAGAACCAATTTGGTTCCATACTCTGGTGTTAATTAAAGATTGAAGAATGTCTTTATTGAAGCTTTATCATTCCAAACATCATCAACGTGTAGCCATCGCCAGGAACGCTCACTTCTCTCACACGTATTTGGAAAGGTGAAGTAAAACTAATCATCCTAATTACAAAACTCCACCTCGTCCAACTCGAGTCCAATAATTATGATCAGACACAAACAAACGAGTGCGGAGGCGCCTTTGCACGTTGATTAACGCATATCACTGTCACGTGGGTATCGTGCTGGGTGCTGTTTCGCCGTTACTAATATTCAATTAATTATTAATGATCCGGTGCCTCCCTCTGTTGGTGCCTTTGAGTTATGAACCCTTTAATGCCACCGACCGCAACATACTCTGTTCGGGACCCAGTCCGAAAATTATGAAGAAGGTGCCTCCATTGATGCTGCAAGTGTGGAACCGGTTCGATCCAGCTTATTTGCTTAAGTGTATGAGCAACTCTCATATGTGGGCGATTTACGATTTGATTGTTTTGGAATCGAATGCGGCTTGTTTTCGTTTGAGTTGAATTTTAATAATTTTGGTGGGCCAGGGCATGTTCAATAATAGGTATTACCAACTGAGAAAACATGTGTTGAGGCGAAAGTTGAATGATGAAGTAAAATATTCAAGAACTACTAGGAGAATTAGTCTTCAGATTTACAAACGTAACGAGTAAATCTCTCAAAGGTGTATGAATAAGGTTTATATAGTTACGTTAAATCAATTGCTGAGTGCAACTACTCATGAAAGTTATTCAAGAACTCTGAAGAGATTCGTGAAAACCTTATTCATTTATTGCCAGGAGATTTCCATTGTTCACATTCAGCATAAAAAGCATCGTAACGATATTACGATTAACTTTCTCCAGAAACTTGTCAGAACTCTCAATCACTCAACCAAAAGACACCGCCACAAACACCCATCGGCCCGGCCCAACATTCCATCCGAGGCCACCTACCGTAGCCGGCTTTTGGCGAGCCACTAAACGCCCTTTCAAAACACCGCTAATTGCCAATTGAAGCCTGATTGAAAACATACAAAAATAATCATTGAATATAAAACGGTTCATGATGGCGCACTTTTCTGCCCATCATATCGCGGATCCGATCGATATCTGCTTTGTGATGTTTGTAGTTTGATTCATCACCGCCGCCACAGTGGGGTAACACGGTGTTTCGTTTACCGTTATTATCACAAAAAATAGTCTTCAGAACTTTAAACATTGTGCCATTTTGTTTATGCAAGGTAAAAGTACCAATTACCGCAATAGTACCAATTATGGCAATAATGGGAACAAAAAGAGATTTATGTTAATTAAGTGATATAGACAGCCAAGAATGTAGAATAGGACTTCAACTTTCTTATAGGATATAGTTTGGAAAAGATGTACGATTTTATTTCTATTCGATCGATGTTTTCAACATTCTTGCAGTCTTCATACATTTTTTTATTTCTTTCATTAGCATTAGCATTAGCATTGAGCATTTCGTACAAATTCGTAGGTGGTACAGTCCAAGACCATTGTATGAGGGTTGCCTCCTTCCCGTCCGTTACAAAAGTCAGAAATTTGGAACTAACCTCTTACTCTTAGACAAGATTGACGCATCCTTCAATAGTTGAGAGCTATCCTGGCTTACAAAAACTGATTGATTGAATACCTACTTAAAAAAGGTGCAGAGAACTCTACGACCTACCTATGAGAGGTGTTACAGGATGTTGTGGAATGTTGATAGAAAGGGTAGTGCCATAGGATACGTTCAGTAGATGTTCTAGCCGACAAATGTATAGTACCGTTATTGCAAATTGATTATTGGGGTGAATTTGATCAGGTCGGTACCAAATAGCATTTCCTTTCAAGGATGCTAATACTTCGTTTGCATCACAAACATCCCATTTTTCTAGTTTATAGATGTCTAATGATGATTTTAAACTATTTCGTTTTTATTAAGGTCAGTTTTGCACAGAAATATTCATAGTTTTTGAAGGTGTAAGCGATACTGTGGAAAAATTGATATTAAACAATCCGCTGGTGCTAAGCCTGCATGCAAACTTTGAGTGTTAAAAATGTTGTGTAAGCTAGAGTGTGAACTACTTAACTCATTTTTGAAATCGTATAGCATTACAACAATAGTTTTTTGCGCATTAAAACGTCTATTGTTGAGTAACGTGCTGATTTCAAGGGAAATTGCATACATTTAAGCGTATCATGCAGATTTACAAAGTTTAATTTTACAATTAAATGTGATATACATGACTTGTAACAATGTTGACATCATTTTCAGATTCAGAAGACCCAAATATAGTAGATAGCGAAAGAAATGTAAATCTAAAATATGCTTTATTATATAGTGATCAATTTCACGCCAATGTGCCATTTTCAGATTTTGATATGAAAACTAATTTTATGAGATGTTAAACTTAGTTCATAAAAATTCGATTACATAGACTGATAAAGATCAACTGGTTTTACCAAAATAAATTTAACAATATTTGAATTTCAAAGGATAACATGACGAAAAGTTGTGAAAAAGTTATCAATTTGCCCCCGGATTACGGTATTTATGCATTGTGATCATGCGCTGCTCATCAGAACAAACAGTAGAAGCATTAGCCTTAGAATGCTAATGTCACGACTGTTCGTGTGACCAACATCTAGTTTGCCTAGACCTTTCCTTTTTCTTGGGTGAAACTTGATTGAATATGTCGATAAGGAAGTGAACTTAGGGTTTTTCTTAACAAATTATCATCGAGCGTGCCCAATAAGGATATTGAGCATGAGCATAGATGACCGTACAATTTGTAGTTGCTACTCTATGATTGACCAGAACTTTTAAAATTGCACAAGGAATCAACCGTCTGTTGAGCTTGGGAGTAGCTCACCATCTTTAGTGTACAGTATCGAGAATTCCAAGCATAACGCACACGAAGATTATTTTATCGTAATCCGTAACTGTCACCGCAATCTCAACAGATCAATAGTTCAGTGAAGTAAAATACCGTAAATGCTCGCTGAAATTTCACAGACAGCGGAAAATTTTTACCGAAAACTGTAAGAATGTACTGTACAGTATAGCCCATAAAAAATGCGAAAATTGTTCGAACATGAATATACAGTACTGGACAGAATAAAGTACGCATTGGCCGTTTTCCCATACAAAATGGTCAAGTTTGGAGATCTGAATCTCAACTTTTAGTGTTCCGATTGATCTGAAATTTTCATTTTCATATAACATAGATTTTACTCAATTAAAATATCACTGCATTTGAAACACAATCTTTTAAATTATTGAAAATCTCTCAATTTGCAAAAAAAATGCAACATTTAATTTAAAAAATATTTTGAAAACAATCAGTTTTTCCGAAAAATGATGTTCTGCAAATTTGTGTGTCTTATCAAATTGTACATTTTTGCAGAAGGACATATTGCTCTAAATATTTTCATTTAAAAATTATTTTTACTTTAAAATTTTGTCATTTATATCAAAATTTGAGATTTGCGATAACTTAAAAGTTCGTTAATGAAAAACTATAAATTTCTAGCCTAGCAAATTTGAGGTTACTTTCAAGCTGCGGTGAAAATTTCAGGTCAATCGGACAACTAGAAACCGAGATATAAGACTCCAAACTTGATAATTTTGTATGGAAAAACGGCCAATGCGTACTTTATTCTGTCCAGTACTGTAGCATCCACAGGCGTTATTTTCATTGTTTTTGATAGTGAATGTAATTTCCGATTATTGTAGTATATTCTGACACAACTTCGCTATTCAGGACAATTTTTGTCATATTTTTCTTACTGTCCTAAATAATGCAATGAAGCAAATAAGTTAAAAGGGGTTTTCCGCCCAAAGCTAGAAACAGCATCTGATTGTCGTATACTCTGGTGATAAACTTTCCACCTTCAAAAATCACACTTTATTGTTGAAAATTTTAGTTTGTTTGGTATCAGAGGATGAAGGAGTTCTTAGAGAACGTGTTCTTCATGATCACAATAAAATATTTTACCAGGGTCATAGTTATGAGGGCATTTGCGTCTTAAGGGTTTGATACGCCTTTATTTTTTGTTAAAGTTGAATAAAAAATAAATACGGAGGCCTATAACAGATTTTTGAGGATAAAATTTGTTCCATCGGTTAAAGACAACTTATATTAATACTAGCTCATAGGTTTTGAGCAAAACGGAGCCGTTAATTACACTTATATGAAGGTTCAATCAAAGCTCTCCAAAATGAGCCGTTTTTTTCGAAAACATGTTTAAGTCTCCAATTACCCAGGAATGAACCGATTCTATCATTTGATATGGGCGTATGCTGGAGACAAGGCCTGTGACGAATCTCACGCCATTGTTGATGTTTTAGAAGCTTTCATCACACATATATTGAACTCGACGTCTGCATGATAAAATTTGAAGGTATGCTTCCAATTCCTCTCTGGTAAGATGAAAGTAACAGATAAAAACCATGTCCAAAGCGAAAAACTGAGTCTAAATAGATTGAACAATACAAGTAATGAATAATATTTATGTTTCATTCACATTTTCTATGTAAAAACTACCATAAAACATGATATGACGATTTTCGCATTTTTTTATGGGCCATACTGTACACTGAAAATTACTGTGAACGTAATTTTCACCATGACTGAATGTAAATAATGGAACGACACAGAAACGAGTCTTTGAAGATGTACTGGACAAAAAAGTAATTTTACATGGTAAAGGACACGATAACGATATACCTGTGATCGATGTTTCCCGAATCAGACTAACGTGTCTAAAATTCTACACAAATTTACGTCATTCAGCTCGCATCTAATATGTGCATCCCAAAAGATGTAAATCACATGATTTTTTTGGGAGTGTGTATTATGTTAATTTATTTTACCGAACTTTTCAGCTGTTGAGATTTATCCGGAAACTGTAAGATAATTTAATTGTGCAGATTCAACAACGGCGCGAACCATGGTCATACGTTCATCGGGGAAGGGAAGAAATGTTAGTGTGACATGCATTGTTACTAAAGACCGAGTATACCTCTGCATCTCCATCATTTTCACAAGAAAAGGCTTCTCTTAGTATGGAGGAGTCACACGTCACATCATATAGTTTTAATATATACATACGCACTCAGTTAAGCTCGGCTAATTATCATTCTTTTATCGAGATCCACATAGCCGAGCAGTAAGCAACCGGATTTTGAACTGATATGTCAGCAAAAAATCAAGTTTATAGTAGCACCCTTGTGTGCCTCTAACATCAAACGTCACTTTAGCTGAGATGTCAGCACGAACTTTGACCGAGACTTGCACAGCTGAGATCGGCATTCTGATTTAAGTGTGTAGCCCTTTATCAGTATAAGAAAACATCGACACTCTTATATATATAATTACAATAACAAAAGTATAGGTATGTATAAGTAGGTCGTTGGACCTTCCTTAGCCGTGTGGTTAGAGTCCGTGGCTACAAAGCAAAGCCATGCTGAAGGTGTCTGGGTTCGATTCCCGGTCGGTCCAGGATCTTTTCGTAATGGAACTTTCCTTGATTTCCCTGGCCATAGAGTATAATCGTACCTGCCACACGATATACGAATGCAAAAATGGCAACTTTGGCAAAGAAAACTCTCAGTTAATAACTGTGGAAGTGCTCATCAGAACACTAAGCTGAGAAGCAGGCTCTGTCCCAGTGAGGATGTTAATGCCAAGAAGAAGAAGGTAGGTCGTTGATGGTTCCGGGCCATTTGGCCTAATTCCATTTGGCCGAATGCCGTTTGGCCGAAATTGAAAACAATATTGAATTATAGTTAGGATACATTTGTAATGAAAATTATTTCATAGTTTTATCAACCACAAGTTTTGGCATCTTCTGAGTCAGATAGCTTCTTTGACGCAAGTGTTCATCGAGTCGTTCAGTGTACTACTATACACAAGCAATGGTGTAAAGTTCAGTTCACTAGTGGTAATTTTAATCTTGAAGGAGAATGACATCTTGCCTAGATTAATCCTTGCTCTAAAGAATATGTCTTGAACAAGCCTCTTTATGAATGTATTACCATTATGATAACTTTCAAAAATATGTACTTCATTCTACATACTACAGCCTATAATTAAAAGAAGGAAAAATCTCTTATAAATATTTGAGCAAGTGTAATGCAAACAGTCGTTATATCGGTATAACTTCAAAGAGCTGGGGATGATTTAAAAAAGGAAAAACTCTCAATCAAGATATAAGCTAAATTATTGCCAATTTTAATGAAGCCAGTATAATTCAAAAGAATAGCCTATTTTTAAAAGAAGAAAAAAATGTCTCAAATTAAATGCAACAAAAGTATTGTCAACAATTTCTGATGAAATCATTAGAAAATACTTGAAACCCTAGCACACCGTTAAAAATCCAGAGACAAATGTACCATCAGCTAAGAATCTTTACGCAATACGGGGAGCTCACAACTTCGTCATGAATTAATTTTCTTTTAGACGTACCGTAACATAAAAAAATTTGGGGTGGGTAATGTCTATTACATTACCGCGGGGTTGACGTAGAACTACGATGATTAATAATTTGATTTGTCATGTGTATGAGTTTGTAAGTGTACTAGTTTTGTGTTGTTATTGATCGGATGAAGTTTTCAGAAGTTAACTCTTTTTGGACTCATTTTGGTAGTCCTAAACAAAACCATTTGGCGTTCTGTGGTTCCGAGAACCAGTGTTATGTGTTCCAGGAATAATGCCAGATGATTGAATTTGTTTGTTTGGTCGTTGCTTCCTTGTGTTGCTTGGTTGGGTGATCGGTTTCTGGCTCCAGCTGTAGTTCGCCAAACTCCTCCAGTAGATTAGATGTTTGATAGCTCGGGTGCTTCGATTGTTAGAATCGATAGAATCGGTCCAGTGCTTTGGTATGTAGCAATATCCATTGCATGAGCATTTAGTAGTTGACGCAGTTTGTCTCAAAGCGTCACTAATCGATGATTGCCTAAGCGCTGCAGCTCATTCCTTAAGTCAACCCTCTTGGGAGAATTGCTGCCTTTGGCGTGATGGAACTTGAAAAAATTGGTAGCGTTTGTCAAAAATAGTCCTTGCAGTGAAGTAACCCGCGACAAACCAACATACACCAATTGCTGATCCTGGCTTTTGTCATAGTCGTACACGACCTCGGGGAAAGTTCCACCTTGCGACTTATGAACAGTAAAAGCACAGGCACTAACCATCGGGAACTGAATGCGTTTGCATTTGATTATGCCGCACAGTTTGAAAGTTAAATAAAAATTCTCTATATTTTGAACTCTTATAACTGTTTGCTGGTTTAACGAAATTCCTTGAATGGCACCTCAATTGAAAGACAAGACATCAAAGGGTCATGTCGTTTACTTACTGAATCCCACATACCTGTCCAAATAGTTTAATTACTGTTTTAAAAGAGAACGTTGATTCAAGCAAATTTATAAATAGGGGTGCTAGAGAAAATTTGACGTCATTTGCTTTCCATTCTCCGCTTGGATCGCATCTCAGCAGGCAAAAGATCGTCTGGCTCTGACCGGGCGTGCTTCTCAGGCACAGACATCGATAGCGAAGGACCTCCCCGTTTGTCTTGCTTCGCTCAAATCAAACTGTCGAGCGAGCGAGAGAAGATGCCGTCCGAAGCCAAAGCCATCAGCGCTGCCACCGCCAAGAAAAAGAAGAAGAAGAGGAAGCAGTCCACAGGAAAATTTGCGGTCGAACTGTGAACACGGTTGGGCAAGTCATTCTCGCTTTGTGCTTCACCGCTTGTTTGCGTTCACCCAGCCAGATTTAAAAGAGAAATATTTCCGACTTTATATATGACTTCTAATATTCCTAAATCAATTTCACAGCTTCATACAAAATTTCATTTGTCATGAATAATTTATGACTAAACATTTTGAGACTGTAATCGCGGACGCTGCTGCAGTGCCGTCGGGGTGAGTGCTCAACATTCCACAACAATCGTAAAATAGAGTGGCTTTTCCAACAGCGTCTTTGATTTTCCATGTTTTATGGGAAGACTTTGATTAGCAAAATTATCACATGTAACAAAATTGCGACATATTAAGAATGCATTTGAAAAGATATTCTCATTGAACAATTGTAATAATTTTGGATCAGAAATTTACCTTCATAATAAAGAAAACTATTGATTATCAATAGCTCGTATTGAATATTTAGTGATGTCAATCCTTCCAGCAATTCATGTTCGACCAATTTCTCACGCATTAGCATTCTCCGCAATTTTCAAGTAATTCCAAGCCCAACACATTATTGGCACATACCCATTTCCCAGATTGGTCGATCGGAAAGCGAAGAGCACAAAAGGGTAGAGCATCATCTTCTATTCTGAGGTTATAAAACATGCTTCCTTCTGGTTTGTGAAATCGCTCAAGATTTCTAGGTTGACCGATCCCCGCTTCTAGATTTCGACTCGTGGTCACAGCATCCAAGCTCAATCGGCCCTTTTCAGGGCCAACATACGTTCATAGAAGGGTTTATTGGATGATATTTACTGATTTATCTATAATGATCTAAATATCGCTGTATACTACAATTTGGTTCACATAATTTACCCCACAAAATAACATGAATTTGAGAATTTACCGCTGCAGCGCCGTCGGACCGTAATAACATCATACTACTCAGCATTGTATGATATTTCTAACAGCATCGTTGATTTATCATATAATAGGGGAACACTTCCTAAATTCTCGAGTATGGAAATTGGAAAATGTATTAAAATTGCGACAGATTTTAAATACTGTTCAATAAACTGTTTCCTGACCAATTGTAATGAGCAACTATTGATCTGATTTTTTTCTACATGTTAGTCTATTGCAAATGTCATAGTATATAAATCAGAACACATTGAACATTGATCAGAAATAATTAAAATTTGCACGAAACCAAAACATGCGTGATTTTAATTTATTGTAAGCTACTAAAATAATGTTGATATTTTTACTGTCCATACGAACGCGCATGTGAATTTTCCATGATATGTAAATCACTAACCAAGACATCAACTTCATGTATCTTATCCTAGATTGGTCAATCAGAAGAAGGCGAAGAATACGGAAGAAAGGAGCATCGTCTGCAATTCAAGTTATGTAAAACATACTATCTTCGACAGATTCGGTTCATTTAAGGGACGAATGACCTTCGGATTAAAATCCCTCTGTAACAACAACAGGATTCGGTTCATTTCATTTACACTTTCGAGCTAGTAAGAACTTCTCGTGATAAACACAGTATAGCTAGTAATATTTCTTAATGTGCTTACCACATACTTGCTATAATATCTTAATTCATCTCGTAGCATCATACAATATCTGATTTATCACGAATAATCGACAATACGACAATTTGAGGATGGTCCGAGAACGCAATAGACAACATGTAGAAAAATCAATTCAGATCAATTGTTGCTCATTACAATTGGTCAAGAAACAGTTTATTGAACAGTATATAAAATCGGTCGCAATTTTAATACATTTCCCAATTTCCATACTCGAGAAATTTGGAAGCGGGGGCCATGACTGGTCCTGGCTGGAAATATTCGTGGGGAGAAACTCGACCCTTTGCTGCAGGAATTTCATTATCAACTCTTTGGCAAAGCATAAATTTTCCGAGGAAAGTTCTGCTAAAAGTGAACTTTTTCAAAACAACTCTTTTTGATTGGAACATTTATCAACAACTCTTTGTCAAGTAAAATCATCCTAAATAACTCTTTGCTCCATCGCCAAACCAAACCATTTCATTGAATTCATCAAGTACAAGAATATGAATGGTAAGGAGAGGCAGATGGTGTGTATTTCGCTGGCGTTAGTTTCCAACAGGTCGCCGGTTGGCGCTGACTACTAATCCGTCCACTGAATGTTTTTCAGTTGTTGCTTTCGCTTCGTTGCTCTCTGGTTCCGTTCGTTACTCGCACACTGCTGTGGCTTTCACGCGCTCTTCTTTGCTGCTCCGTTGCTTGATCCGTTCGTTATGCCGTTCGATTTGTGAATGAGCTGGGAGCAGAACAACAAGCGGTTTTATTTGCTCGAGCTCCGTTCACCGATGGCGAGTGGTGGGGCTCTCCCTTGATTGTTTCGTCACTCCGTTCGCTACTCGCATGCAATTGGTTATTGCTTTCGCACTATTTTCGTTGATGGTGTGATTCTTCGCTGAGTAAAAAAACTGCAACTCTTTTGATTTTTCATGCAAAATGACCAACTTTGATAAACTATATCTCAGTTATTTATGGACCGATTTGAATGAAATTTTCACAGAATATCAGACATAACTTAAATTTTAACATATATTTTTGAGTGATTTTTCCAATCACACGTTGAAAAGCAGTAACGGTTTGACTTAAGTGAATTTTTTGACGTTTTTTTTATAATTGACATAACTAAACATATTGAAGGAAAAGCTTCATGGTATCTTCAGCAAAGTTGTAGATTTTTGACGAGATGAATAAGTTTGCTGAAGACAGTTTTTGTGTAAGGCTATCAGATTTTAAGATAAAAAGTTTTGAATTTTTCGTCGAAAATTACAGTTTAGTCAAACCGTTATTACCTATAAACTTGTGATTGGAAAAATTATTCAAAAATATATGTTAAAATTCAAGTTACATCTGATGTTCTGTGAATGCAAAAATGGAAACTTTGGCAAAGAAAGCTCTCAGTTAATAACTGTGGAAGTGTCATAAGAACACTAAGCTGAGAAGCAGGCTCTGTCCCAGTGAGGACGTTAATGCCAAAAAGAAGAAGAATAAGAAGATGTGGATAAGTTCTCAGTTTATTCGACAAACCAGCTAAATATTTCATGGGTGCACCACAGCAACAGGGTAGCGGATCACAGTGATTTAGTTGAAATCTGGAAACGTAGCTCAATCTTGAAATCTTGAGCGATTTCACAAACCAGATTCTGGATTAACAGCTCAGCAGGCTTCTAGCAGCGAGGTACTTCTCGCTAAGCAAGTTCGGAGGAGCTCTTACCAGCTCGAAAGCGGAAATGGAATGAAACTGACTCCCTCGAAGGCAGCATGTTTTATAACCTTGGAATAGCAGATGATGCTCCTCCCTTTTGTGCTATTCGTTTTCTGATCGACCAACCCGGAAAAGGGTATGTGCTAATAATGTGTTGGGCTTGAAATTACTTGAAAATTGTGGAGAATACTAATACGTGAGAAATTGGTCGAACATGAATTGTTGGAATGATTGGCATTCCCTAAATATTCAATACGAGCTATTGATAATCAATAGTTTTCTTTATTATGACGGTAAATTTCTGATCCATGGGTGCCAAAATTATTACAATCGTTCAATGAGAATGTCTTATCAAAAGCATTCTTAATATGTCGCAATTTTGTTACATGGGATAATTTTCCTAATCAAAGTGTTCCCATAAAATATGGAACATAAAAGGCGCTGTTGGAAAAGCCACTCTGTATTACAATCGTTGTGAAATGTTGAGCACTCACCCCGACGGCATTGCAGCAGCGTCCGCGAGTACAATCTCAAATGGTTGAGTCATAAATCATTCATGACAAATCAAATTTTGTATGAAGCTGTGAAATTGATTTAGGAATATTAGAAGTTATAAATAAAGTCGGAAATATTTCTCTTTTAACTCTTTTCCACAAATTTGATGGCTCTGAAAAGAACCGATGGCTTTGTTAGCTTCGATGTTGTTACGGATAAATAACACTGCTCGGACCAGCAAAACTCAGGGGGCTTCTGGTATTTGCTCCTATCGGGATTGCTTCTTGACCACCAATGATGATTTCATGACGAGTCGAAATTTTGATGCGCGGGTCAACAGCTCCTCGGCCGATAATTTGCGGCGGCGATGACGATGGCTGGGTGAACGCAAACAAGCGGTGAACCACAAAGCGAGAATGACTCGCCCGACCGTGTTCACAGCTCGACCGCAAATTCACCTGTGGACTGCTTACTCTTCTTCTTCTAGGCGGCGGCAGCGGTGATGGCTTTAGCTTCGGACGGCATCTTCTCTCGCTCGCTCGACAGTTTGATTTGAGCGAAGCAAGGCAAACGGGGGGGCCCTCGCTATCGATGTCTGTGCCTGAGAAGCACGCCCGGTCAGAGCAAGCCGATCTGTCGCCTGCTGAGATGCGAGCCAATCGGAGAGTGAAAAGCAAATGACGTCAAATTTTCTCTAGCCACCCCTATTTATAGATTTGCTTGAAATCAATGTTCACTTTTAAAACAATTATTAAACTATTTGAACAGGTATTTGGGATTCAGTAAGTAAACGACATGAAGCTTTGATGTCTTATCTTTCGATTGAGGTGCTAATCAAGAAATTTCGTTAAGCCAGCGAAAAGTTATAAACGTTTAAAATATTTCATGCCAGCGTAACGCTCTTGGTTTTGAAATTCCAATTTCACTCCTGTATAGAGAAGAAAGACGTACTTCTACGTCAAAATATCATCAAATTAATTAGCAGACCAGTTATTGGGTCACACTTATGAATCTTACACATCAGAGTTGTAGCAGTTTGATTTATTATTCGTAATTAAGCCAAACGGCATTCGGCCAAACGACCCGTTCGGCCAAATGGCGTTCGGCAGAACGAAATTCGGCTAAATGGCCGGACACCATCGTTGATAGGGCAATTGCCAATCACTATCCATTCCATCGCCAACACTGCCCAGTAAAACGCGAAAACCGAAAAAGGAATATTAAGCTGATACTCTTTGAATCGCTTGTTTTACCTCATTTCATAAATGGAGCGGATTTTTTTAACACTTTTTATTATATTTAAAATTTATTTTATATTTTAACACTCAAATTTGTACTAAAAATTGATACTTTATCCCCTTTATTGCGAATAGTATTTTATTATTTGGATTTCAAATATCAGTTATTCTTATAATCTTGGGATTCCTTCAAGAATTCATCTACGTTTCTACGCAGAAATCCATAATTCATTGAGAGGTTCTTCGAACATTTTCTTTTCTAGGATTTTTTTTTTCAGTAATTCCATCCTGTAGTTTAACCAAACATTTCTTTAAAGGTTTCTTAAAAAAAATCCCATACGATCTTCAAAAATTTATTTAAGTTTTTACACCAATTCATACCACAGTAATTTTCCTAATAAATCCTCCGACCATTTCTACAAATATTTCTATAGAGATTCTTTTCAATCTATTTTGAGAAATTTCTTTAGAAAATCCTGCAATAGAAATTTTTTTATTGATTTTTTTCGATTGTCTTAGCAACATTGTAGGAAATTTTCGAAAATTTTCTCAAGATTCCAGCAGTTATCTCAGAGATCTCTGTTCATCAAGGGTGACTTTGAAACTTACCCCAGTTATATTAGACATTACTTTAGGATTTTCTTCAAAAATACCTCACGGATTTAATTTTTATAAAAAAAAATCCATGAGATCCCTGGAGATATATCTAAAGGAATATCTGAAAAAAAAATACTTTCAAGATTTACTTGAGAAAATCTTAAAGAAATGCCACAGGAATTACTGTAAAAATCTTAGAAGAAACTTCTGGAGCAATTGCTGAAGGTATCGTTAGAGAAATCTTCTTTCTTCAATTTCCTATTTTAAAGCACTCGGCCGTTACCAGCCCTGTAAAGAAGAAAGGCTTTCTTAGTCTTGTGGTAACGATTGGCATGAAAATGAGGTTGTTAGAAGTAAAGTGGTTTCAATGACAAAAACCTAGTTTTGAGAAAATCTGCTCTGAAGTTTTTCAACAATTTTGCTTTATACAAACTGTATAGGAATAAAATAACAAGCCAGTCATCTTAGAATAATGTTATTTTTTTCTGTTCAGCGTAAAAATCAACTGAAAAGGAATAAAATAACAAGCCAGTCATCTTAGAATAATGTTATTTTTTTCTGTTCAGCGTAAAAATCAACTGAAAATATTGTTAGAAAGCTTGAAAACAGTAGAACCTCCTCAATTCAACTCAAAACCGACCAAAAATGTCACTATGCGATTGAGCCCTTCAAATATAGTTATTTTCAAATTCCAGTCCGGGGTTAACAGAGTTGTGTTTGATCCTTCGACCTTGACGCTTGCTCCTGCGGGGGCGGGCGATGAGGGCAGGATCAAACATGTCGCGCGTCGGTCGAGTGAAGTGAAAAGTGGCGTGATCTGTTAGTTGTGTTTGATCCTTCGACCTTGACGCTTGCTCCTGCGGGGGCGGGTGATGAGGGCAGGATCAACATGTCGCGCGTCGGTCGGGTGAAGTGAAAAGTGGCGTGATCCGTTAGTTGTGTTTGATCTATTGATCGCATCGCTTGCTCTTGCGAGGGCGAGCGATGAACACTTGTTCGGCGTACAATGCGATTATCGAATTATTTCGCGAATTCGGTTAGGCGTAATTATATCATGGATCGCATCACCTACCATTGGTGACTCCCAGATCTATACCTTACCCACTAACCCAATATCCTGTCCATGACAACCGTGGAGATGCAGAGGTGATCTCGGTCTCTAGTAACAACGGTAGTCGCACTAACATTCCTTCCCTTCCCCGATGACCGTAAGGACGTGGCCGGAGCCGTTATTGACTTTTAAAATTTGAGCTCTCGATTTGTGCACATTGAAGAATGGTAAGCTAATCCCAAGCCCCATTCATTAATTCCCTGTGCAACTTCGATTGTTCTGGTCAATCACGGAGTAGCAACTACGAATTGTACGGTCATCTATGCTTATGCTTATGCTATGCTTAATTCCAGTCCGGGGTTAACATTTTTCTTAGCTTCACTATGCTCAAAATATTTGTCAAGCTTTGGCCTACCCATGGTTTCCAACGTTGACGTGCCTCTGTAGGTGGAAGTCTCAATAGGCCAATTAGTTATAAGCAAGGATGGAAATCTAGTGATCATGACAAAATAAATGATGCATCGCGGTTGTTCTTTATCGTGCGATCATAGCAACAACGATTAACCATTAGTCGTCAAGTCCTAACAACAAACTCCGCTCTGCGAAAAATGAATCTTGGCATGTGCTAACGATCAATTGTTCGCGAACCAAAGTCATAACTTTTGGGGGATTTTTAAGTTTTTATTCCGCGATCTGCCTTGTGGTATGTCATTTAAGATTCGAATGTCAATCGGGTATGGTCTGAGTGAAAAATTATGCCGTGAACGCGTTCTGATTCATGTTAATCGCGACTTGTAACAACATCCGACAAACGGTTTGTCCCGCGACAAACAGTGCATCGGATGCTCCATTTATCCTTACTATGCACGCGTGATGAGCTGTTCGAATCATGCTTCTGCAAGAGCAACGGCCCTCTTAGAGCATTCAAATACTATGTTATTAATCGCTATAGGCGATTTTTTTCCATCCTTGGTTATAAGTAGAGAAACGTATCCAGTTGCCGACACAAGATTCAATCTGATTTTTTTTTCCTGCCTTTTCAAACATGATGTCCGCGTTCCAAAATCCTTCTAACATCCGTAAGCTTCAAGACCCGGAATTCAAACAAGTTTCAGAAAGCGTTCTCCGAATGCCTTCATCAGATAAAGATTTACCAAATTTACTAAATAAAGGGTTTCTGAATCCTTTGCCGTTTTAAAAAATATCGTAGCACGTCTAGTTTTCAAGATCCCGTTTCCGAATAGACTCATATTCCGAACACTCGTCTTTTGTATGGCGATTTGGTTGAAATGTTTCGCTGAAATATGTCATCAAAATGCAAGGAAATGGCAGTCAGTTGCAATTCAATTTTAACGTCTTCCAATCTATTTTATACCTTGGGAGTAGTGATGATTCTCTAGTTCGAGACCAGTAGAACTAGCTCAGATAAATTAATCTGTAAATTTATTCATTTGAATACAATTTATTCGTGCTGTTCGGAATTTGAATCAAGGTGTTCGAAATATGAGACAGAATGAACACAGTGTTCGGCATTTGAATCAAAATGTTGTTCCATACTTTTACTTAAAAATAATACTAAACAATGATAATAAATCTTCGAGCTGTTTAGTAGAATACCTATAAGTAGATGAAAAAACCGAATTTAGTACTATACCAATAGTACTAAATTCGGTTTTTTCATCTACTAATACTAAACAAGTTCAAATTAACAATTTTATTGGCACACCCGACAACCAACAGTTAGACTTTGCGAAGAAATACACATTTTCACAAATATCTGCTAATTTATTCCTATCAGATGCATTTGAAGTCACTGTTGGCCTTAAGTGTTCGGAATATGAGTCAAAACGGTATTGACTGTTGAAAATGCAAAATTTCTCTATTTCAGCCAACTTGCATGTAAGTTTTCCAGCTTGCATGGCAATTTATTCGCTTATATTTCCACAGCATTCACACTTCGTGTATATAACAATTGTTATCAGCAAAGTTCATTACATTTTCGATGCGCAAAAGTATTTTTTATGGTTTCGAAAGATTCTATACCATTGCCCGGAATGCAATCTACCGGAAGACCACTTACCGGAATGTACCATTACCAGGAAAACCATTTACCGGAATACACCATTACCCGGAAAACCAAATATTCCATTTCCGACCTTTATCAGTACATTTGTAAACGATTTATATTCTTTTTCATAGATGCTTGGCACAAATTATGTCACGCTAACCATGGCATGATGTTGTTCACACGACTCAACTGGGAAAAAGTCTGCTTCTCAGCTGTTCTAAGAGCATTTCTACAGTTAATCGCTAAGAGCCTATACCAACTGACAATTTTTGCATTCGTTTATAGTATGACAAGTATGTAAGTACTCTAGCTCTGAAAAGTCGTTAAATTTGCCAGCCACAAATAATTTTAAATCGGTGATATTCATTTCTACCAATCTGAGCTTGATCTTTCTGAATAGGCTCACTTTGCCGCAACGCTTCGGTAACGCACGGCTTTGTGGCCGTGTGGTTAGTGGCGTTAGTCGTTCAGGCGATTTGTGCCACGAGGTGTGAGTTCAATTCCCGCTCCAGTTGGTGGAAACTTTTTGTCAAACGGAAAGTCCACGGAAAGTGACTTCTGGGTGTTTCGTGTTGGCCGTTGCCTAATTAATGATCGTTCAGTCTGTGCGGCCTTTGGCTGAACACGGTGTAGACGTTGGACCTAAGCTATGAACGAATATTACGATATCAAAATTCGATTGAACATGTAAGAAAAATCAAATATTAGTTTAGTGCCCTGGTGATCGAGAGTAGGGACACAATTCACCATTATGACATTCGTGTGTGGATTCCGAAATGTTCAACCTCAATAGATCTACTTTTCCTTTAAATTTTGCTTGATTGTGCTACTTTTCTCCGAATTTCATATCTCTGAATTTCTATAGGTACCTAGAATTTAGTGCCAGGGTGATAAACTAGAAAGAACAATAAGCAATCATATGAAGAAGATATTTGATCATTCTAATCTTGATGTTAACATTTCTTTAGAAACTAAACTTGATATTGACAATGCTCTTGAAACTTTAACAAATTCCATTGTTGAAGCCCGGAGCATTGCAATTACAAAATGTGAAGTAAAATTTGAATCCGTGATTATAGACGATGATCTTAAACTCTTGATCCGTCTTAAAAACGTGAGGAGAAGGCAATTTCAACGCACTCGCGATCCTGCTGTGAAAATTATATGGAAGGATTTGCAGAAAGAAATCAAGAAACGTTTTGCTCAATTAAGAAACAAAAATTTGAAAATAAAATTTCTCAATTGGACCCTGGCTCTAAGCCCTTTTGGAAATTATCTAAAATCTTGAAAAAACCTCAGAAGCCAATACCGGCATTGAAAGAGGAAAACAAATTATTACTAACTAATTACGAAAAAGCTCAAAAACTAGCTATGCAGTTTGAAAGTGCGCACAATTTTAATTTAGGACTTACTAGTCCAATTGAAAATGAAGTTACTCAGGAGTTCGAAAATATTCTCAATCAAGAGAACGTTTTCGAAAATGCCTGGGAGACTGATTTGGAAGAAGTGATAACTATTATTAAAAAATTCAAAAACATGAAAGCTCCTGGCGATGATGGAATTTTCTACATCCTCATCAAGAAACTTCCAGAAAGTAGCTTATCCTTTTTAGTTGATATATTTAACAAATGTTTTCAATTAGCATATTTTCCTGACAAATGGAAAAATGCTAAGGTTGTTCCAATTTTAAAACCAGACAAAAATCCTGCAGAAGCTTCTAGCTATCGTTCAATCAGTTTGCTTTCCTCCATCAGTAAACTTTTTGAAAAGGTTATTTTGAACAGAATGATGGCCCACATCAACGAAAATTCAATTTTTGCCAATGAACAGTTCGGATTCCGCCATGGACATTCGACCACTCATCAACTTTTACGTGTAACAAATTTGATCCGTTCCAACAAATCTGAAGGCTATTCTACTGGTCTTGCTCTTCTAGACATAGAAAAAGCATTCAACAGTGTTTGGCATGAAGGTTTGATTGTAAAATTAAAAAACTTTAATTTTCCAACATACATTGTTAGAATAATTCAAAGCTATCTGTCAAATCGTACACTTCAGGTTAATTATCAAAACTCCAGATCTGAAAGACTTCCTGTAAGAGCTGGTGTTCCTCAAGGCAGCATTTTGGGACCAATATTATACAATATTTTCACATCTGACTTACCTGAGTTACCTCAGGGCTGTCAAAAATCTTTATTTGCGGATGACACAGGCCTCTCCGCCAAAGGACGAAGCCTGCGTGTCATCTGTAGTCGATTGCAAAAAAGTTTGGATATTTTTTCTTCATACTTGCAAAAATGGAAGATTTCTCCTAATGCTTCCAAAACTCAACTAATAATATTCCCACATAAACCAAAAGCTCTTTATTTGAAACCTTCAAGTAGACATGTTGTCACGATGAGAGGGGTTCCAATAAATTGGTCAGATGAAGTTAAGTATCTAGGGCTCATGCTAGATAAGAATTTAACTTTCAAAAATCACATTGAGGGCATTCAAGCCAAATGTAATAAATATGTAAAATGTCTCTATCCCCTTATTAATAGAAAATCAAAACTTTGTCTTAAGAACAAGCTTTTGATATTCAAACAAATTTTCAGGCCAGCCATGTTGTATGCTGTACCAATAAGGACTAGCTGTTGTAATACCAGGAAGAAAGCTCTGCAGAGAATTCAAAATAAAATTTTGAAAATGATTCTGAGACTTCCTCCCTGGTATAATACCAATGAGTTACATAGAATATCCAATGTTGAAACATTGGAACAAATGTCAAATAAAATAATTAATAATTTCAGGCAAAAATCGTTACAATCTTCTTTTGCCACGATTAATGCGTTATATGTTTAGGTTAAGTTAGGTTAAGTATATTCAAAGCGTTTTTTTTTTCTCTTATAAGCAGGTGAAATCAACTCACCTGTAAAAAAACTGAACTGCTACGGCAACTAAAATGTAATATGTTGTTAACAAAATGTTAATTAAATCTTAAATTTGTTTTACCAAATTAGGATGATAGTGTTGTCTAATAACACAGAACACCTAGATATAAGAAATGAATGTAATGTTTGGAATGATACTAATGAAGAAATGAAAAAAAAAAAAAAAAGATATTTGATCATTTTCGACTATACACATATTGCCAAAAATGCCGAGATCAGTGGACTTGAACCGCCAACCAAACAGAGAAGGGTGAATATTAGATGACCCAAAAAGAGTCATTCTAGGAAAAGGGATATTCGGATGGTTGACGTTTGCGGGAACGACATTTGGTGAATTGACACTCGGCGAAAAGTAGCACAATCGATCGTATTGAAAATTGTAATCATTACTTATTTCATTACATTGTTATTGACACTTGCAGAACCGACGGTCCAATGTTTGAAGTAAAGTTACAGTAGTTGTAGCCATATTTAGCCAGATCAGCCAAGACAAACTGCGGAGATAAGTTGAAAAAACAGCTTATTTTTAAAAGAAGGGTGAATCATCTATGAAATGCAAATATTTGAAGATGGTGCATATTGACATGATCAAGTATGAAGATATCTTAGACTCCTCTTTGATACTTATGTTATTTGAAGGAAGAACCTCTCATGTCCATTATTTTTGGTGGTCATTCTATTTTTTTAAGTTAACTTGCTGACCTGAATTACCGTGAAACGGTTAAAAGGACGTTGAAGAAAAAAAACGAAATTGTAGAGAAATATTTTTTCGGTAAATGGTCCTTCCAGGTAATGGTTTTTCGATAAATGGTTCATTCCGGTAAACGGTTTTCCGGTAAATGGTATTCCGGCAAATTGCATTCCGGGTTATGTCGGAGAACCGTTTCGAAAAGTATTGTATTTTGCCATATAAGAGAAATGAAGAATTTTGTATGGAGACTGTAAGCATCTAGGGATAATCGGATTAATCTAAATTTTATCGTTCAATTTCAACCAAATTATATCTGAAATGAAAGATAAAGTCATATTTTGCATGTTTTGTCGATTGGGTCACAAAAAAGATTGATGAACAATTGTTTAAATTTCAATTAAACATAAATAAAAACAATGTTTTATAGAACTTAGCGACCTGTAGCTAAAATTTGTGACGTGCTGGAACATTTCTGAGAACGGCAGCAAATACAGCATCCCCAAGTTTACCAGAGACACATGACTTGATCCTTAAGACACGCAAAAATGTCAACGAAAAAACGGAATTTGGTCCAAAAACACAGTGAAGAAAGCAAGTGTTCGGCTTTCGAAGCATCCGGCAATTCGATGCAGCACGATAATTGAATAATTCCGAAGACGATTTTCTATATTGATTTTTTTTATCTAAAAGTCAATTATTTCAACATTTACTCCTTCAAAAGAGCGTAACTCGAAATTTCGTCTAATAATTTAATTAAAATGAAGATAAATCGAAGCTATGGGATGAATGACCGCACTTACGGTTAAAATCCCCAAACAAAAAAAAATCGAAGCTAAACTTCGAATTTTCTAGAGCACAAATCTAGAGAACCAGACAACTGTTTGGGCTGAAAATTTGATTACTTAATTGATCACCACCCGTGAGCGGCTTCGATGCAGCTTCACTTTTAAAATCAAACCATCTGGCGTTTAAAATTTTGATGGCTATTTTTTGTGGTAATAACGGTAAATGAAGCACCGTGACGAAGGTATTCAATGGATGAACTTTTGACTAATCGCTCTGCCAGCGCCAGTGACTTTACCACACACACACAACACAGCCACTGCGCAGCCCGGAAGGTAATCAAGCCTCCTAATATGGACCTCCCGTTAAGGAGCTACCTCGTGAGTCCGGCACAGATCCCGAAGCATCAGGTCAAAACGACGCCGAGCCGAAAAAAGAAGAAGGTCGTCCACATGCTCGGCTGCCTCTGGCCAGCAAGATGACTTGATATTTATCTTGTTTATAGATTTTCATGAACCTCCACCACCATCGATCGAGCGCGAATCTAATCCGACCGTCGTTTTCATTCCAGACGAATCGAGCCACACGCACGGACCCCTGGATGGTTCTCTGTACGCAACAATCCTTAAGAGCCCAAAATCTCCAACCGGAAGCAGCAGTGGGGGCGGTCAGACGTTGATTTCGCCACCGGCCGAGTTCAGCAACGGCAAACCGATTGCGAACGGCCATCACCATCATCCAGTGCCACCGGTAACTCCTCCGCCGCGGAGTTCTTCCGCCCTAAGCTCAGCGAGTTATTCCATCTACGAAAGTGCCAAACGCGGTTACCAAAGTCCTGCAGCTGTAAACGGAAGTGCATACCAGCAACAACAGCAGCAGCAATCACAGGGGGGTAGCAGGGGACCCGTAGTGGGTGGTGAGAGTGCTAATATTAGTAATAGTGAAAGTAGTGGTAATATTGTTGTTAGTAGTAGTAGTGGTAGCTACCGAAATGTGATAGAAAACGGGGGCAGCGGTGCTACGTACGATCAGAACCAGAATCTTGTGAACCAAAGTCAATCGCAGCAGCAGCAGCAACAACAACAACAGCAAACGCAAATCCGGAGTCAAGCCGATGGGCGCGAATCGGTGCGTAGTCCGTTGACGCTTTCTATGGACTCGGGAATATCGAGCAGTGGACCTGTCAATCGTAAGTATAAGGCCGAACCGGCGACCACGCATTTGGCGAATAACGAGCAAAAATCTCTATTTCCTGTTCCAGGTCGCCTACAGGGCTCTAGCGTATCGCCATCCAGTTTTCCCAGTCAAGCTAGTCCGCAAGGTAAGTTGGTTGGTTTGGTTTTCAATAGCGTGGTCAAAAGAGCCTGTCACAGCCAAACAGACATATCACTCGAAACATTTTTCTCGTAAACTCAATTAAGCCCACAAAAAACTAATGGCGCTCGTGATCATTCAGTTCCAGTTTGACGGTTGCAATGCTGCTAATTTTCCCGTGTAAAATTTATACACTCTCGAGATGTTCCACGTATGCAGTGATGACACTCAGTTATTGCTAGGTTATAACGATGCGGGCGTCGGTATTGAACATAGTTGATAACCTAAAGTTTTGGGTACAGTTTAACCATCAAAATATAGTAATCAGAGTCAATAGTAGCGCCACGATAAGTTCTGACGTCGGATATATCGTTGTCATCGATCAAAACGTTGTCAGTTTATGATTCCATCTGTTGTGGCGATCTCCAGTTGTACCGATATGGGAGGCTATGCTGGAATTGATGGATAAGATATTATCACTGATTTATTTACGGGCCCCCAATTCAGCCCGTATCTTCGCAGTAGCTTTTTTCGATCACTGCCCGCAATACTGGATCAGAGTAGTGCACCCTTTCCTTGTCAAAACGGTCGGCCTCCACCGGACCAAAACATGGGGAATGTTTTCCACGAAGCCAACCAACCAATCGACAAGCAAAAATGAGAGTAGCTTTTCCAAAACCGTTGTTGACGATTTACGCACCAAAACCTACGCACAACGCTTGACCACGCGAAAAAATGTCGTTAAAAATGGTGAACCAATCCTTTCCCCCACTGACGTTGCCCACCTTGTTTTTCGCTTCGAGCGCATAAATCTGGCAGACATAAAAAGGAGCTCCGACTCGAATTAATTCGTAACTATGGACATCGCAACTCGTTACAGAGCATAATAATGTGCTAAACTTTTTGCCATGCAGTAGGTAGTTGCAATTCCTTGCTCGAGCGACGACGAGGACGGAGACTTTTCTAAACCAGAGCCATATATTTCTCACCTCTGATTGAACCGATCGCGCTGAGATCCGGCTGGCAGGCTCTTTAGCGGGTAGGTTGCCTAGGAATCTCTTCTCCGCAGACCGTATGAATCGTAGATTTTCCCTGCAAGATTCGTGCGCGCACAAGCTTAACTGGCTTTTGATGGCGATCAATCTTTGGCATTCGCTTCACACATATTTGGAATAATTTCACGATTATTAATTACATACAACGTCGGACCAAACGGACCGCATAGTGGGCACAAAAGAGATACAGAATCGCATCTTTTGGAAGCCGATGTTTTGAAGTGATGTAGGGAAAGTGTACCAGTTATGGCCATAGTGGTTCCCTATTTGGCCATATGCAAAATTTGGCTAACTTTTACATTTTTAATCTTTTTGAATGTTTTAACATCAAGATTTATCCTTTATTTTACTGCTAAAACCCAAAAGATTTTTCAAAATGTGAAGGCATTCAAGATATCACGTATGGCGAAATAGGGAACCACTATGGCCATAACTGGTACACTTTCCCTATAAACATATTTCCATGGGAAACATCATGAGGAATTGTCCTGTGTAGACTTCGAGTAATGTCAGATTTTGCTCCATTTTACTCATTTTGCTTAAATAGTTAGATCAATAACGCATTTATAGAGTAATGTCGCTTATCAACGGTCAAAAATAACATTCAATACTACAGTGAAACCCCCATGAGTCGACATTGAAGGGACCATCGACCGTGGAAATATCGAGTCATGGAACAGAAATCCTTTGGAAAGCTGTTTCGAGGTACCATCATAGTAATAATGAAGTTTTGTTTCTAGTATGGTTCCATGAGTCGATATCGAGTCGTGGAACATCGTCATGTTTTTCCTTTTACAGTAGGAAACTTTCATTGTACTACAACGTATCGATCCTAATTTAGAACTTCTTTAAGGAATTTTGCCGAACAATCTACAGCAAAAAATGATGAAGAGAAATCAATCATTTCAGTAAGGCCGTTATGATACAAAACGCGAGATATCACTATTGTCCATTTTACGAAACGGCAACAGTGATGATATTGCTGTTACTTTCACACGTTACGACACCGCCTTCTGTCAAAATTTCATTCATAAAATAAGTGATCAGCTGTTCAAAAACGTCAGGTTAAATGGACTATGGACCGATGCACGGCAAATTCACTCGTTAACAAGGGCTGTTGTTAATCCAACCTATCGTTTTCTGGTGAGTTGCAATATTGGTTCCAATGTCGCGCTACACGATAAGTGTTCACCAATCCATCCCGAGGTGGATCGTGCTGAGTTGTTGAGTTGTAAAGGAAAGCGAAAGAAAGAAGGCGCACAAAAGTCTGTTTTGACGGCTCCGCAGAAAGCGCGCGCATGGAACGAGACTGACGCCAGATTTGAAATGACCGATTACACAACGTAACAAATATGACATTTTTGCTTGTCTCAAGAACCAAATTATGTGTCTCTAGTAGATTTGGGGTTGGTGAATTTGATGCCGTCCTCAGAAATGTTCCAGCACGTCAAAATTTTTAGCTACAGGTCGCCAAAGTTGAATAAAACACTGGTTCCATTGATGTATATATAAAAGAAAAGTTGATATCTTAAGTTTTCATTCCATAAAAAAAGATTGGAAATCGGTTGAGCTGTTCGAAAGTTATGATATTTTTTAAATAAAAATCTAATGCACTGAGACCTTAAAAATTTTAAAAATAAAAATTTTGCATTATCGCGGTTTTTCTGGACCCTACTCCATCAAAAAATCCAAAAACACGTGTATCCTTATTTCAAAATAGAAAATTTTCACAGAATTCGGTGACCCATTCATTTCATTTATTTAGTTAACATCTACACAGATAACACTGAATCAACAATTTCACGCCACAATACTCGGTTCGTGGCCGCATCTCTCCATCCTCGGTTCTGCCCCACGCTCGCCAAATCGATACGCACTTGATCCGCCCACCTAGCTCGCTGCGCTCCACGCCTTCTTGTACCAACCGGATCCGAAGCGAATACCATCTTTGCAGGGTTGCTGTCCGGCATTCTTGCAACATTCCCTGCCCATCGTATCCTTCCAGCTTTGGCCACCTTCTGGATACTGGGTTCGCCGTAGAGTTGGGCGAGCTCGTGGTTCATCCTTCGCCGCCACACACCGTTCTCCTGTACACCGCCGAAGATCGTCCTAAGCACCCGACGTTCGAAGACTCCAAGTGCTTGCAGGTCCTCCTCGAGCATCGTCCACGTTTCATGCCCGCAGAGGACTACCGGCCTTATGAGCGTTTTGTACATGGTACATTTGGTACGGGCGTGATTCTTTTTGACCGCAGCTTCTTCTGGAGGCCATAGTAGGCTCGACTTCCACTGATGATGCGCCTCCGTATTTCACGGCCAACGTTATTGTCAGCCGTCAGCAAGGATCCAAGGTAGACGAACTCGTCAACCACCTCGAACGTATCCCCGTCTATCGTAACACTAGCTACCTAGGCAAGCCCTGTCGCGCTCGGCCCCACCAGCTAGCATGTACTTTGTCTTGACCGCATTCACCACCAGTCCAACTTTTGCTGCCTCGCGTTCCAGGCAGGTGTACAGGTCTGCCACCTTTTCAAATGTGCGGCCGACGATGTCCATATCATCCGCGAAGCAAACAAATTGACTGGATCTCGTAAAAATCGTACCCCGGCTGTTAAGCCCGGCTCTCCGCATAACACCTTCTAGCGCAATATTGAACAACAGGCACGAAAGTCCATCACCTTGTCGTAGTCCCCGGTGGGATTCAAACGAACTGGAGTGTTCGCCTGAAACCTTCACACAATTTTGCACACCTTCCATCGTCGCTCTTATCAGTCTCTTGAGCTTCCCGGGAAAGCTGTTCTCGTCCATGATTTTCCATAGCTCTACACGGTCGATACTGTCGTATGCCGCCTTGAAATCGATGAAAAGGTGATGCGTTGGGACCTGGTATTCACGACATTTTTGGAGGATTTGCCGTACAGTAAAGATCTGGTCCGTTGTCGATCGGCCGTCAACGAAGCCGGCTTGATAACTTCCCACGAACTCGTTTACTACAGGTGACAGACGACGGAAAATGATCTGGGATAATACTTTGCAGGCCGCATTTAGAATGGTGATCGCTCGAAAGCTCTCACAATCTAACTTGTCGCCTTTCTTGTAGATGGGGCAGATTACCCCTTCCTTCCACTCCTCCGGTAGCTGTTCCGTTTCCCAGATTGTGCCTATCAGCCTATCAGCCTATCCGGTGCAGACAAATGGCCAGCCTTTCTGGACCCAACTTTATGAGTTCAGCTACGATACCATCCTTACCAGCAGCTTTATTGTTCTTGAGCTGGTGAATGCCATCCTTAACCTCCCTCAAAGTGGGGACTGGTTGGTTTCCATCTTCCGCAGTACTGACGAAGGCATTTCCTCCATTGTCCCGTCCTTCATTGCCTGTGCTCTCAGCACCATTCAGGTGCTCGTCGAAGTGCTGCTTCCACCTTTCGATCACCTCACGCTCGTCCGTCAGAATGCTCCCATCCTTATCCCTGCACATCTCGGCTCGCGGCACGAAGCCGTTGCGGGATGCGTTGAGCTTCTGATAGAACCTACGCGTTTCCTGAGACCGGCACAGCTGTTCCATCTCCTCGCACTCCGTCTCCTCCAGGCGGCGTTTTTTCTCCCGAAAGAGGCGAGTCTGCTGTTGCCGTTTCCGTTTATAGCGTTCCACGTTCTGCCGGGTCCCTTGCTGCAGCATGACCGCCCGCGCTGCATTCTTCTCCTTCAAAACCTCCTGGCACTCCTCGTCGAACCAATCGTTCCGTCGAATCCGTCCCACGTACCCGACGTTGCTCTCAGCTGCATCGTTGATGGCTGCTTTTTTTTTGAGCTTGCCGGTATAGCGGTATGACCTAGGGCGGCCGTCGGTACCGTGCGTCGTTAACGACGGAGAGTTTTGGGCGCAGTTTGACCATCACC
This sequence comes from Aedes aegypti, assembly GCF_002204515.2. Lineage (NCBI taxonomy): Eukaryota > Metazoa > Arthropoda > Insecta > Diptera > Culicidae > Aedes > Aedes aegypti. The sequence continues at coordinate 256,229,078 of NC_035107.1, read as the reverse complement.
AGATAGTGGTCAGAGTCGATGTTAGCGCCACGATAGGTCCTGACGTCGATAATGTCGGAGAAGTGCCGACCATCAATCAGAACGTGGTCGATTTACGATTCTGTCTGCTGTGGTGATCTCCAGGTGTATCGGTATGGAAGGCTGTGCTGGAAGTAGGTGCTACGAATATTATCGGAGGCGGCAAAATCAATTAGTCGTAGGCTGTTTTCGTTCGTCAGCCGGTTGGCGCTGAACTTTACAATCTTCGGTTTGAATTCCTCCTCCTGGCCAACCTGAGCGTTTAGATCTCCTATGATGATTTTGACGTCGTGGCTTGGGCAGCTGTCGTACTCGCGTTCGAGCTGCGCGTAAAAAACGTCTTTATCATCATCAGTGCTTCCGGAGTGAGGGCTGTGCACGTTTATTATGCTGAAGTTGAAGAACCGGCCTTTGATCCTCCTCCTTGCACATTCTCTCATTGATCCGCCACCACCCGATCACGCGCCTCTGCATATCACCCATCACTATAAAAGCTGTTCCCAGCTCATGTGTATTGTCGCAGCTCTGGTAGATGGTATGGTTACCTCTGAACGTTCGCACCATTGATCCCTTACAACACACTTCCTGTAACGCTACGATGCCGAATCCACGGTCCTTCAGCACGTCATCGAGTATGCGTGTGCTCCCGATGAAGTTGAGAGATTTACAGTTCCACGTACCGAGCTTCCAATCGCTAGTCCCTTTACGTCGCTGTGGTCTTCGCCGATTGTCCCGGTTCGTTTTCTCTCGTTGATTATTCGTTGCTTGATTTTTTACGGCTGGCTTGCAGGGCCTGACACCAACCCCCTAGATTTCCGGAGGATTATTCCCCCATACATGTTCGGAGGACCATAGTGCACAGTTTAGCTTAGAGTCCTTCTCTGGCACTCGGACGATGATCAGCCGCCCCTGACATGGGGAACAGACGCTGTTGTGAGCCGTTCCTAACATGGGGTACAGACGCTCAAGGTTTGCAGAAGCAAAAGCAAAAGCAAACCCTCCCTACCCTGTCAGCATACGACCAAAGTTCCCACCGGGGGTTGGTTACCCACTCTTTCCTAAGGTTACTCGTACCCCGGCCAGTACCGCGAGGAGGTAGGGATAGGAGTTGCTGGGCAAGAGGCTAAGGACCGCACAAAGGGGTCTATTTTATTCCTTCAGGTAGGCGAGGTACCAATGGTACGCCATGCCCAGCCATTTACCAACCCGGCGACCCACTAGATCGGTTTTGCATGGAATGGCTGTATTTGGACTGCTATTTAATTAGGATGTGCAAAAATTCACCTGAATAAAGATTTATAGATTTAATGCCATATTGATGTTACGAGTTGCCTCTACAGTGAAATCCAATGCTACACAAGAAATTGATTTGAATCATAATATTGTTATACATATTATTAGAAAAAATCCCTAACTATTCTTGAGGAAATTTCTCTAGAATCCTTTGGAACTTACCCTGGGGTTCTTCCTTAAATTCCTCTTGAATTTCACCTAAACTCCTTTAGGATTGTTCTAGAAATCTTGGGATTATTTCTGATATTTCTCTAAGTTTTTCTGGAAACCCCAGTATTCTTGAAGATATCGCTCTGAGGAAATTTTATAGAACTCTTCCGGTATCACTTCTAGGATCTTCTGTGATTATTTTGAACATATTTTGGGGATTCTTGCGGAAAGCCCTCTGTGATTTTGGCGTGTATTTTTTAGGGATATTTTTAAATAATTCTTCCAAAGATTGTTTAGGGCTCTAATATAAATTCTTCTGGAATTCCTTCAAATGCTGAAATTCTTCCGAAAAATGTTCTAAGACTATTCCGGTAATACTCTTGGGACTCTTACGAGAACGACTCTAAACTCTATCGAAAATCTGAGACGATTTTGGAATACTTTCGGATATCTTTCAAGGATACTTCCGAAAATCCTTCTGGAATTCTTCTAAAATGCCTCTGTAATATTTTCGTCAATATCCTTCTGGGACTCTCAATCGAAAATCGTGTTGAAATTCTTCCGGATATCTTTGGATGAATCTTTCGAAAAACCTTATGGTATTCCTCCGAAAACCTTTATGAGGAACTTCCAAGATAATCCAAAAAAAGGAAGATTTTCGGAAGTATCACAGAGCGATCATAGAGATAACTATAATAGTTTCAGAAGGATTTCCGAAAGAAACTAATAGGAATTTCCGAAAGATTTTTGTAAGGGTTTTTCGGAAGAATCTCACAGGTAAATATTTTTTGTTGTATCGTAAAGAAATTGCAAGAGGAATTCCAGATGCATTTCCGGAATAACCAAAAAGGATTTTTGGACGGAACAGCTCGAGATAGGTTTATGGAAGAACTACAGAGGGATTTCCTGATAACTTTCAGAAGCATTTCATATAGAAGTTGTATAGAATTTTAGAGATTTTTGGGATAATTCCAGAGAAATTTGCGGAAGAATTGGTTGCTGTTCAGACAAACCGAATCAAGTGTTTTTTAATGGTTTCAGGAAAACGTACCCCAGACATTCGAAATGTAGAAATATTGGCATCATTCGCTGTAATAATGTAACTTATCTTTTTTATGATTCATATGTATCAAAACAGCACTGGAAACATCAAAATTGATCAGTTGGCAACCGCTCTTCGTGCGCGATATACGTGTTTCTCTTCAGCTCCAATTGTTCGAATTTATCACGGTTTCTTGTGTGACAGAATTTTTGCATTCAACGCAAAATGACTGCGCACAGGAAGAACACCCTCGTTGTGGACTTCAGTACCCTGCCAAAGCGACCGGTTTTGGACCAGGTGGAGGAATTCCTCAAGAAAAAGCTTAAGCTTGACATGGCCGATGTCAAGAGCATCCAAGTGCACCACCTCGAAAATTGCGTTTTCATTGAGATGAACAATGCAAGCGTAGCACCACGTCTACATAAGCAGCATCATCTACGACACTCGTTTATCTACGAAGGAGTGGATTATTTCGTCCCGGTGTACGTGGACGGTCCCACCACTACAATCAAAATTCACGACCTGCCGCCGCAGATGCCGAATTCGATCATCACCAAAAACCTTCAACAGTACGGCAAGGTACTCTCCATCCAGAACGATGTTTGGAAAAACTATTTCTCGGGCGTTCCGAATGGTGTTCGTGTAGTTCGTATGAGGATGGAGAAATCGGTGCCGGTATACATTACCGTTGACGGTCATCGCAGCTACGTTAGCTACCCGAAGGAACAACAACGAACTTCGTCGAGTGCAACCGAAAAGCAAGCTGAGCCACACGCACCTAGCAGTGAACAGAAGAGTAACGAAAAACGATGCGCACCACCGCCGGCTCATTTCGAATCAAGTGAGGATGATACTGGCGATGACGACGACGACGGCGACGACAACGATGAACCGAAATGAATTTAATTCTGTATGATTATATTTTTTTAGACACGAATGCACCAAATGGTGTAAAGTGTCTAAAAAAAAAAAAAAAAAAAAAAAAAAAAAAAAAAAAAAAAAAAAAAAAAAAAAAAAAAAAAAAAAAAAAAAAAAAAAAAAACAAAATTGATGGAGTCCTTAACGTATCTTTTGAACGCCAAAATATCATCTAGTCCGGTCTGTCTGAACACCGGATTGATGAGGGATTCCAGAAAGAATCTCAAGAGGATTTTCAGAAAAAAATCCAGAGAGCTGTGGAATTTCCGAAAGAATCCCATAAATAAATGAAAGAAGAATAGAAAATAATCATTAATGCATAAACTTTAAATATTCGATGACTTTTTTCTTAGTGTTCAATCACAATTGTTATTTTTTCACGTGCACGTGTTCGAGAAATTAATCTGGCCATGGTGCAACATACGCGCTACATTCGATGAATCCTATTCAACAAAAATTATCGGCGCTATCCAGCAAATTCACGCATCAAAACCATTTTGGTGAATACAACAACACAGCTATGGACCAAAGTACTATCGATTCCTCGTGATTTTGACATGTAAATAGGTATACCAAGTCGCTACCAGTAGCATGGAGCATGAGTATGAGCATGATTGACCGCCCGCAGTTGCTACTCCGTTATTACAAGACCAGCACAGGGAACCAGCAGATGCTACTCAGGATCAGTAGCATCTTCAATGTGTGAGTACTGGTGCTCTCATTATGATAACAAACAATACCGGCGCCGGCTGCATCCGAATGCAGGTCAATTTGAGGATGGGTGGGAGATGTTGACGTGCTACTTGCAGTTTGGAATCCTAGGAGTCCTCTGCACTTCCACAAGTAAACACTGGGAATTTGGATATGGGAAAGGGTTAGGTAAAGGATTCGTTTCGGTAAACGATAAGTTTATGATTTTGAATTAATGCGCCTAATCGGATTCGCGATATTACTCTCTAAACGCATTGAACGCCGAACAAGTGTTCGTCGCTCGCCCCCACAGGAGCAAGCGTCAAGGTCGAAGGATTAAACACTACTCCCAAGCCGTTATAAACCAGTAGCTTCTTCAAACATCGATTTCGGGTCCTTTTTCCCACTGTGCGCCATACTTATGCAGTATGGACATCCAAAGGCTCATGTACGACGACGCGACTGTTTGGTGTCCTAAAAGGGTCTGTGTATAAGCATTGCATATTTTCGCAACAAATGCCAGTTTTCCTCTAGTTTTGGTCGCAGCTCGCTGGGGTGACAACTTCACTATTTCGGCGCAGCTTCACGCAGAGAGCAATGACGTAAAGTGAGATTTGTCCAAACTAGAAGTCAAGCCTACAAAAAAAAATGGAAAACCACTTGCCGCTGACAGAAGGGTGAGGAAAAAAGCTTTAATTTTCTCACTCTCATGACGGTTTACGTCGCTGTCAATTGTCCGATTGGTATCGACTGGTTGCGCTGACGCTGAAAGGGGGTTGGGTGTTCGTTTGGTCGCCTGTATTTCGTAATCACGTCCAGTCCCAAAATGGGCCGCACCTGGGTCTGGTGCGATGCGTGGATTAAAATGGTCTGGCATTTACAGTGGGTTTTGGAATTTTCACTTTTTGCTGGGTGTTGATTTTTTCGCTTGATGTCGATTGAAAAAGCGTTCAACTTTGAATGATAGAGTTGTCGGTATTTGATTAGGAAAATTTCAACGATTCATATTCTTGCATATGGCAGAGTGAAAATCATTGTAGCTTAGCAAAGGTAGCAACCAAGCAAACCGAGTTAGATCTGCTGTTAAAAATTCAGTAAAAGGTCAACCAATCAAACTTTAGTGTGTGGAAAAAAGTATAGATTAAATCATCATTCCTGTTCTTAAATGACGAAGCATAACAATAGGAGTTCCACAGAGTTTCACCTTTCTCAATGTGTGCAAATCAAAGCTCAAAATTTGTAAGTCAAAAACGGCACCGACCAATCGGGGAAGAGAAGAAATGTTAATCAGACACCCATTGTTACTAGAGACCGAGTATACCTCTGCATCTCCACCTTTGGTTAGTGATGCGATCAATGATATAAATATCCATGCATCGCACGTAAAACGAGTTCTTACTCGCCCCTGCAGGAGTATGCAAAAGAAATTAAAGGACCAAACACTACTTCCTTGAAGGAAACACTTGAAACAGTACTGCAAAAATCAACGATCCTATGTAAACTGCATGCAGGAAGTGCAGGAAGGATTTTTGGAGAAATCACTTGAAGCAACTATTGAAGTTATTGCTGGATGAATATCTGGAAAAAATAACCACTAGAAACGTGAAAACTAACCATATGAAACAGACTTGGTGCAAATCGGATGAAGTTATGTGCGAACCAAAGTTTGTCGTCCATTTTTTTATTTATATTTAAAATAATCATCTACACAAAGCAGTGCTGTTTTTTTTTATTTTGAATATGATTAGCACTTTTCAATGTGTAATATATTATCAGGAAGTATGACGAACCGATAGTAATAAGGTAACGACTGTTTACTTTGTTCTTAAATGCTAACAGTTGGCGCCAGTGGCAAAAAGTACAGACAACAACCTTTCGAACATTCAGTTTCTCTCAATGGCCGCCGGGCGGCGACACTATTGTTTGTATTCTACTCACTGATCGCGCTACGCTGGCTACGTCTTTGGCGTTACGCTGTATTCTCAAACTTTTAACACAATGGAATGGAAGAATGATAATAGGGAAACGACTGTTTATTTTGATCTTAATCGCTAACAGTTGGCGCCTGTGGCAAAAAGTACAGGCAACAACCCTTCGAACATTCAGTTTATCTGTGCTGGCCGCCTAGCGGCGACACTGATGTGTGTATTCCTTTCACTGATCGCGCTACGCTGGATTCTCAAATTTCTCAAATTTCAAACACAAGCGCATGGAAGAATGGTAGTCGGTGAACTGTCAAAACGTATGGAAAATAATGAAAAACGTAAATTATTTGCAATTAGGAAACTGGATCGAAAAAGTGGAGATTAGAAATCAAGCGTAATATGAATACATAACTTTTTGTGTTTAGTTCATCTTCCATTGTGCTTTCTTTGCTTCAGGATTTCGTTTTTACTACCACTGAAAAAGAGTCATCTATAGGGCGATATTCAAAACTGAAAAGGCAATAGATGGCTCTTTTTCAGTGGTAGTAAAAACGAAATCCCGAAGCAAAGAAAGCTCTATGGAAGATGAACTAAACACAAAAAGTTATGTATTCACTTTACACTTGATTTCTAATCACTACTTTTTTGATTCAGTTTCCAAATTGTAAGTAATTTACGTTTTTCATTATTTTCCATACGTTTTGACAGTTCTCCGACTACCATTCTTCCATGCGCTTGTGTTGAAAGTTTGAGAAATTTGAGAATCCAGCGTAACAACAGTGTCGTCGCTCGGCGGCCAGTAAAAGAAACTGAATGTTCTAAAGGTTGTTGTCTGTACTTTTTGCCGCTGGCGCCAACTGTTAGCGTTTAATAACGAAATAAACAGTTGTTACCCTATTGCCTTTCAGTTTTGAATATCGCCCTATTGAGAACTGACAATTGCATGAAAAATTATGAAACACGTAAATTTCTTGCAATTAGGAAATTGAAACAAAAAAGTAGTTATGAGAAATCAAGCGTAATGTGAATACATAACTTTTATAGTTTAGTTCATCTTCCGTGGTGCTTTCAGGATTTCGTTTTTACTATCACTGATAAAGAGCCATCTATTGCCTTTTCAGTTTTAAATATCTTTGAATATATTAGAGAATGGTCACAGAGAAACATGTTTCACGATGACATTTTCTCCGGATAAGAAAGTATGAAAGTCATGTGATATTTATGACATTCAACAGACGCTGACCAGAAGGAAGTCCTTAAAGAATATTTACAGACAAACAGACGTAACATCTAGAAAGAAAATTATAATTGCATCGGTAACTGGCAAACGACCAAAATGAGAGTAACCTGGGTAATCGATTTCGCTACGACGCGAATCGTTTCATATTGCTAATCGAACAGAGTGACACTGTCAACCAGACTGACAGTTCATCGCCGGAGCAAAAAAGTGTTGACTTTTCACAAATTCACTTGCCACGATCACTTCAAAGATAATGCCCTAACGATGACAGCTTTCTGCCGCGTTGCGTTCGGTGGTAGGAAAACGAAAAAGTTGATCTCAATGACCACTTTTTATCGCATGGTTTCCTACCCACTGATCTTGGGAGTTGATCTTTGCCGCGTTGCACACCGCGGCATCTAGTGATATTTTTCCGATCCTGCTCTTTTATGCGCATTTTTGATGTGTGATAAGTTTCGCTGTCACCGCGATTGACATAAACCAGATGGAAAGACCCTGCTCGGTCGAGGCGCCGCGAATCCTCGATTCGATCGCGAAATTCGGATCAGACTCAAATTTAGGAAAATTCAATCCTAATTTCCAACGGCAGCGGTCTCCCCATCAGGTTGTGAGCGATTTCGTTTGAAAACTTTCTTTTTCGCCCTCGAGGAACGGCCTCGAAGCCAAATGCATTCCTTAATTGACTCCCGGAGATGGCCACTGCTGGAAGGTTGGACTTGTCCAAGACGTAGTTTCCTTTTGTGGGCGACGAACTGCAACTACTCCGCATTCGCTACAAGCAACTCTCGCCCAGTTCAGACCAAAAATCGATTCAATATGAGAAAATGCACTCCGAGAGTTTCAAGCTGGATTGTTATAACCCATTCGAGCCGTAAGGTTGGGGAAACAATTGGTGAGAGATTGATTTCGCTATTAATTTAAAAGTAATATTATTCTTACTCAAATAATTACTCATAATAAATAACTTAAGAAACAAATTTTTAAATTGTTTTTTTTTTCGAATTTCTATTTCTTAAATTAAGAAACAATCTTTTATGTGGAAAAATGTCTCAAATCGATTGTGAATGACACAACTTTAAATTCAAAAAATTTAAAATCATAGACTTCCAAACTATCATCCGGAAAGGAATGGGCGACAATGGCACACACGAGACAGAAAGTCTCTTCCTACGGATCTCCGAAGGCAACGCGTTACCAAGGCTGGAAATCCGGCTTGCCCCATCTGGTTCGTGTGAGTGCGTATATTCGTTGAAGGGAATTCTACTTATTGCTGTGCTTCTGGAATGCACCATCCGGCAGTATAAGGAAGCTTGAATCAGGCCGCAGGTTGGTCGAATGGTCGGTTGGTGCTAGTCAATGTGGTTTGGCAGTGAAATTCGAAACGGTAGCGGAACTCGAGATGTGATTTTGTGTCTTGGTTAGTGGTAGTGATGATAGGATAACTTAAAGGGCAGAAGAACTTTTCATACTCTGTAGGCAAATATGCCTACTGAGAACATTCGTTAAATATATTACTTTCTTAAAAAAAATCATACTCGCCAGAGGCTTTCATATTTTTGATAAGTTTTCCCTTTTCCAAATCAGACCTCCAGGTTTTGTCGACAAGGTTCTCTTGATTGAACATGGTTTCAAATTCATGAGCAACTTCATTTTCTATTGGACTAGTGATGCCTAAACTAAAATGTGCGTGCTTTTAAACTGCTAAATATGTTCTCCGCCATTACCCGAAAAAACATTAACCAAAATGCAATTTGCCGGAAGAGCACCGAATGCAATTTAATGGACTGAATCATACAACGGAAACCCATGACCCGGAAGGAACATTTATCAGGAATTTGTTTTTCTACAATGTTAACTGAAAATTATTTGGAATGCTCACCGAAGATAATGGACAGGGGAGGTTCTTCCTTTAAAATACGTAACCTTTTAAATACGTAACAATATTTCTTCATATATGATCAGGTCAGTGCTTCCATCTTCAAATATTCAAAATCCTTTTTTTAGATAAGCTGTTCTTTCAACTTGTCATTGTTGAACTGGTTGGCTATGACTACACACACCTATGCTACTTTTCTTTGATATTCGAGCGTCCACACTTGAAAAAAATACGGATTACGGTAAAATTTAATCGTAATCTCAACAGCAGAAGGCTCTGTAAAATCATCGAACAAAACCATAAAGAAAAACTCGAAAATGGTCCGGCCGGGTATTGAACTCCCGACCTACCAATCAGGCAGCAGGCTTGCTACCACTAAGCCAGCTTTCCCTTCTGTTGGTATGCAAAAACTGATACAAAAAGAGCTCATGCCTGCCAGAGCAACTGTCAAATGATTTCACACAAGTTCGATGAAAATAATGCTGTTGCCGAACTGTTCGTAAGGTTTTCACAGGATTACAGTAAAAAAAATATTTTACGGAGTTTTTTCCGGTAAAATTTTAGAATTCACGGATTTTTTTTCCGGGGTAAATAGTAGATTTCACAGGAAAATCTGTATTTTTGTTGTTTACAGTTCAAATTCGGTGATTTATTTCAAAGGATATTGTGATTTATTCTAAGTGTGTCAATTTTCAATACGATTGGTTGTGCTACTTTTTCCCGAGTGTCGATACTTCGAATATCGTTTGCTTCAAATGTCAATTACCTTAATGCCAATAGCCCTTTCCCTACGGACGACCCATTTTGCCGAAATAATTTTGACACTCATAATAGTCATAACTTTATACATTCCAAGGTGATGAACGAACTAATCATATGGTTGGGTGACAAAACGTCGAAAGACAAAATGTCGAATGCCAAAACGTCGAATGCCAAAACGTCGGAAGGACAAAATGTCGAAAGGACAAAACGTCGAAGGGACAAAACGTCGAGAAAGACAAAATGTCGAAAGACAAAATGCCGAAAGCTAAAACTTCGAATGCCAAAACGTCGAAAGGATTAATGCTGAAGGGACAAAACGTCGAATGCCAAATGTCGAAGGAAAAAAAAACGTCGAAAAGACAAAACGGTGAAAAAAACGAGTGTGTCCAACAAAGCGTCAATCTATTCGATTTACAAGGAATACGAAGGAAATAGATAAAAATGTAACGTAAAATCCAAAAACTAAACAATGATTTGAACAGTTAATGTAGCTAAAGATATGATTTTTCCATGCTATCACTTTTTACCAATTTTTTAATTGTCTTGGAAGAGATAATGAAATTAAATCTAATTGACAATAACCAAAACATGTCGAAATAGTACAAGTTTTTTTTATTGAGAGGCTCAAACGCAAAAGGGTGTGAAGGACATTTTGGTTGGTTTCCAGCTAAAAACTAAAAAAAATAAGCTTCCAAGCTTTCCAACGGTATTTTTGTGTATTTTTTTTTTCGTCCAACACTTACACTTACTGTCACTTACAACCCTTTGTTTCTAACTCAATTAATCTTCAGGTTATAAAATGATTATAAGAGTCTCTCATCGAAGTGCTATTTTCAGGCAAACTTTGGAAGGGGGGCTGCAAGGGTCGTGTTTTAAAATGAAACTATCAATTTCTGTTTGTATTGTTCTTACCTGGGAGGGAGGCACCAATACTACACACGAAATTTGATACATTTTTTTCCAAACTGCGAGATAACTCCAGTTTGCCAACGACAATCAAGGCTTGGTGAAAATCACTAGTTTTCATTTGTTGTGTACCTTCGATCTTTCTGGACAAACATTGAAAAAGGGCCACAGTTTTCTATGCGTTTAATTTTCAGTTTTTATTGAAAACAGTAAAAAGAGCCTCATTACATTACGTTATATTCAATTAGAATAAATGGTGCTCTAGTGACGTTACTTTTGAATGTGCATGAATTGATTCTAATTCGATTTTTGCTACTTTTGATGAAATGTAAAAATATGCTTTGGCTAAATACGCGCTTTTATCATGTTTGTCCATTGTTTAAGATCCGGGCTCACAGTGACAGTTCGTGACAGCAAAATCTCGGCTCACTATGACGTAGATAAATTTTGCATTGGTTTCTCCCTCCCAGGTTCTTACTATCTGTTGTTCATACGATATAACAATACACATGCTCTACAAATAAATCAGTGCGTGTATAGAAGTCATTTCAATACTACATATTAAAAACTTACTGTATTCTGATGAAGAATTTCTGTTCCCGAGAAGCAAAATAATAAATTGAATCAAGTGTTTCTGTTTGAAATTAGAATGAATTTTAAAAGTATAAAGAATCATCTAAATGTCCTAAATCCAGTTGTAAATTTGATTAAGTTGATGTCACTTATTCTATAAAAGAATGAGTTTATTTGATAAGAATAAATAATACATTATTTTTTCAGCAGATAGCTCAACTAGAAGGGAATCCAATTCACCTTCAAACAATTGCTGCATTGATGTTTGAGAAGTTTTTTTAACTTCAAAATATTCACAAACTTAATTAAAACAATTGAGCTCATTAAGATAAAAAGCTATTTTCTGTATAACAATTTTAAACGAATGGCTTACGCCCCAAATATACAAAATTGTTGGAGTTTCCACATTTATTTTGCTTTGGTGGAAATTTTGTTCGTCTACGAGTAGTAGAAATAAAGTTAGAATTATTCACTGCCAAGGGCCATTCATCTGTCGTTATGTGAGTCTAGAAGAGAATCAAAAGAAAGCTTACCTACTTTTACCTCAGGCTTCATTTTCAATCATCCTCTCGAAGTGCTGCATTGCTACTTCTCTGGTCAGAAATGACATTTCTGAAAATATTCAATTTTTCATCAGAGTCCATGCTTACTATGATGAAAAATTGAATATTTTGCTGTTTCCAACACCGTTTGCATCGCAACCTGAGACGAGACTCGCGAAGACGGTCTTCTTTTTCTGTGATTGCTGAGTTTTTTTCTTATTCCACTTTGTGTTTATACCAATTATGCGCATGCTGTTCAAATCCTCATATGAACCTCTCAGCAAAATATGATTGAGTTTGCAGCACATCGAATCATAAATAGCCGTTTGAGTGAAATTTCATGCCAGCAAACGTAGCAGACATTAGAAATAATTAATCTTCTGCTTAGATTTATCAGCAACTTTGGAAAAAACTGCTCCGCCGACTGAGGCTTTTAATAACAGTTTACTTTGAACACAATACTTTTCACTTTTTCAGCCATAAAAACGGTGGGCTGCATTTGACGTTTCGTGAGAGGGGAATCTGGGCTGCATATGACGTTGATATTTTTCCTCTTCGCGAGTCTCTCTCAGATGCAAACCATTGGGGTTCATTTTTAATTTGAACATCTAGTAACCCTAGAAACGTGTTTCTGGTTACCTCTTTCACTGATTTGTTTTGATTCTGCGTTCCGCTCCTCAGCGTTCCATCTCACTTCACTCCGTTCCATGAGCTAAATGACGTTTGAACCATTTTTAATCTGAACGATGTGTAATTTAGCGGGGTACAGATTAAAAAGTGTTCAGATTAAATGTGGTCAAACCAACGGGGGTACCCGGTATTGACTTGATATATGATATGTCTAAATTTGAAGACATAGTTTGCTGGTTTGAATCTGACGGCAGCAAAATCAAGCAAAGGGAGGGGGGGGGGTGGTTGGTTGCTAAGGCAGCAAGATCAAGCCCAGTGGCGTAGCTAGGGTTTTTGGGGTTGGGTGATAAAACGTCGAAAGACAAAATGTCGAATGCCAAAACGTCGAAAGGACAAAATGTCGAAAGGATTAATGCCGAAGGGACAAAACGTCGAATGCCTAATGTCGAAGGAAAAAAAAACGTAGAAAAGACAAAACGGTGAAAAGAAAAAAAAAACGAGTATGTCCAACAAAACGTCCATCTATTCGATTTACAAGGAATACGAAGGAAATAGATAAAAATGTAACGTAAAATCCAAAAACTAAACAATGATTTGAACAGTTAGAGTAGCTAAAGATATGATTTCTCTATGTTATCACTTTTAATCAATTTTTTAATTGTCTTGGAAGAGATAATGCAATAAAATCTAATTGACAATAACCAAAACATGTCGAAATAGTACAAGTTTTATTTTATTTAGGGACTCAAACGCAAAAGGGTGTGAATGACATTTTGGTCGGGTTTCAGTTAAAAACGAAAAAAAAAACAGTTTCCAAGCTTTCCAACGGTATTTATGTGTAATTTTTTTCGTCCAACACTTACACTTACTGTCACTTACACCCCTTTGTTTCTGTTCTGTTCCCGAGAAGCAAAATAATAAATTGAATCAAGTGTTCCTGTTTGAAATTAGAATTAGTTAATTTTTAAAGAATAAAGAATCATCTAAATGTCCTAAATCCAGTTGTAAATTTGATTAAGTTGATGTCACTTATTCTATAAAAGAATGAGTTTATTTGATAAGAATAAATAATACACTATTTTTTCAGCAGATAGCTCAACTAGAAGGGAATCCAATTCACCTTCAAACAATTGCTGCATTGATGTTTGAGAAATTTTTCAAACTTCAAAATATTCACAAACTTAATTAAAACAATTGAGCTCATTTAGATAAAAAGCTATTAAGTATAACAATTTTAAACGAATGGCTTACGCCCCAAATATACAAAATTGTTGGAGTTTCCACATTTATTTTGCTTTAATGGAAATTTTGTTCGTCTACGAGTAGAAGAAATAAAGTTAGAATTGTTCACTGCCAAGGGCCATTCATCTGTCGTTATGTGAGTCTAGACGAGAATCAAAAGAAAGCTTATCTTGGATCATGTACCAACAGGCACCCCTACATTCAGGCCACGCAGACTAAACTGGACAACACAAGCGGACCAATAACGTTCATGTGGGTACCCGGTCACTGCGGCATAATCGGCAACGAACGAGCCGACGCACTGGCTAGCCTCGGCCGGCAAAGCCGTTTTCGAACAAATGAAGTCCCGGGTGAAGACATCAAGGTCTGGGTAAAAACCACTATATGGAACGCATGGGCGACTGAGTGGACGCAACTATTTTGTCCCTTTTGACGTTTTGGGATTCGACGTTTTGGCATTCGACGTTTTGGGTTTCGACGTTTTGTCTTTCGACATTTTGTCCCTAAACCGGTTTTGGGGCCCGGTGCGGAGCAAAATTCAGGAGCCCTCCAAAACAAGGGTGTCTGTTAACCCGTATACTGCCCATAAATGCATGTCAGTCCCACGTTTGCTGGATTTCCTATTCACATGGGACAATTATGCATTTCTGGGCAGTATAGGACTGAGTGAAACCAAAAATTCTGAAACCCTCGCCGCTCAGCGAATTCTTAATGGATTCAAATGATTTCTTGTCAGTTTTCTGGCACACATATCTAGTTTCTAGAAGTGTACAGAGGAACACGGAAATATTCCTGTGGTTGGAGTTATTCCGGTGGATCACTGGGTCAGGTCAGGTGAGAAGGGTACTCTGCGTTTGTGCCCCTTAAGATAGGCAAATTTCAAGTCACAGATAATTTCCGGAATCGGTTATAATGTGTCCACTACATGTTGGAATTTGAAGAAAATTGCAACAGTATAAACCTTTTGAGAAACGATTGAATTGGATAACTATGAGTTTTGCATTTGATAAATTCTACAAATGACCATTTTCGGGTCCCGGGACGCCTCAAACTTACGATAAAATTATCAATTTGTATCTGAACACCTGTGCCAAGCTAATGGGAACGAATTCTAGGTTACAATTATGTTTAATTTCTACTTTTCGAGAATTAAAACGGTTTGGTATCCAACAAATCCATAGCCGGTTCTTCCGGGCATTATGTCCGAATGGCCTCATCCGGTATATTTTAAACGGTGCAAAACTCTTCATTTATAATGTTGAATGTTAGATCTTAATGATTTATGCAAATTAAAATGATTGTCATTGCAAATAAATAAAGGTAACTTGGCATGTCCCAAAAAATAGCCCTTTTTTACTCCGGCCACATGAAGATTTCTAAGTTCCTTTGGCCACTTTTAGAAACAAGATATGTGGGCCAGTGAACTGACAAAAAATCATTTGAATCCGCTAAGAATTCTCTGAGCGGTTAAGGTTTTAGTATTTTTGCTTTCACTCAGGCCTATACGGGTTAATGGACTAGTCAATTAATCCCAATATATGATTGCAGCCAACATTATCAATTTGGATCGTTTATAATAGACCTTAAGGTTATCTATTGTTCAAGACATTTTTACCTTTTCATTTAGAAATCAAATGTCAAACAATGAAGCGTAGTATGACGATACGACTACTTCAGAACTGATAGCGGCCAAGTGTCTAAAACAAACTTTGGAGACCTCATGCCTGACAAAGAGACCAAAAACAGACTAAACAGTAATCCGACCAGACAAGCGTCATTTTTAAAGATTCTGTGGGATTTTCTTCAGAAATTTCATCAGAATGTAATTCAGGATTTTGCTCAAAAAGTTCTTACTTTGAAGATTTCTTCGGGAGTACATTGAGCGATTTTTTCACAGGCTTCTTAAGTAATTTCTCAGGAATTTTCATTTGAGGTACCTTGAAGATTTCAACCAGAACTTTTTTCCAAAGATACCCTTAGATTACTTATTTTTTTCAATGATATCCTCAGAAAATTTTCCTACGAAGTTGTCAAATAAAAGTTTTAAGATTTCTCTAGGATTTTTTCCAATAAATTGGTAAGAAAATTTCCCAGAAATTATTGAAAGTAATTCCTGGAGATATTTCTAAACGAAAACCTAAAGATATCGCTGATGAAATATATGAATTCCTACATAATAGAAGTTTTTCAAACGTCGCTTTATATCTTCTGAACTCTTGAGAAAGTCTTGGATAAGTCTTCAGAGAAACAAATAAAGTAATTATTTGAAAATAAACCAAACCAAAAGTGGATATCCCTTAAAAATCTTAAATTGAGTTCTTGGAGAAACTACAGAAATAATTGCTGTAGAATATTGTAGTTTTAAATACTAAATAAATTTTCCTGGTACAATTTACTCCAAAAATAAATCATATCAAGAAATCTTTGAATAATGATGCAATTTATGATGAATCTCTGGTTGAATTTATTGTGAAATTCCTAGAAATATTCCTTATAGATTTTGTGGAACAAACTCTTAAAGGATTTATGGAGCAATTCCTAAGATAATTGTTGAGGTAATTATTAAAGGATTGGAAAAATTGGATTCTTAAAAAGGCAGGAAATACTCTTGAAAAATAGTAAAGAGAGTTTTTCATGGAATTCCATGATTTCTCGAAATATTTTTTATATGTAGCTTACCAATCCGAGAGTAAACCATTGTAATATTCCTGGAAAATTTTCTGTATGAACATTTTTAAGGTATCTCAGTGTAAATCTGAAGAAATCACTACAAGTATTTTTAAAAGAAGCTTGTTGAAGGTTCTGAGAGAATTTTCGTTATAATTCCGTTGTTGGACAGCTAAAGTTTTTTTCTAGAGTAAAATCCTCTTAGCATATCTTTAGAAATCATTTGAGGAATTACGAGACGAGTTCCTGAGAGAATAGTTCATCTAAATGCCGCAAAATTATTTCTGGTTGGCAATTTTTCCGACTTTCGAGAGCCCATACTTGCCAAACAATAAACGAATGCAAAAATGATCAGTTCGCACAGGCTACAGGCACAGGTAAGCAGGCTTTCTCTTAGTTGATTCGAGGAAATCGTGAATGATCATGGTGAGCTTAATATAATTTGCGCAAACCATAATTTAAAGAGAATATAAATTGCATTAAAATGTAAAGGTTATCAGTTTTTTCGGGTAATGGTGTATTCCGGTAAAAGGTCGAAAAAACATCGACACGTTAATGCTTCCATTGAACGATTTGCTCTTTGAAGGAGTGTACCACACTCGACAACAGATAGCATACAACACCCAGTGGCACAGCTGAACTACATTCCTGAAGAAAAGTCTTCCAGATTGAAGCAAGAATCGAGCCCGCGCCCTTGGATCGATGCGGCTTAATGCCTACTAACCGCACGACCACGAAGGTCACAAAGGTTTTCCGATAAATGGTATTCCAGTGCATTCCGTGTAATGTCGTTCTGGGTAATAGTATATAGTCGTTATTTTAATTTGGTTTATACATTGCAATTAGAAATCATTATAAAGAATACCTTTTTTGTAACAAATGGTATCGACACTCTATCTCCAGATTCATTTTCGCAAAAGTTACGAGTAGCATGTAGGCGTTGTAAGGAAATGCTTTCGTCACCGAAAAACGAATCTTGAATAAGCCTTAAGTTCTTCTTCTTCTCCTTTCTGGCATTACGTCCCAACTGGGACAAAGCCTGCTTCTCAGATTAGTGTTCTTATGACCTCTTCCACAGTTATTAACGATCAACGCTCCGTCATCGTAATCATCGTCATCATCGAAACTTGAAAAGCAGTTTTTTTGTTCAAAACTGAAACTTATTCGATGAAAATGTGTTCACTGTGTTTCGGTAGGGGAACAGAATACAGTGAAAACATTTTCCTGTAAATTTTCTTGATTCTGAACGGAAAAACTGCTTTTGAAAATTCCGAAATCAATGACGGATCCTGCCCCCTTAACTGAGAGCTTTCTTTGCCGATTGACCATTTTTACATGTGTATATCGTGTGACGAAAAGATCCTTGACTGCGGGATTCGAACCCACGACCCTCAGCATGGCCAAGCTGAATAGCTGTGCGTTTAACGCTACGGCTATCTGGGCCCCTTAAGCCTTAAGTTACGCTAGGCTAAACTAACTCCTAATTATTCACTATCTTAATGACTATGAGAAGTAAAACATTTATAATGCAACGCTGAAATTGATCATTAGGGTACACATGCTAGTTTCGAAAAAATTGTTGAACAGACAAGAGGTGTGACATTTGCAGGACATTTGCACATAATGATCAATAAATAATCTCAATATCAAGAAAAACGAAATGAACTAGAACTACGACCAGAACGACATATTATAAAATTACAACAGACATATTTTATGAACGTCTTTCACGTACAAGTGAAAACTTATGACATATTTTCAATTTTATTAAGATCATTCGGGAACATTGAGTGCTGAGCTGACCAACTTTAGTTTCGTAAACACTAACATGGCTGTTGAGGATTTAAATGTGTTAAATAATAAACTCTTATGTTGATTATTGTATGTTAATAGTTTGAATAACTTTAAGATAACATCAGTATTTTCATTCTACGAGTATGGCGTTGTTTGCAGGTGTTCTTGGAAAATATGTATCCTTATAAAAACTCAAAACATGTGATCAATTCAAGCAATCGTATCTAAACAGCAAGTTCAAATTAGTTTGAACATTAGCTGAAGAAATTCAAATTCCATATGATTTACATGAAAATTCTATTTGTTCTCAAAAGACTGCAAGTATGATAATTCATCATTGATGAACTCTCTTGTTACAAATGATATCCCCACATAAAAATCACCAAAATACTCTCATATTTTATAAATTTTCCACATATATAACCTACTTAGCATATTCCTCTGCAGAATCTTGTGTCACCAAACGTCTGATCAAACAAGGCAATCAAAAATTTGCATAAGCTCTTGTTTTTTGCGACGCAACGCTCCAAAATCTCGCTCCACATATCAATATCAATTAGAAGTTAATCGAAAAGAAATCCCTCGTTTCCCAATGTCTCACACTCACTTCGTCTTCTCTTTTATCCGCGCCCCTTACAGATGATCGCCATCGGGAACTGGACGATCTGCTGTCCGACATGCTGATGACGGTTCAAGGCATCCCCGACGTCGGCCGCAGCAAAGGAGCATCAGCATCCACGCCAACAACAACAACAACCCAACCAATGTCCTCAACGCAAGCCACCCACCATCATCATCATCATCACCATCACCACCTTCACCAGCAGCAGCAACAAGGGAGCGATCATTTCATCAATACCAGCACCGATACCATCAAGCGATCGCATTCGGCTCAGCTGCCAGCACTCAGAGAATCGGCCAAAGAGCGTGAGCTACTCCTGTACGAAACGAGCAGCACGACGACGACGCTCACGCCGCCTCCCAGCGAGAGCGGCCGCGAGACCCCACTGCTCAGTAGCGCCTACTCAACCATCCGAGATAAGCGGGATCTTTGTCTCACGCCGACCGAGCGCGAACTGCTCATGAATCTGCAGCAACATCAGTCTTTCGGCTATCCCCGTCAGGCGCGGTCTACTACCGGAGCTTCGGAACGGTTCACTTCGGACGACGACGACGATCATTACGGCAACAGGCAGATTCCGTATCACGCCCGGGAGGACTCACGACCCTTCACCTACGGCAGCATACCGCTAACGGGTACGCCCCAAAATCCGCCCGCTTCGACCATGCTCAAGATGCAATCGGGCCTGTCGAGTCCGTCGATGGTGCGCAAAGCGCTCGGGACGCCAACGTCCGCTCGGAAATCCACCGGGCTGGGGGGCGGCACAAGTTCGGGCGGTGGTAGTGGTCCTTACGGTGGACGCAATTCGGAATTCGAAGAAATGCTTCGCGAACGGCGCGAAAAAGTGTTCAGTGAAAAGTATACTATCGGTGATCAGTCTCCCAGGGGGACCGACACGGTGGACAATCGGTGGAACTATAGCACCACGATCCGGACGACGGTGGAACAGCCACAGCTGGGCGGCGGCGACACCAACGGGTATCCCCATCCGCACGAGCCGCTCAAACGGTCCAACACCATGGACGGCAGCTTCGGAAGGCAATTCTCCAATGATGGGTAAGTCTCTAGATTGTTGTGATATTTCCCAAATCACGGCGGCACTGAACTGAGGTGGTAGCAGGGTAACCCGCGGGAGGCGGTCCCCGAAAAAAGTGCTGAAAATGTAACATGTGTTCCGATAAACCGACGTGCGACGAACGCGGCGTTGAAAACACCGCGAAATACACAGCGTAACAAAAATAACATTTTTGCGTGTCTCAAGGATCAAATCATACCATGTCTTTAGTAAATTTTGGGTTGCTGCTTCTCAGAAGTGCTCCAGCATGTCACAACTGTGATACACAGGACGCCAAAGTTGTAAAAAATACATTTATTATGATTGTACACAAGAAACTTCAATTATGATTTATTAAATTTTCTAGTAATTTACAAATAGGCAGAATAGAACTTAAACTTCAATAAAGGATATAGTTTGAACAATTCAATTTTTAATAAATCGATAACTACATAATTGTAATATTTGCATTTTTGCCTATTTCGAATTAGAACCGCTTATCGTCCATTATTGTTTTTTTTTTAATTTATTTATTGTCGTCAATGATTTCATAGACCATTACATGTGTGTTTCGAGATAGCTACAATCTGTTTGTAATCTAGGTTATGTTAGTTATAGCATGACTTGTATTTAAAGGCCCATTTTTAGCAAAGTTCATTCTAAAACTGTTAATGTGAAACAAGTTTTTATTTCTTAGTAAACCAGTTGGTATCAGGGAAGTTTAGGTTTCCTAGAAGGAGCCTTCCTCAGCCGAGTGGTTAGAGTCCGCGGCCACAAAGCAAAGCCACGCTGAAGATATCTGAATTCGATTCCCGGTCGGTTCAGGATGGAAATTTCCTTGACTACCCTGAGCATAGTGTATCATCATACTTGCCACACGTTATACGAATGTGAAAAAGACAACTTTGGCAAAGAAAGCTCTCAGTTAATATCTGTGGAAGTGCTCATAAGAACACTATGCTGAGAAGCAGGCTCTGTCCGAGTGCGGACTTAATGCCAAGGAAAACTCGACTGAAATCTTTAAATAAAACTAGAAGTGCTGAATTATTTTTTGTAAACGGCAATGGATTCAACAACCCTAAACTAAGTAAATAACGGTATTTCGATGCTTGAGACAAAAAATGTTCCCCAGTGTTATATTCGCAAGTGCGCCGCGCGGCAACCTAAAAGTAATATAAAGATGTGCCGTTAAGTGCCGACGCGAAGGAACGCAAAGGCAAGGAGACGAAGAAAACGTGAAAAATGACCTTCCGTTTGGGAATAATATTTTTAAAAATTGGACGCGACCGGTGGCGGTGGTCTGAGCACAAGTGTATCGAATATGTTTCACCGCGTTATCGAATTGTATCCTCGCGGATGGATTATTGGGATTGTAGACTGTTGGACAGTCGGCAGGAAGTAAATTCCATTCTGCGATAAACACCAGTGCAGTGAATTCAGAAGTGGATTTTGAAGAACAGTGGAACATGATGGGTGTGTTTGTGGCAATGAATGTATATCAAGACTTTGGGGAAATGGGAGTTGAAGACAATAATGCACGATAGAAGACTGATTTACTGCACCTAGATACTGATTAAAACCATGAGGATTACATATTGTCTGTGTTGCCGCCGTGTCTACCAGAAACATATTAGTCAAGTGATGGGCAGGCTACAGTTCTGGCGATAAGGTATTCTTATCATTTGGATTATCAAACACTACCGAAAAGGTGTTATCGAGTAATGAAAATCTTTTACAGCAAAGTTCCGCCTTTTTACGTCACATTGAGCTACAGCTAAACGTAGGGGAAGACGGGGTAAGACCGCCCGTCTAAGCAATTTAATTCATATGTTTAAATCAAGAAACAATAATAAAACCTTTTTCAATGCAGTATGTCGTTTTGAATCCTTAGGCATGATCAACAAATTCCACAGGTGTCGTATTTGTGAAAAAATATTTATTTTTTTGAAGTTTAAAAAAGTGTTTCCTTATTGCAATTATTTTTTGCGACGGGGTGAAGCCGCCCACCTACGGGGTAGAAGCGACAAAAATACATCAGTACACTATGATTTTACAAAGTATAATGTTATATGGATTCTTCATTGATTAACCTGGATATTGAATCATTTTTTAGATTAATTTATTCTATCAACTTAGAATATACCTATCATATCCTTGAAAGACCCACATTTTGGAAAGAAAAATTGCGGATTTGGCTTGCATTTGTAACAAAATTGATAAACATCACCTTACATGTTTCGGAATGACAAAAATCTTGTGTGCAAAGTGCATGGTAAACTTAGAATAACGCCATTTTCATGTCAAACTGAAGGTGGTCCATCTTACTCCGTCTTCCCCTACGAGTTCCACTTGAAACCTTCAAGGATAATATCAAGCATGTGCTAGAATAAGGGCGTAAGTCGCATGATCGATTTCTCTTCATCGATCCTCTCTTCTGTGAATAAAGGTGACAAGATGCAAGTTTGTCAGCAATTTTTCACTTCGGGCCGCTTGGCAGCAATGCGATCTTGCGTTGTGATGAGAAAAAAATGCGGACAAACTTGCAGCTTGTCACCTTTATATACAGAAGAGAGGATCGATGAAGAGAAATCGATCATGCGACTTACGCCCTTATTCTAGCACACGCTTGATATAGGGTAAATTGGTATAATGCGCCCCTACCGGGCAATACGCTCCACTTCATTTTCAAGGGGTTGAGGCTTCTTTAACACGTAGATATGATCACATATCTTAAATACCCGCGAAAAAAATATGTTGCGCATATAAGATCTTTGGGAAGTATGAACAACTAATAGCAATATCAAAAGTATCGAAAATCAGCTTTTTGGCGTTTTTTCTTCTGATAAGAGTGAAAGTTTTAAAAAAACTCTTAAAATGATTGCATGATCTCTGAGTTCAATGTAACTTTAAAAGATCACTCTTCAACGTAAGTCAAATTTATAAATCTGTGGAAAAATTTCATGAGAGTTCAAAAATAAGGTTACCGTTTGACAAAATGAAACCTGACTTTTAAGTATTCATAGTAGTGGAACCACACAGTTCGAACACAACGTGTTAACTTCTGTGATATATAATGCTCCTAAATGGAACTTAATATGTCATGCATATTCACATGGTATATCACGTAAACATCAATGATATGTCATGTAATCTAGCAGGTGTCCGTGAGTTTAAGTGACATATAAACTTAAATTTACATAATTTCATGTTAACATTACATATATGAAGTTTACACAACGTTAACTATTTTTAACAGTGCAGCTAAGATATTTATGTGTTAATGTTCGAATATTTTTTCTGGGGCGATCTAAGAAAAATATTTAACAAAACGCCTAGCTGTTGGAACTCTTGATACGGGAGTACTAATTGGATTTCTGATGATTTTCTGGCGAATGTTCTGTAACAATTACTGAGAGCTTTTCTAGTTTAGTTGCTTGCAAATGCTTACCGGATTTCCTTGGAAATTTTTGACAGAACATCTAAAGAAATTATTAGCAGAGATTGTGGATGCAATTATTAGTAAATGAAAAAAAAAGAAACGGAAGAAGCCTAAGGTGTAATTTTGTATGAGGGATTACATGACGTCATACAACAGCCTGTTGATGGCAAGACGAAGTTTGCTGGGACCACTAGTTTTGGATAAAATTCATTCAAAATGTGTGGTCAAACTCTTCGCGCAATTCCCAAAGAATTTTTAGTTGAATTGCTGTACCTGAAACTCTTTAGAGCATTACCTAATATAAGAGTATTACATTAAAATTGTCTATAAAGGCACTTTTTCTCATTTTTTGTTTTCTGATGTTTGAATTTGAAACTATAAAGTGTTATTATGAAAATTTATTGGCTTTTATCGGTGAATACAATACCTATACTTAGAGTCAAAGGGAGTAACGAAAGTAATGAAATGACAAGATGGATAGAATCGCAAGCAAGCGACGAGAGAAATGAACAGAAATTTGAAAATTTGTTTTAACAGAGGGCCATATGTGTGAACATATC
Source organism: Aedes aegypti (assembly GCF_002204515.2). Classification (NCBI taxonomy): domain Eukaryota; kingdom Metazoa; phylum Arthropoda; class Insecta; order Diptera; family Culicidae; genus Aedes; species Aedes aegypti. Next base: position 256,205,135 of record NC_035107.1, on the reverse strand, counting down.
GTATCAATCTCCGAAAATATGCCAACGATCGATAGAACTGTTACATACGCCAAACAATATAGTTAACAGGTCGAGGCGACAAATTTTAGCCTGGCTAGTGTTAGTAGTGACCAACACTACAAAATCTAGCCGTTCAAGACCAGGACGTTAGGCAACGGTTTGTCGTTTCGATTGTGTTTAAAAACTGATTTATTTGTTTCGCTTATAGACTATACCACAACAATCTCATCTCTCTCTCTTTCATCTCAATAGCACTATACATACAAATGATATATACATGAAATCAAGCAGGATTCTTATATACACGAGAGGTTTCTGATTATACAATTTGATAATTCAACTTATCTAGAGCCCGGAGCTGACAAGCTCGAACACACATATATTGAACTGTTCAGTAATCCAATCCGCATGGGTTTAAAATTATCTAATTCATTATGCGTGGTAGAGCTGAATAAATTATGAGTTTAATTACGACAAAAATTCACGTGCTCAGGTGCGATTCGAACCCACGACTCTTGTATGCTAGACGAGTGCTTTGCCAACTAATATACCTAGCCACTTGGTGACCCAATAACTCAGAAAGATTATATCCATCCATCTTTACCACGCGTAATAAGTTAATTAATTAGAAAACCATACGGATGAGATGAGTGTACTGCCTCTCTGTAGTAACCATGTCTTCACTTGAACGCGACCAGGTCAACAAGTGGCTCGGTAGCTTAGTTGGTAAAGCGCTCGTCTAGCATACAAGAGTCGTGGGTTCGCATCCCACCTGAGCACTTGGATTTTTTCATAGTTTCACTCATAATTTATCCATCATTACCACGCCTGATTGAATTCATAAAGGTAGGGTGCAGAGTAGATCTATTCAAATGTCTGGAAGGTCCTCAGTCAACCAATATTTTGACTTTTCATGTCGAAATTAACTTCTGGTCAAAATTTCAGTCAATTTGAAGAAAATTTAGATGTGCTTCAAATCAATTATGTGTTTTTGGACTATTTTCGAGCATTGAAAATTCATAAATTCATTAATACTGAACGGAACATAAAAACTTATCGGAAATACCTCTACATAGTAGTTTATTCAATTCTACGAACTTTTGTCGAATACGGTTTAATGGTTTGAGCAAGTTTAAACATAGTTTGGTTGAGGTTTGTGCTTCAAGGTTCTTGAAAATCACTATTTTTGGGGTGTGTTCTCCCTAAAAAACATACCTGTATGAAAAATTCGGATTTTTTATTTCCAAAACATGATGACAATGCATTTCTAAAACTCAATCCCGTACTCAATACCTTTTATCTCACGAAAATAAATTGTAAAAAAATGGTAATTCGGAAGCACATTTATAAATCCACTATGGGTAAGCCAAGAACACCACCATGAGTTCCAAGGAATGTAATAAGTAGTCGATGATAATGATTGTTTTCAAATCGTTCTGAATAGTCAGTGAAATACGATCAAAACAATCATCACTCGGAAATAAAAAGCAATGGACCTATGTACGGGTTCACTATTTGACGTTTTAGCGGTGTTGTGTTATTTATGTGACCATGGAAACCAGTGAATTCGGCACCGCTCAAGCGTCAAATTAGTGAACTCGTGTATCGATCCATGCTAACTTGTTCAATTTATTTATTCGACGGTACATGTGTCATGCACGATTTATCTATCATCAGGTTGGGATGGGTTGTTCGATCTTTGGGCATTTTTTGTAATTTATTTCCTAAAGCAACACGTAAGCTGTTAATGGTTAATTATTTCATAGATTTATTATGTTCGTTTCCCGTTGACTAGGGCCTGGAAAAATAATGCCAATGTGTGGTTTTCAAAGCATACATATTCAGAAAACCGTGATTTCTAGGTACTGTGGAGAACAAATCTCGATCAAACAATGTTTAAACTTAATTTAATCTTATTGGCGTGTTTGACAAACTTTAACAGAATAGAAGATTTCCAGACATTTTTTCAAATATGAACTGGCCTAGTGCATAGCTACTTGGACACTTCTATGATTCACTTTGGCATGGGGTGTTTTTCTCTGCCCAATTGTCTGAAACTTCACAATAAGAAGCACTTCATAAGGATGCATATTGATTGCTAGCCCATGCAAATAATAAAATGCATTTTTCTAATTGACTTTTGTTGAAATGAGAATGAAATATTCTGTTCAAAGAAACACCTTTACGCTGATGCAGAAGGTGAACACATTCCAAATTTAGCACAATGCACGCAATTCAATAAACAAACCATCATTCCCGTGCAAACCGTTTATTATTGTTGATCCGATTGGCGGAGGAGATGCAATTTTGGCACACAAAACCTCACATACACAGACATGTACATTAGGGCGGTTCATATCATAGCAAAATTCGGAAATATTACTACGAGTTCTGTAGTTCTATTTGTTTTTTTTTTTCAATTTCGTAAAGGCCAATTGAGGGTGTCAAAATCATAGCAGGGAGCATTTTGCAATTTCTGAAAATTGTTCTGTAATGATTCAATAGGAAATTTAAAACAGTTGCGTAATGAAAGGGCGTTGCGTTATTGCTATTACGACACTGCATAATATAGTTTAGGAAAGTAGGCCGTTTCATAACGGATTGGCGTGATAAAAGCAGCCTATTAACCTTTGCGTTCCTGACCGAAGCTCATTTCACAACCAAATTTTCGTGATATTTTGGCTCTAGTTTCCACAATTTTCAACCGATTTCAATGAAATTTTGACACAACACCAAAACACTATTCAAGTTTCATGACTTGTACTGGGAAATCAAGTCAGACTGTCGGTTCCGGTTTTATACAGAGGTCCCGTGGGGTCTGTCCGAAGCTCATTTGAGTCATTTCCACAATTCTTTTGCACGGATCAAACAAAACTACAGATCATAAACCTTTACTATTTCCTGACTATTTGCACCTCATTTGGAACCATTTTGTCTGAATCCGGATTCCCTGAAACCGGTTCCTGGGGCAACATTCGCGGACCAAAATTTGATCAGCACAAACCATTTCATGCAACACATCAATCTTCAAGATTTTACAACGAAAGTATAAAACAATGCACATGGAGTAATCATATGCAACATAGGGCTATTTACAAATACTTTCAGAATATCCTAGAGCAGATTCTGGGTCTCTAGAAAAGGGCGTCAATTCGATGATTGCAATCCGTATCATGCGACAGTTTTCAAGATTTCTGGCCGGGAACATAATATGATGCACACTGAGTAATTGTATGGAAAATAGGGTCGTTGATAAGTACATGCGGGATGAATTGGAGCCGATTTCAAAATTGAGTAAATTAGAGCCAAAAAGATCACGAAAATTTGGATGTGAAAAATAGGTCAGGGACGCAAAGGTTAGTTTGAGAAACTACAAGAAAATCATAGGGAAGAAATTGGCTGAAGAGTGTAAAACAAAGTTATTTTCAAAAAAATGTTCGCTGATTCCTAGTCATATTTGAAATATGATCCAGTACACTTCTACAAAAAAAAAAAACAAACAAAATTAGCATAAAATGAAATCGTTTGTTCAGCAACAAATAGTTGTTCATAGCATTCATAGAAACTGTAGTAATGAGGGTGTGTTCTTTTTAGGTTTTTTTTTTCATATTAAGTTCCACATAAACGTTTTAAGACCACCTTCAATTCTCCTCAAAACTGCTGAAATTTTGACAGAACACTATTTTTATAGTAATGATTGCAAGGAGAACATGGAAGAGGGGATTTTCAAATTTCAAACCACCCTAATGTGCACGTGAGAATGCAATTAACAAAACGGGTCCTTCGAACTAAGTAACCTACCGACAGCGTGCAAGACAATCTTGCACATGGAGCAACGCTTTTTTTCTTTCAATTACCATAACCAGCCACACTTTGAGTGGGTGGTAGTAAGATGCAAAGTACCTTAACGAGTCGCTCAGAACAATAAACTCGATTTGATTGGTGAAACCTCGGCAATAGCAATGGAAGGTACTTAGATGTACATTCTGGTGTGGGGCGATCACGTTTCAACTGGATTCACATTGGCCATATTTGACCATTACGACGACGAGGGTCGATCAAAAGGTTATGAACAAGTTGCGAGATTCGAACGGACGCACTGCAAGTCACACGCTCGGATTTTCTGAGCACAAAACGTTTTGTAAAAGCGTCGAATGAATGCAATATTTGCGTAGGTGGGTAGGTGACGACGGACGATGGAATTTGCTGTTTGCGTTTTTGTTTAAAAAAAAAATGCGCCGCCGACCACTTTGCGGGTTCAATCACTCTACCACCTACCGGATCGCAAACAAACCCAGGAAGGGAATGGCTTTTTCTCGGTTACCACCACCACGCAAATGTCACACTTCCCGGAATGGATCAGTGTATTTGGACACCGAGGTATATTGAAATGCTTTGGAAACAGAATTAAAGGCATAAGCACGATACAACTTAATCCCTAATCCTAAATATTGCATCCTAAGCCTACTTTGATGAGCAACTCGGGACAGCCCCATTGTCGTCGTTTCATCAGAAGTGGCCGCATAGCAGGCTAGGTGTGAATGAAATATTGCTTTCACATGAATAGTACCACGCGAGAAACGCAAGGAAGTAAATCGTGAAATGGATCAACTTGAGGTGGCTGATGATAGATTTAGCTAGGTGTTTGAATCAAACTCGGAAAGCTTGACAAGTCGTTCTCATTTCAGTTTTAGACGGTAAAGGGCAACTAAAGCTCTTTCGATTACTGCTTTTGTATTGGCATATACGAGTCAAAATATCATGGGTTTTAATTATTTTCATGTTCTCTACGAAGTTCAGCTTAAATTCTGAACTTTTAATGTTCTAAAACTATCCATTATTGCATTAGAATTTGTGAAATCTTGTAGATTCTCTGAATAATGTTTTCTTCTCAGAAATTTTATGGTTTTACTAGAATTATTAATCTACTCAATCTTATACTCATTAGACTCATCAGTTTTCCAGTGTTCCTTAATTTACAGATTTCTTTTGAAGTTTCTTTCTGTTAGGCATCCTTTCTGTAAGAATTTCATAAAATTACAGACAAAACTTAAAGATTATCAAAAACAAAACATTTGCATTTCATGCATTCAGTTTTTTTAACATAGGGGAAGAAGAATCCTGACAAGGATTACGAAGTGGAATACTGAAGAAGGTTCTGAAAAAGAATCCTGAAAAGAATTCCGAATGGGAATCCTAAAGAAGATTCCCAAAGGGATTCCTGAAGAGGACTCCAAAGGGGAATCCTGCAGAGGATTTCGAAGGGGAAGCCTAAAGAAGATTCCGAAGGGGATTCCTGAAGAGGATTCCCAAGAGAAATCCTGAAGAAGATTCCGAAGGGGCATCCTGAAGAGGATTTCGAAAGGAAATCGTGAAGAGGATTCCGGAAGGGAATCCTGAAGAGGATTTCGGAAGGGAATCCTGAAGAGGACTCCGAAAGGGAATCCTGAAGAGGACTCAGAAAGGGAATCCTGAAGAGGATTCCGAAAGGGAATCTTGAAGAGGAATCCGAAAGGGAGTCCTGAAGAAGGTTCTGAAAGAGAATCCTGAAAAGAATTCCGAATGGGAATCCTAAAGAAGATTCCCAAAGGGATTCCTGAAGAGGACTCCAAAGGGGAATCCTGCAGAGGATTTTGAAGGGGATGCTTAAAGAAGATTCCGAAGAGGATTCCGAAAATGAATCCTGAACAAGATTCCGAAGAGAATACCGAAAGGAAATCGCGAAGAGGATTCCGAAAGGGACCTGAAGAGGACACTGAAGGGGAATCCTGCAGAGGATTTCGAAGGGGAAGCCTAAAGAAGATTCCGAATGGGATTCCTGAAAAGGATTCCCAAGAGAAATCCTGTAGAAGATTCCGAAGGGGCATCCTGAAGAGGATTTCGAAAGGAAATCGTGAAGAGGATTCCGGAAGGGAATCCTGAAGAGGATTTCGGAAGGGAATCCTTAAGAGGATTCCGAAAGGGAATCCTGAAGAGAACTCCGAAAGGGAATCCTGAAGAGGATTCCGAAAGGGAATCCTGAAGAGGATTCCGAAAGGGAATCCTGAAGAGGATTCCGAAAGGGAATCTTGAAGAGGATTCCGAAAGGGAATCCTGAAGAGGATTCCGAAAGGGAATCCTGAAGAGGATTCCGAAAGGGAATCCTGAAGATGATTCCGAAAGGGAATTCTGAAGAGGATTCCGAAAGGGAATCCTGAAGAGGATTCCGAAAGGGAATCCTGAAGAGGATTCCGAAAGGGAATCCTGAAGAGGATTCCGAAAGGGAATCTTGAAGAGGATTCCGAAAGGGAATCCTGAAGAGGATTCCGAAAGGGAATCCTGAAGAGGATTCCGAAAGGGAATCCTGAAGATGATTCCGAAAGGGAATTCTGAAGAGGATTCCGAAAGGGAATCCTGAAGAGGATTCCGAAAGGGAATCCTGAAGAGGATTCCGAAAGGGAATCCTGAAGAGGATTACAAAAGGAAATCCTTAAAAAAACTTCCTAAATGGAATCCAGAGGAGGATTCCGAAAAGGAAATCCTGAAAAAACTTCCTAAATGGAATCCAGAGGAGGATTCCGAAAAGGACTCCGAAGTGGAATCCTGAAGAGGATGCCGAAAATGCATCCTGAAGTGGATTCCGAAGGGCCATCCCGAAGAGGATTCCGAAAGGGAATACTAAAAAGCATTCCGAATGGGAATTCTAAAGAAGATTCCAAAAGGGATTCCTGAAGAAGACTCCAAAGGGGAATCCTGCAGAGAATTCCGAAGGGGCATCCTGAAGAGGATTTTGAAAGGGAATCCTTAAAAGGATTCCGAAAGCGAATCTTGAAGAGGACTCCGAAGCGAAATCCTGCAGATGATTCCGAAGAGGAAGCCTAAAGAAGTTTCCGAAGGGGATTCCTGAAGAGGATTCCCAAGAGAAATCCTGAAGTAGATTCCAAAGGGATATCCTGAAGAGGATTCCGAAAGGGAATCCTGAAGAGGATTCCGAAAGGGTATCTTGAATAGGATTCCGAAGGGGAATCCAGAAGAGGATTCCGAAAGGCCATCCTGAAGAGGATTCCGAAGGGGAATCCTAAAGAGGATTCCGAAAGGGAATCCAGTAGAGGATTCCAAAAGGGAATCCTGAAGAAGACTCCGAAGGGAAACCCTGCAGAGGATTCCGAAGTGGAATCCTGCAGAGGATTACGAAGGGGAAGTCTAAAGAATATTCTGAAGGGGATTCCTGAAGAGGATTCTCTAGAGGAATCCTGAAGAAGATTCCGAAGGGAAATCGTGAAGAGGATTTCGAATGGGAATCCTGAAGAGGATTCCGAAGGGGAATCCAGAAGAGGATTCCAAAGGGGAATCCTGAAAAATAATCCTGAAGAGGATTCCGACAGGGCATCCTGAAGTGGATTCCGAAGGGGCATCTTGAAGAGGATTCCGTAAGGGAGTCCTGAAGAGGATTCCGTAAGGGAATCCTGAAGAGGATTCCGAAAGGGAATCTTGAAAAGGACTACGAACGGGAATACTGAAGAGGATTCCGAAGGATAATTCTGAAGAGAATTCTGAAGTGGAATCTTGAAGAGGATTCCAAATGAAAATTCTGAAGATGAGCCCAAATGGGAGTTCTGAAGAAGGGGAACCCTGAGGGCGATTCCGAATGGGAATCCTAAGAGGATTCCGAAAGGGGAATCCTGAGGGGATTTAAAAAAGAAATCTGTGAGAATTCCAAAAAGGAGTCGTATGAGAATTTCAAACAGAAATCCTGTACAGGTCTCCGAGTAGAATCCTGCGAAAAATTCGAACAGATAATTATGAACGTATTCAATTTGAAATCCAACAAACCCAAACAATCAAACTCTGCTCTGTTTTATTTTGCTGCAAAAATTATCTTCGAATCGAACACTTTTTGGCGATATAAATTTATGCTAATACTCATTTCAATAGTAATGGCGAAAAAATTCAAATTCACAGTCGTCATCGCATCATCACCATCACCCTCGTCCCCAAAACCCCATCAGTTTGTTTGCTTCGTCGATCGGGATAATTTCGCACTCATTTGCGTCCCATCGCCAACTTGGATTGTCGTCTTCGTCGTCCTCGATCGTTGTCGCCCGAATGTTTGCACTGAGCCGAGCAAACCATGGGGGCATGGGGGCGGACAAAAACAACTCGCAACGGCACGGCCCTCGTCACACCACTCAATTCGCCGCCGTCTTGGGAGAAGATCATCCCACGCCCTCTGACCGAGTTCGTCAAAATCGACCAACCTACCTCTCCGAAAAGGTTTTTCGAAAAATACGCGCGAAGTTTGATTCGAGTTGATTCGTATTTAGAGGGGAAACAATGAAACGATCGAAGAAGGCGCGATTATTTAGCGATCTCTCGGGACACAGCACTATGGGCGATCGAATGGTCAAAAAAAAAAAAAAAATGATTTGTTCTGGTACGTTTTTCTTACTCATCATTTCATAGTAAATACTTCTGTTAAGATATTTCAAGAAAATTAGAGCAAGATCTTTTGTAGTTGTGCTCACAGAGTATGCCAAAGTTGAAATTTGCAAGGAAAATAAAGAATTCAATGCAAATACAAGAAAACGTTAATCGCACAAGTGGCCTATTTGCATCATTTGTAACAGAACTCATTATTTCACTGCAGACCCTATTTGAAAAATGTTGTCAAAAGTTAGTTTGAAATAAAAGCTTTCAATTTTTGGCCGCCAAACTGTAGGGAAACCATCCATAGTGGCACAGGGTGGATCCGGTTGACAAACATTTTACAATGTTTGAAACAACAGTAAACATTTGGAGCAATCGCGTGGGATACGGTTGACATTGAGATAACTTATCTTTTGTCAATTTATAGATGGGCGGATATCGATCCTCAATTGGAGTCGCTCCACTTAAGGAATGATTTATTTTTATTGTTCGCGACTGTAGTAGAATTGACTCATTTACAACAAAGCAAACAAGTAGTTGATGCACAGGCGGGTTTAATTGAAGTGGAAACTTGTTCTTATCAGGCGTGTCGGATCGACTATTAAAATTAAGTCACTTAACTGGATAGACCCTGCGTCCGATTGTAGGTTGCAACAAATGATCGGTTGAATGAGATGCATAAGATGCATACCTCCGTAGAACACGTGTCGCGTCTCGTCTCCGCTAGAGGGACTCTCCCCATTAGATCATAATTGGAGGGGGAAGGTCATCAAAGTCACTCGCGTAAAAAAGGGTCGAGTGATCTCAGATGGATCGATAAATTAGCAAATTCCAGACCCGGAGACCGACGCAGTTGGCTTTGAATCAAGAGTTTCCTCAGATATGCATACACAGGCGTTTTTCTAAGGGTAGGCGATATTTTGAATGCGCCCGGCTTTCGCATTGTGATATGAGATTGTGATAAATTTTGATTGTTAATTAAAAATAATGCAATAAAATGATAACTTAAAGATGTATTTGTTGTACCCATTTTTATTTCGGTCGCAATCAGTTTTGATTCGTCTCTTAACTAACGGTTCTCTGTGATATAGTAAGTGATTAAAATACACCACTTCGTTTTCTACGCCGACTATCACACACAATTTTTTTTCTCAGTCCGGTAGGATAAAAAACTTTGTTTACGTTCTCAATTATACACGGTTGATGAGGAGATTTCCTAAAATTTCGTTGATTATAGAAGTTTTACGGCGTGTGATTGGTATGTAATCCTTCAGTGAAAATGTACGAAGGTATTCCATAGTGTAAATAAGTGCCCGGTGAAGTAAGTCACACAGAGGGGATGCGGAGAAGTATGAATCGTATTGTGACGTGGCTCAGTCGATCGCTAATCAGATTTTACTCGGTACGTCTTCGTTCATGCGGTTTTGGTGACAAAGTGCAAATTGAACTGGAGTTATTTATCCAAATACAGCAGTTTTATCGTATTTTTGGTGTACAAGTGGACAAACCATGACAGCTTCTACAAAATTACACTTGGAAAATGAATCTATATTGCTTATAAGTTCCGCCGTAGTGAAACACTTTAAGTTTGATACGACGAATAATAGCGCTTACGACGAAGTAGAATGAATCCCTTATAAGAATTCCGTGTATCGTTCCTTTTCGTATCGACACAAAAAAAAATGCATATCGCATACCCTTATGCTTACCCATACAAGAGCATCGGTGTAATTAATTGGATCGGACACTTGGTTAGTAACCTTCGCGTCTCTAGGGCGAATGTATTTTCGTCCACATCCATCTCGGAAACAAGTGTGGGTGAACGATAAAGTTCTCGTCCGCGGACGACGACAGCACGCCGAGGAAACCTTTTGAAACGTTCTCTCGAAAGTGAAAATAGATTTCCTTTCCCGCCACACCACTTCCTGCTGGCAAGCTATCACATCCCACCACTCTCTCTCGTACGGAAATGAAATAAACAAACCGTTTTGGCTCAATTTTAGGGACGCTTTCAGAGAAAAAAAAAGTGATCATTACTGTCGTCTCGATTTTGGTCGCAGTAAAGCACCGGGTGATTTATCGCTTTTGGCAGGCAACAAGATTATCCACACAGGTAGACCAGATCCAATTGGAGGATCGCCGCGCAAGGCCAAGGTCAACTCGACGGAATGAAATTTTTGGCCACACACTTGCGGCACGTGTGTGTGTCGAATCGAATTAGTCGAAAACGACATTTGGCAGCACCTTAGTTTTGTATGACGAACTTTGAACGTTTGATCGTGCGATGTGATTCCATCTGGTTCTAAATTTGTAAGAATTTTGGCTTGCTTTCCCGGATATCATCGTAGGAATCATTCAATAATTAGAATACACCATAACTGTATTCTTATTTGTACACTCTTAAAAATAATCAAAGTAAAACAGCTGTTTGTTTTTTTTTCGATTTGTCGATTTTAATGGGTTTGGACCATGTTTCTTTACAATAAGTTATATTGTTTTAGTATAATATTTGTTATCCGGATTGTATGATCAAAGCAGGCACAGTCTCACAAAAAAATCCAACTTTTTCGCGGCGATACATTTTATCCGAGCAACCATCCAATCAACGATCGCCGGATTGGTTGTCAACGGCAACGACACTTTTCCATCATAGAAGGTAAACATGTTTTCACATATTTTACCCTTGTTTGTACGCAACTGAGGTACTTACTCTGAACTGAAAACGCAGCCGAGAAAAATCTCCCATACTTTTTATGGGCCTTGCTCGTTCTCGCGAATGCAGTAGCTCCCCATATCGCCACCGAGAGATTGGGGGCCACTTTCCTTGGCTTATCGCCATGTTCCACCACACCAAGGAGAGTGCTGATCCATAATGGGAAAAATGTGCGACTGTGTGCTCCCCATACTGACATCAATAGCCATTTTGAGGGAGAAGCCTTCGCGGGAATGTTTCCACGAACAATCGTTCAAGTTATCAGCGGGCGCAGTCCCCTTGTGCAGTAGGGTGTGCCAGAAAAAAACAATGTTAGAACAGTCAAGGTGCTCGACCCTAGAAAGAAAGATATGCCATATGCCACATTGATAGTATTTTTGTAGAACATATGAACTTTCTGCAAAATCGTTTAGAGTAGTGACAGCGTGAGTATCGGGCCTCAAAGTGTCAAAGGCCAAAACAAAACATTCTCTGTTGCGTGAGATCGATCAATTAATGAAAAATAACAATTAAAGGTAATAATTAGTTAAATTAATTTTGTGACAACAGCGCCACTAGCGTTCTACCAAAGACAAATTAAAGACCTCCATGTCCCTTGCAGTTGCCCAAAATTTTATAGCATAAGCATAAGCATAGATGACCGTACAATTCGTAGTTGCTACTCCGTGATTGACCAGAACAATCGAAGTTGCACAGGGAATTAATGAATGGGGCTTGGGATTAGCTTACCATTCTTCAATGTGTACAAATCGAGTCCTTACGGTCATCGGGGAAGGGAAGGAATGTTAGTGTGACTACCGTTGTTACTAGAGACCGAGATCACCTCTGCATCTCCACGGTTGTCATGGAAAGGATATTGGGTTAGTGGGATAGGGTAGAGATCTGGGAGTCACCAATGTTTGGTGATGCAATCCATGATATAATCACGCCTAACCGGATTCGCGAAAAAATTCGATAATCGTATTGTACGCCGAACAAGTGTTCGTCACTCGCCCACGCAGGAGCAAGCGACGCGATCAATAGATCAAACACTACTAACGAACCGATCACTTTTTTACTACTTCACTACCGACGCGCGACATGTTTGATCCTGCCCTCATCGCTCACCCCCGCAGGAGCAAGCATCAAGGTCGAAGGATCAAACACTACTAACGAACCGATCACTTTTTTACTACTTCACTACCGACGCGCGACATGTTTGATCCTGCCCTCATCGCTCGCCCCCACAGGAGCAAGCATCAAGGTCGAAGGATCAAACACTACTAACGAACCGATCACTTTTTTACTACTTCACTACCGACGCGCGACATGTTTGATCCTGCCCTCATCGCTCGCCCCCGCAGGAGCAAGCATCAAGGTCGAAGGATCAAACACTACTCCCTTGCAGTTGCCCAAAATTTTATGGCTCATAAGGTAATCTAGAATGCCGTGAAAAGTGTTCTGCGATCTGTCAAACTTGGGTACCTTTTGTACTACCGAGGGACGAAATGCAGTACTAGAAGTGGTACCCAATCTGAGCCCGAGTGTGACGGACCTGGTTCTACTACTAATATTTCTATTTTTAGAGTAGTAGGCAAATCAATTCATGAAAATTAATCATTTTTTGACGTTTGAGCATTTTTATTTTTTTATTTTTATTTTTTATTTATTTATTTATTTTTTTTTTTTTTTTTTTGAAGCGAAACTCTTCTTTAGTCGATATTTTTTATCTCGATATCGAGTAAAATAATAGAAATATTAGTAGTAGAATGCTAGTGGCGCTGTTGTCACAAAACTGATTTTAATTGTTATTACCTTATATTGTGGCGTTTCATTGTTCATTCCATACCATGTCGTTGTTTTGGTTCTTATAATTAATTTGACACTTTGATGCCCGGTACTCACGCTGTCAGTTCGCAGTAAACTAGATGTTGGTAACACGAACAGCAGCGACATTAGCATTCTTAGATTAATGCTTCTACTAGTAAAATCGATATAAAAGGGATCATCGATAACTCGATTTAAAAGAAAACACAACATCAGTGCAAATGTGATTCAAGGGCCATCAAGATAGCCATGAAAACCAACTTCTATTATGGCTCTATAAAAGTTGGTTTTCATGGCTATCTCGATGGCCCTTGAATCACATTTGTACTGATTTTGTGTTCTCTTTTATATCGAGTTATCGATGATCCCTTTACTGTATTTTATGAGTATTTTTGGGCATTCGAATGTTATAATATTATGGAAATATTCAATTTAGTCTGCAAACCCTTTAACGACTATAAAAAAAGATTTTTTGGGTCATTTTAGTTGAACATTCTATTGTCAAAATACGACAATTTTTCATTTTTCATAAATTGATCTGGCGGAACCTCTGAACGATATTTTAGGAAGCTTGTGTGTTCTGAACTAATACTATAAATAAGCATATCATTCATTTTAAAAATGAGCATGTTTTTTTTCTGGCACACCCTAATGTGCTGCCAAATGGGATGGGATTGAAAGTTCGCTGATCTGCTCCTCCAAACCCAGGACAGTACCGATCCGGGTGAAGACACTGGCGCAAAAAGTCACTGATAGAAAGTGGATTGAATTAAAGTGGATTTTTTTTCGTTCAAGAATTTGACCGGCGAAGATGGCATATTGAATAGAGTCATTAGTTGAGAGGCGCTCGTTTGGATTAGATTTGAATGGGGCCATTCTTTGAGGAGGGAGCTAAAATAAGTCTATCTTGAAGTGCAAAACTTGAGATTTGTGTTCTTCTTCTTCTTTTTATTCTTCTTATTATTATAGAGTTTCGAAACTTCTCAGCAAAAAATGCTGCAAACTATCACCTTCTGTATCCCAAAGGGGATTGGGATCTGCGGATTTCATCGGTTTTTATTATCCTAATGAGTCTGCTGGATGAGCTTTTCAGTTGTGGTGATTCAGGAACCGTCTCACTATACTGCAGGTTCCAAGAATCACCACGTTTTGGATGCTGTGTAGGTCCTTCTTTAATTCAAACTCATCTAGGGACCTTGGGAGAGATTTCGGGATAATTCTGTCGCTGAGAGGACTACCGAAACTATACGGACGTCCTCTAGGTGCTACATCTGCTTCAACTCCTCCGCCAAGTCATAGTACTTGCTACCTTGTTGGAGAACGTTGATTGAGCATTGTGGTCCAGCGGTACAGCGATGTCGATGAGTGTAACTCGTTTCATCCTTTTGTCGTAGACTACAATGTCAGGGCGGTTGGCACGGATGAGGACGTCCGTCATGATCTCGCGATCACAATGCAGCTTTATGCAACTATTTTCCAAGTTATGCTTAAGTGCAAACTTCGTTGTGACGCTCAAGAAAAGCTAATCCAGCTAGTACTGGACAGCCGGCAACGACATGCTCGATAGTCTCCCCTACTGAATTGCACTTCCTACAGTGGTCCCCTACGTCTTCGTGCAATATGTACTGCCGATAGTTTCTCGTTGCATCGCAATTACCCGGTCCTTGATGGCTACTATGAAACCTTCTGTTTCTGACAAGAAATCCCCCGCACCAGCCTCGTGTTTGACGCCACCTTATCGATGTGTGCTGTGAGCTCCAGTTGATGGGGGTACGTTCCATGCAACTCCTTCTGCTTCCACGTTGCGATCATCTCATCGACGGTTTTGACGTCGCAATTCTGCTGGTAATCCTCCTGCACCAGATGCAGGGCGCTGAAACTGTGGTCAGCTTCGCATACAGTGCAGTAAATTTCGCGACGGTTCTGACTTTCTACGAAATATGCCCGCTGGATCTAGGAGACCCGTAGTGCCTACATGCAGGCTTGATAATTCTCCTCAACATCATCAGAGTTCGGTGACATACTCTAGAGCAGCGTGCTGCCTTTGCCTCTTTGCGAGGGAGCGAAAAAATGTTAAGCGGAGAGGCAACGAAAAATGAGCGAGGAAGATGAAGCACAAAACACAACAGAGTAAAATTCCATCAAAAAAGGGTGCTCTCCCAACTCCCCGAGGAATGTTTGTTCGGGCGGCAGACTCGAGAGTTCTTTTGAAGTGTGAGTTAAGGTGAGCGTCGCAACAAGAGAGAGAGAGTACCTGAAAAATTCCTCGCGTTTTCTTGCACTCTCACTCGAATCGCTTGAGGATCTGTGTTGAAAATTTTGAGTTCAGTTTTTTCTCCTCAGAAAAACGGCAAATCGCCTCCTCTTTGCCTCGCAGAAGAGTTTCTATCAAGCCTGCATGTCGGTGACGCCTCTTCCTCCTGCAATACGCGGCAGGTTGGCTCCCTCTATGGACGATTTTGGGTGGCGCATTCGGTCCTTGGTGAACGCCTCTGTTCGTTCTATCGCCTCCAAGCCAGTCTTGGTCCAGTTTACCATCCCGAAACTATACAACAAGAGGAACACAGTCAACAGGGGCACAGCAAACGTGTTGATCTCTTTCACGTTGTTGCTGACAGACAGAAAGCTTTTCAAAATAAAGTTGACACGAGACAAGAACTTTTCTTGCAGCTCCTTCTTTATCATCGTTTGCAAGAACCGTAGGTATCTAAATGTTTCGCCTTCAACCAAATTCCGAATCTCCTCCTGGTCGGGAAAAATTAGACACCCTAGTGTAGAGATGTGCTCCACATCCCCATCGCATATGGCATCAGCCTGATGACTTTCCCGTCTACCTTATTCGCGACTACGAAACAAAAAGAGATTTACAAAGCACTTGCACTTATGGAAAACCTCGTAAGGAACTGTCATCGTGTGCGTGAAAAAAAGCAAAAAATATATCTCTCCTTGTTTTTCGCACAGAAAACCGAAGAAAACATCAGCAGCTTCGTAGTCCCGAATACAACTGCAGTACCTTGAGAAGATACGGGTGCAATACTGTGTCGTATGCCTTTTTGTAGTCGATGAACGTCATACTCAGGTTCCTTTGCTTTGAGGTAGCTTGCTCTACAATGACTGCATCTAAGGTGACCTGATCTTTGCAGCCTTGCGTGTTTCTGCGACACCATTTCTGTTCTTTGGTCATCACGTTGTTGGCGTCGCAATGGTCTTGCACCCTCCTCGGTATACTCCACTGCACTGTGACGTCACACATCAATTTTGACAGGTACTGGTCCTGTTGTTTACAGTTTGGACTTAGTACTTTTTTCGAATCAATTTTAATTTCGTGAAAGTTTGCTGCGAGGAGAGGTCAAATCCACTGCCGATACCCACGGATCGTATTATTCTATCTTCCTACCGTGGAAAATCGTCACCATCAGCACGCTGGTGATAGAAATGCGAAGATGAAAAAATGATGGAAAAAACGACTAAGCCCGAAACGTAAACAACAGGACCAGCAGCTGTCAAATAAGTGAGGTTAGGCTCGTCATATGCAGCGCTGTATTATCGACGGTAGCAATTTGTACAGACTTGGAAGGCACTCTATGGGTCTGTATCAGGGATGAGAAAAGTACTGGAGCAAACATTTACCGCCTCTACATTTACATCTTTCTACACCACCATCAAAATCCAAAGCAAACCATGACCGTTCAAAACAAAAAAATGTCACGGCTCTTCAAAACTGTAATCTTCTTCTTCCTAACGTTTTTCAATCCCGAATACGAAATGACTCGAGCACAGTGGTGACACGATTTTTGCGGTTTTCGGGGTTTTGCATTTTTGCTCGATAAAGGCAGCATGAAATTGAACTTGTTTATATGTATCGCAATGGAATGAGTGTGCTCTTTCTGTTAGAGCTAATAGATTTCAATTAGTTGAAAACACAAGCGAAATGTTAACGATTGAATGTTTTAACACTTTTTTCAATCATTCACCTTGGAATGGCTGCCCGAAAACGGTCATAGTGAAGAGACAAAAACAGTCAAGCAGTGTGTGAACCGTTGGCAGCGCAACGCCTGATGGTATTTTGGTTGACTGGCAGAATCGTAGAACTGTCGTGAATAGTGGTCACAGTTCACAAGCCTGGTCTGTACTTCACTGGGTCAGCTGTGTTTTAGTCTTTTGGCAGAAGAAATGTGACACCCCAGGTAATGAAATCCGGGGTCTCGTAGTACCCCTAGTACGCCCATGAATCGTTGTAAGTTTTTTATACCACAAAATCAGGTCCTAGTGCAGCCCAATTCCTGATATACCGGATAGCCTCATGACCGCGACAAGACAGCCCAAAAATTACCGTGGCCATGTCTCCAATTCCATTACACTGTCTCTCTTCTTCTGCCACATCCCATCGCCGTTGTGTTCGGTAGGGTTCTCCCATAAATTGACCTAAAATTGTGTAACATCGCCAATCTCCGGAAGTCTCTCACCAAAGTCGACCTTGTCATTTCGGGTGCGGTTGTAGAACCCCTCTTGTTTATGTTGAACATCCGGTTTTGTTCCTTCCGCTTAGATCATTCTCCATAACGTCGCTATCGTTTCGCGAGAGCATTCAACACGACGGACTAGCCTCGTTGATCGATTCCTCTGCCTGTACTGTGTTAATCGACCAACCTTTGACCGCAGTGTGGCGATCCGACTTTCAAGACGTCACATCCATAGGGGTTTCTATACATTGGGGCGTGTGCCAGCTCCCCCTTGCGGGCGCGTTCATAATCCCAACGTCGTAACTACAGCCACTGCAGCTGAATACACGATAAACTGCAGATCCTCAAGGTTCTCCAAGGCTTCCAAGTACTGTGGCAGACTATTCTGATTTATGATGCTTACTGCACTCGTCACCCGGTAAGAATACCGCAGCTTTAGTATCCGGTGCCGGACCATGGAATCTGTCTCATGAAACTGCGTAACTGCTGTGCCCATATGTAGCGCTAGTTAGTCTCGTAATTCCTGTCGTTGCATATCCGCTGTCGGTCCTGAATCATTTGGTGCAGTTGAATCACGACTCTCGACTCGCGATCGATGCATCCAGCTTAACAGAACTCCTCGACGTGATATCAAATCAATCATAGAAGAATTTCTAGAAGAGTAAAACCAAGAAGGGCTATCAGGGTATTGAATTGAGATATATCCTGAAGATACTCATCAAATAAAATTCGGCCGTTGGAATATTCCATGAGCGATGTTTTGCATTAAAGTCACCAATGACAACAATTTTGACTTTTTGCGAATAAATTTCTACGAGTCAGTTTGAAACCAATTAATTTGCTGACCAAATTTACCAAACAGTATTTCAATAACTTCGGTTTCTAATGACGAATAAAGTTGAGGTTTTTTGCCCCTAGGAATGATGATAACAACTCCACCACATACTCCATCCAGTCGATCATTACGATAAACAAAAAAGTTTGGATTTTTTCCGAGTTTGCATCCAGGATTCAAAAAAGTTTCAGTAATATCTGCTATATGTATGTTATTAGCTGTTAACAAATTTAACAGCTCGTCCTCTTTACCAATCAAAAAACGAGCATTCCAAATCAAAATATATAAAAAAAAATTAATAAGATAAGATTTCAGCTGGAATAGTCGATATCTTTTTATAGATACCATTGCCAAATCAACAAATTCCATAATCTCATCCAGCTTTGAAAGCAAGCATTAAAATTGGTTTCGAAAGTTTAATCAATTCTTGTAGTATTTAGATGAGTAGGGTCGATGTACCAATAGCCGCATAGCTAAGAACAAAAATTCGTATAAAATCGAAAAATAACGCTATCGTCATTATTTTTTCATCATCTGAAAGATTTTTATCTTGGTTTTGTGGGAAAAATATGAAAACTACGAAAACTCAAATGTTTGCATTTATTATCGCGTGTGCCACTATAGGAACACATGTGCCTATAGTAGCACTATTTCTAATTTCTGTTCCTATAGTAGCACTAGCATCACGGCGTTGGCATAATGCTTATCAAAACTGTATGTTCACAAAACTTTTATATTTTTCCTACAAAGTGTGGATCAAAAGCTTTCGTTTGATGTTAAAAAAGTTCTCAATTCATCAATTATTTTGTAAAATAAAAAATAGTTTCTCTCAGTAGTGCTACTATAGGAACAATAGGTTTACTATAGGCGCAAGGGAGCTCAAATTTTAAGCAAAACTAATTATTTCGATCATTTTTTGAACAAAATCAAGCTGTGTATCAATGGTACTTAGATAAATAGCTCCTAACCTTCATGTCAAAAAATGTTTTGAAAAGGTTTATAGCAAAACGGCCGTAAAAATCCACTAGTGCGACTATAGGGGACTGTCCACTAAGGGAACACCGACCCTATGTAGAAAAGAGTAAACCATGAAAATAAATTGATCATTACAGATAAGCTTTGATAAAAAATCAATGTTAATTCTTCATATACGAAGAACGATTGTAGCTTATTTTTAAAATGCACGGAATAATGCAACGGAACCTTTACAGCTTTTTAGGTTAATGACATTTCTTCACTCCATGCAGAATCGACCAAAGGTGGCAACGAATTTTACGATTCATAATGGTTAACAGGGGTGGGGCCTTCTTTAACCAAGTGATAAAGTCCGATGTTACAAGGCAAAGCCATGCTGAAGGTATATGGGTTCGAATCCTGATTGGTCCAGGTTTTTCTTGATGGAAATACCTTGACTACTTTGGGTCTAGAGTATCATTTTACAAGTTACGCGATATGCAAATGCAAAAGTGGCAACGTGGACAAACAAAAGTCACAGTTAATAATTATGGAAGAGCTCTTAGAACGCTAAGCTGTGAAGCAGACTCTGTCTCAGTGAGGACGTAATGTCAGGAAGAAGAAACTGAGAAACTGTCACCTGAAAGTGTACAACTCCTGTTTCTTGGTCCCAATTTACGAAAGAAGGCGAAGCTCAACCAGTACTACCGAACCTGTTTGGTGCGCAATTTATAAAGACATTTATTGCATTGTTGAGTTTCGGCAAACCGGGCGCGCGCGCCCTCGTTCGGATGCAGAATGCATCCATGAGTGCAATGCAAATTTGTATAATGACCCTGAGTGAGAATGTTTTTTTTTTACTTCGTTCCTACTCCATTAGCGGGAATTTTTCGGGTGATCAACGTCATTTTCTGATATTGAAACGAATTTTGAGCATCCTGTGGGAGAACAGGTTCTCAATTTGATGGTCTTTTTAGTTTCCAGATATCTGAAGAAATTGAAGTCAGTGTGAGCGTGACGGCACATTGGCGTGAAAAATGAATGCATCTTTTCAGCATCAAGAATCAAGGTTCCCTTCGCGAACATTGATTCCCCAAATTGATTTCAAACCAATTGAATACCACAAATTCGAAAGTACTGACCACGACTGGCGGTACCCTTTGCTTCTTTACTTGAATCGCCTGGACTAGAGGCTGCTTCGATTTGTTGCTCGGAAAATTTGTCTAGTGTATCGAACTGATCGCTTATTTCGATGTAATTTTCAGCATTATCAATTCCACCATTGGGAGAAAGAGTGGAATATTATTATTGTACAAAGTACAACAGCGTGACAACTGCAGTGTTGTCTGTTCGGCATCAAATCTTATTTTATTCACATTTGATAAAGAATAACCGTTCCGTCATGTCACAATACGGACTACTGTTTCGAAAAGGGACTTAACAGTACGACAAACGCCCGAGGGAAGTTCATTATTGCTGAATGTGCAACTTTATGAACGGCGGCTTTTCTGTGCATAACCATACCAAATAAGTAAAAAGTAATCACCTCCCGAGCTCGTAATGAAAAATTTCACTTTTTTGGCAATAAACTACATCTTTAGGCATGATCGGACGATACTAATTGACTGCAGTTGACCCAGCAGTGTATACATTTCACGATGAATAATTTGCGCTTCTAGCTACGATCGTTCGAAGCTCAGCTGAAATAAGACCTCGAGAGAGTCAGTCCGAATCCAATAAAGACAATTTTAATTTTAGCGTAATCGTTTACTACCATCGCCGCCCTGGTGATGATTCACCATCGCCCATTCGTTAATCGTACGACACGAAATAATGATCCCTGTGCGAGAAGAATTCGTGTGTGTTTGACCCTCGGAATTTGCACTATTTACCACACGGCGCGGCGCGTCGACATCTTCGCCCACCGTATTGCTGGCCTTCCCCAACTTGAACGGATGACACATCCTATCTTAGTTGATCTCCTATGGGTGAGCTACGCCGGATGTATTTAGTTCCGAGATGCGTGTCTCCCAGGCGCAACTGAAACAAATCAATTGTAGGTTAAAAAGCAACAGAACAGGTTTAGCATACCCTTCTGCCATGGGTGAAACGACCGAGGGTACAAGGGGCCATACACCCCTGAAATTTGAAGAAAGTTTTGAGAGGTTTCTGTTAAATTTCATAGATCATTATTAGGGACAATGGAAATTCGCGGCAAAATTCTGGAAACTTCGCGGGCGACTAAGGCGATAAAACCAAAATTTCGCGGCTTTAAAGCCAATTGTCGCGATCCCGTAAAGTTGACCATATGTTACATGCAAATGCATGTTTGCAGTAAAAATAACCTTTACATGCGTATTTTTTTTTGAATTTCATAAAAAAAAATATTTTGCAAACTGGAATGATAAGTTGAATATCCTGATTAAAAAAATTACCCTTTCTTTCTCACGACTTTGATCGACTAATTCTCTACAAATAAAATTGTTTGTATATGAAGTACTTGAACAAACAATGTTGTTAATGAGCTAAATTTTTCAAAATCAGTTTAAATATTTTGGTTGTTTTTCAATAGTTGATTTATTGTTTATCAAAAGCATTACTATTGAAACAGTTAGTTGAAAATTGATTAATCCAATGAGTATGGAATCATATTTTAGTAACTACTGCAAAGTATTCATCTGATTCGATATATCTCCAGCTCGTTGAAAATCGATAGAGCTCTGGAGCTACCATGGGAAAGAGAGGGTTAAAAATATAAGCAAGCCATAAAGACATTCAACTTGAAACAAAACGATTAGAACATGTTTGATAAAAACTCGACTCAAAAATAAATAAACCATTTTCATGGGCCATAATCTGCAATTATACATATAATACATCCTCCAAATTTAACAAATTTCACGGCATTTCACAAAATTTTCGAAATTACGCGTCGAACGCCAAATTTCGCGGCTTCCGCGAAATTACGAATTTCCATTGTCCCTAATCAATATTTATAATTGAATTTACACCGAATTTCTTCATATGGTCAAAGATTATTAGCCAACCAACCTTCATCAGTGAACTGATACACACGAAATTTAACAAATTCTTTTTAACAAAGGTGATGGAATTTGTACAGATGGTAGATGCTTTGATGAAATTCAGATGAAATCCTCAAATTGGTGTTAGGCAGATCCGCAAAGAAATCCTAGTGCAACTCTCGTAGGCTTGATTATGTGGACTTGTTTACGTTTCTTCAACTTCCCCAAAAATATTTCGGCGTGCTTTTTCTCTTAATATTTTGATATAAATAATATAAGCTTCTTTTTATGAAAATCTCGGTTATATCGATTTTTGATAACGCTTGCAGCCTCCATACTATATTCGTCGTTTTATATGGCCAGATAAAATACTTTTCCATATCAACAACGGAAATATTACTACCTTTGTGTGTTTTAACTCTTGCAAAAACTGATGTTATTATTATTATTATTATTATTTATTAACGACACTGGTGTGATGCAAAACTCCTGAATGAAATTAAGTTATACCATTTCAGGTACTTCTAATTAATATCTTTTGTTTTTTCGTTGTGAAAAAACATGAAAGTTTCGAGAAAAGTTTTCGGGGAACTATTTAAAAAGTCCATGAAAGAACTGCAGAGAGAATTCTCAGATTAAATTATCGGAGGAATCCCAAGGAGTTATCTGGAGAAATTTCTGCAGGAGTCGCCAAAGGATCTTTTCATGTGATACCTGGAGAAATTCCTCGAATAATCTAATTTCTTCTTAGATTAAATAAACGGGGAAAATTCTTAAACAAATCTAATTATCTGAATTCATGAAACAATTCCTTATGTGTTGAAGTAATTCTTTGCCTGATTTGAAAAAAGTGCAATCCAAAAAATACCTTAAGGCATTACTTCCGATTCTTTGGAGAGATTCAAAGTGCTCCGAGGAACAACTGCTGAAAATAAACATATTCAAAATAAAAAACATCTATAGGAATCCCAGATTGAATTCCTGAAAATGTGTGAAAATAGCATTTATCAAATTATTTGACGTTTTCTGCGAAGACTTTTAAGGTTAATTGGTTTAAGATTATTTAACAGATGCTTTACATAAGTCTTTTGAGTTTTGAAATAATTATTTGTAGATTCAGTCGACTCTCCACATCTCGATGTTCTACATCTCGATATCTCTTCCTATGTCGATGAGTCCCTTCAGTCTGCATACATGTTCACTCTCCATATCTCGGTATCCTCCTTATCTCGATATCTCGATGATTTTTCGTTCTCAATTTTCTCTCCGTATGTCGATATGACCAATATCGAAGGATACTAGACCAAACTTTTGGGATTCAAAAAAAAATAGGAGCGTAAAATGACGTCTGTTTGTGTACTACTTTCTTGTCAACGGAGTGTTTTTCAATCTAGTATTCATTAAAAATTTGTTATTTGTCTCGATCTCTCCCTATCTCGATGGTCCCTTCGATATCGAGATGTGGAGAGGCGACTGTTGTTATCAAGATATATTGCAGTTTGTTGATAAAAACTTCAATCAACGGCCCTTCCCTGCCCTCTTTTGGCTACGCTCATCAGTGTAACTATTGAGCATCTAAAAAAATTTGAACTTTGTTGATTCGTATTATATAACACACAAAGCTTGAATTAATATATGAATATGCAGTGTACTGTGTACGTGGAAAATATAAGAATTCTTTGCCATATTTCAAACATTATTACAAATCAAAGCAAGTTCGAGCGCACAATTTTGTTCTGTTAATCCTTCTTCAATCAACAACATAGATCTCTCAATAATCTATAGAGAAAATAAACAAAGGAGAATAATTCTAAAACTCAATTCTTGAATCTATATAAATAAAAATGGAGTGGTGTTTGTCTGTCACGAAATAGGTCAACGGATTTGAATGATTCTTTCTCCGTTTTACTCATCAAGGGTTCCGACGTGTTTGTGTGTATAAAAATCACAGGATGTTCACCAGAAAAACCGATAAAACAAGCGTGAATGGAGTTATAATTTTGAATGGGACGATCCATAGCGTTTTTCTACAGCCTACTTGATGGCGAGACAAAGTTTGCCGGAACCACTAATATTAAATAAAAAAGGTTGTCCAGCGCAGTGCACGCAGGAAATTAAAAAAAAAAATGCTCTACCCTATTCAATGATATTCTTTCTGAGCATTTGGCATCTTTCTCAGCCTGTTCAAGCGGCTGGCTGCACGTGTTGAGAGCAACCGACATTGTATTGCATGAAAGTTTGTATCATTCTTACATGCTTTACACAATTTTCCATTTTGGCTGCGCTAGCTTCGCCAAAGCCCAAAATTTACTAGTCTAACAATGGATGAATGAAATTTATATGTTTATGGTGTGCCTTTAAATTTTATCATCATTAATATCAAGATTATTAGATTAACTCTCAAGCTATAGGAAGCCGGATACTATTCTTGGCACTTTTGATTTACGTCGGCAGTGGGGTTTTTCGAAAGCTACAGAATTGATATTTAGCCACAATATGCATCGTACTTCTTATTGCAAAGTTCCAGGTAGTTCGGCAAAAAAAAATCATGCCAAAGTGAATCATGGAAGTGCCCAAGTTGCTCTGCACCCTAATTTTTAATGAATACTTGATCTTTTTCGTATAAAATATATTTTATAATGAATCTTTTTAGCGTGAACGAATCTGACGAAAAAGTGAAATCTTATTCGTAGAACAGGTCGGTTCCACACATTTATGCTTCAGAGCGTATACGTATTACCAAGCTGTGAATGTATGTGGGAGCTTCGATATATGGGATTTGGTTCAACAGGGGCAGTAGAACAGGTTGAACGCACAGAAGAACGGCATGGCTCTTCAGCTTTTGCGCTGCACCGCGCTCGTACTGTGGATATCAAACGAGTTATTTTCATGATGGATGTATACAACGGGAACGATCTTGGCGTGTTGAGAGAATTGCCATCTTTTGAAAATCCTCATGCTATTTTAAAATTATGTGTTGATCTTGCATTGGTTTTCTAATATATTTGCACTTTTTATATTCAAATGGTCTATCTGCTCTATGGACAGGTTGAACAGTTGATAATAAATCTTCGAGCAGTTTAGTAGAATACCTATAAGTAGATGAATAAACCGAATTTAGTACTATACCATTTAATTCCACTAGAGTTTGTATCCTTTGACAAATACGCGTATTTCGACCTCGACTGTAAGGCCGTCTTCAGTATCGTGTACTAGAAACGACTTGAGGTTGAACAGGCTGACGAGACGCCTCTGGAGCCAATAAAAAGCCATACAAGATGGTAATCTTGCATACAAGTTGACTGCAATAGGAAAATATAATGCGCCGCCCGTCAGAGATTTCGGCTACGGAAGAATGAGAGAAATGTCACTGAAAATGTTTGTTAAAGTCGTAATCAATCGATTATTGTACTTATTTTCATTAGCATAATCATTTAGTATCATTATTATTGCAATACGCGTGATCTCACAACAATTTTATCCACAAACAAAGAATCCGGAAGTTTACAACCTATGTCGCCCATACCAATTTTCTCCCATTAAACGTACATGAACACCGGCCGACATTTACGACATTTTTGACGTTTTTTAATGGCCATCAGATGCCGAGGTGATCGGCTCAAGCGCCATAAGGCATATCGGAGCTGAACTCATTTGGAATGTTATTACATTTTCGTCTGGTTCCTTATATCTGATGTTAGCTTTAGGGAACCGTAAAAATCGCTGATTGACCGAGGTTAGAGATAAAAAATGTTTTAAGTAAGGGGTCATGCACAAATTGCACAACACTCCAAGGGACAGGGGATCAAGTCAAGTATGACAAGCCTTACAAGCTTCTCAGATGTCTCATACAAAAAGCATGGCAGAGAGGAGGGGGGGGGGGGGTCGAAAAAGTTGAAATTTAGCGTTACATATTTAGTGTACCTTCTCTAAGGATGGATTATCATCTTTTCCTTCACATTCAACAGCATAATATTTCTGACCTAATCCACATGAAGCGGACACAACGATAAGCTGTAGATTAAGGTGTCGCAAAAGTAGAATATTCAGTATTTTCAGAAAAATTGATGCAAACAAACAAATGGAACAGATTTTGAAACAATTTTGCCGAACAAACTTGTGTCAAAATATTTACTCATTTCTAGTTATAACAATTTTAAAATTGATTTTCTATAACGAACTTTTGCTCCACCGCACAGAGGTCTAGTTTTCTATAAATCTGGCGTCAAACATTGATCTATAATATCAGGTAGCAAAGAAATTCAACATTCCCGTATGCAATTTTTTTCTCATTTGCCATTAACCTTATTAAATTAACATTTAGTATTGTTGGTTTGTCATATAAGAAGAGGATAGCTTCTTCATATCGTACAAATTGTTCCCAGCGAAAATATATTCGAATGCTGTCTAAGGAATCGATTAGTGCAGAATCCTTAACAATAGTCAGTCTCTTGGCCTTAACAATGTTGACATCCTTAAAATGTATGAAAATATAATTTTTGTTATAATTTTATTCTATAAAATCCAAAACAAGACAGACGACTGGCCTTCCTTAGGGGTCATGCACAAATTACGTCACGCTCCAAGGGGGGGGAGGGGGTCGAGCCAAGCGTGACAAGCCTTACAAATTTTTCGGAGGACTCATACAAAAAGTGTGACAAAGGGGGGGAGGGGGTCGAAAAAGTTAAAATTTAGCGTGACATAATTTGTGTACCATCCCTTAGCCGAGTAGTTAGAATCCATGTTATTAGCCATGCTGAAGCTGTCTAGGTTCGATTTCCGATCGATCCAGGATCTTTTCGTAATGGAATTACCTTGAATTCCGAGCGTATTTAGTATCATCGTACTTGCCACACAATATGCTAATGAAAAATGGCAACTTTGGCAATAAAGCACTCAGTGATTACCTGTGGAAGTGCTCATGAACACTAAGAAGCAGGCTCTGTCTCAATGAAGACTTTTTTTTTATTTCGGATGCGCCACTGCGATCAGTATTCAGATCTATTGTGGCATTACCCGTATCCTTAGTGTATAGTGCATATCGCATTACTCCATTTCCATTGATAGGTAATGAAGCATCGATTTCTGTACAGTTCTTGTTTTGATTCCTCAGATATTGCTACAAATCGACTATGATGAAAAGGTCCCGCTATTTACACCCTTCATAGAAATTTACATCTCAGCGAAGGCGCGCCCCTTAGCAAACATAATCGATTAAATTTCTGAGAATCCAAATCGGTACTACTGATATTTGACCATGCAACGGAACTCTAGTCTCATCTATGTTTCGCTTTTAGTATAGTCCCAGAAAAATAATAGAAAAAAGGGGCTTTATGCTAGCAGCAAAACCGAATCAAGCTAAAAAATTTGTTTAGTAATCAGAATTCACGTGAGTCCTTGAATTACCAGTACTTACAGTCCTTGTTGAGTTAATACTCATGATTGTTATCCTGGCTTCAAGTGTAGTCTCGGGACTGACCAACTCCGAGTCTTTAACCATTTGCTAGGTAAAATAGATAAATTTTCAGAAACTGTTGCCAGTAACAAGGACTTTGTACCGCGAATCCTTGAATTATCAAAACATATTACCCTAGCCCGACAAACAATATGAGACTAGGGTTCAAATTGGTAGATCTTACCCCGTAACGCACCACGAAAAGGTGATCTACCCGCGTTACGGGTACAATGAAGACTTAATTCCATGAAGAAGAAGAAGAAGAAGAAGAATAAGAATAAGAAGAAGAAGAAGAAGACAAGATGATTACGGCCAAAATAGAGTCAGCAACATGTTCCACAACACTTTACATGCTCTAAAGTCTAAGCTAATATATTAAAAATTCGATATTTTGCCATGATTTTTTTTTTAAATCGAGACCACTGTAAACCAGTAGGTTAAGAGTTCGAAACGAGTGTGTGGCAAAATTTCGCTGACTAAAACACAAAATATTGATATCCATACTCTCAAAGCCTTCTCATCTTGTGAAATCTTAACATTTTTTTGCAAATTTATGGTTTTTTTTTGTAAAAAAACCGAACCCATAGCATAGCTCACTTAATGGAAAACCCCTAAACAAATTCAGTTTATATAATGCATGTTAAGAATTGTTAAAACATCACTGAATAAACCATGAAATTTTAATGTCCATGAAATCGAGGTAAAATGTACATACAATTGAGGTACATAATATTGAGGGTCCACAACATCGAGAAATATCTGTATCCCAAAAATTTCAGGCATTCCAGAATTCGTTCTCATTTGATTTCGTAGCACGAAAAAGGCAAGCGAAAAAAACATCCCATCTGTATCGTTCCATGATCGGTATTGTTTTGCAAGTAATTGCAAGCTTGATAAAAAAAATCAGTGAACCAAAGCCTCAAGGAGCGATGATAAAACCCATTTTCATTGCTTATAATGTAACAATTGGGGGTAGGCGTTTTATTTTACTGGCATGATAAACAATCGCCGAACATTCGATAACAATAGTTTTATCATGTACTGATATCTCCAGAACTAATCAGAGCTGTAACAGAAGATGATAAACTGGTTCGCATGATGTGTTACAGATCATGGTTGTTACAGATACAGCGATAAGTGAGAGATACCCTCAATTTTCTCAGTATTCGATCCTTGGTTATGATAATTTTGAGAGCGCCGCACTGGATTCAGTGAATGGTGGTATTTTGGTGCTCAAACAAAACCAAAATTTGTTTCGTAATGTAATTTAACAATTTTTTTATATAGGTACCGTTTCTGTTTTTGCACGGGGGATGCGTACCGTGAAAAAAAAAGTTTTCAGTTCAAAATTTCAAAAACAGTGTAAAAAAATAACCCCATTTCTCGAAGTTTCATGCAAAAATAAGGTGTTGGCGGAAAAAAATGTATGGAAACTGTTATTGTACGGCCATGTAAAGAAATCCGTGCAAAATCAGGATCGGGTGTATTATTAATCAACAACCCTGATCAAAGAATCGTGCACCTCCTTTCAAAAATTTCTAGTTTCGCCCATGCCTTTTGCAATGGAAAAAATGTTCGAGCATAAATTATGACAGCATCTACACAACAAAGGAGGCGCCGCGCTTGGATGGAACCTGTACCATCCATCGGAGTGGGTACTCGTGTATTGATTTATGACACTTTTAGCGCACTTTTATTCGCAATCATTACCGCATCACTGCTCAATGGGACGGGCCGGTCAAAGGAGATACTCAGCAACGGCTCTTTGAATGTCAATGATGCTCCTTCGATGCTCGCTAGCGCTCATAGGGATGCCCATAACCATTTGGGACCTCACTTCCGGATTCATCAGCTAAAACAAAACAATCCGTGTACGGTCAGACAGACGGCTGGAGAAACCTTGAACGGGATCATTGCATCCTCGTCGTTCGTCGGGCTTCTCCTCACCTTGATTAGATTACAAAGCTGCTGCTGGTGTTCGGTCTATGATCAACCGAGCGTTTGTCCCCGGAGAGGCCCTTGTTATGGTGGCGGCGCGGCGGTAACCGCTTCCACACTCGCGCACGACTCAGAGCGACCGACCTCCACCGGGATGCCAAATTTGGTAAAACAAGTCCGGTAACCTGTTGCCCACTACATAGTTCGTTGCCGTCGTTGCTCGGCGTTGATCTCGATCGACTGCGAAACTCTACGACGGCGATCTAGAGGTGTTTGACGAATGGCGACGGAGGTAGTCATGGTAATGAGGTGGTTCAGTTTAATGAGGATCGGGAATCACAGCGGTTTGTTCATAATGAATGGACCGATGCACAAGTTCATTAATTTGACGTTTGAGCGGTGCCAAATTCACTAGTTTCCATGGTCACATAAATAACACGGCACCGCTAAAACGTCAAAAAGTGAACCCGTGCATAGGTCCATAATGTGATCATTGCTATTAGCAGTACGAAACTTGTATTTGTGATCTATACCTCATTTGCTTTCCGAGAAAACGCAGCAACTTTGTCTCCTTCCTGGTGTTTTGGTATCGACCTGAAAATTTTGTTGAAGATCATAAAAAATTGTTTTTGACATTAGTTCGATAACTTCTATTGAAATGAACTACCGTTTTGATTCATATTACGGACAGCTTCAAATTCCGGACACTCTCGTTTGTATGGGAAACATTTCACACGAAATGTTTCAATTTTCGCCGTCCAAAAGTTCTCATTTTCGAGGCTCGTTTTATTAGGTTTTTTCCATAAATATCATTGCAAATTTAGAATGCCCAACTACCTTAGACGTCTCTTAAGTGGTTGAACGATTTCGATTGATGATTTGACTGTTCCATTTATGATTATCATGAGCTGTCCGTAATTCGAATCAAAGCGTCCGGAATATGAGGCAAAAGTGAGGGAGCGTCCGGAATAAGAATCATGAAAAGGCCACACGTTTTGATTTATTTAAAATTATTCAAGTTGCCGACGCGTATTCTTTACCCACCATCCGAAAGTTAAGGGCTTCCGACGCTCGATAACGCTAAAAAATCATACAGAATGATTTATTTTGTATGGTCCAAGCTGGGTTATACTTCACTGAGGCCTTAAGTGTCCGTAATATGAATCAAAACGGTAGATAATATTCTTGAGAAAGCCCTTTCCGGCAAATGCCAGATTTCGTTCTCTTTTTCATAATGATTACCTGGACTAGGGAAAATCCAAGTTAATCATTTATTCCATTTTTGATCTCTTCAGGTGACTCATAGTCACTTGCTATTTGGAAGGAAACTTTGATTCCTCTAATGGAGTTCAAGATTTCCTGTCTAAATCCTCCAAATTCGGAAAAACTGACCACGTTTGGCGGCGCCCTTCGTTTCCTCACTTGAATCAAAGAGCCTAGGCTAGAGGCTACTTAGATTTGAAGTTCGGAAAATTTGTCTAAACCATCGAACTGATTGCTCATTTCGTTATCAATTATCATCAATTATCAACATTATCCAAAATGGAACAATAGGTATAAACCGTAGCACTGAAAAATACCTCGCACTGACGGAACTCGCATTCCGAGAAAACGCAGCACCTTTGCTATTCGTTTTAGGAAAACCTGCTACACACCGTTGATTAACCTTGTCATTGACACTGCGAAACAAGGCGCGATCCAAGCATGCGTCCGCTCCGTTTTGTTTTTGTTCCACCGTTGCAGTCATACCACGCGCGCCTACTGGGACTGGGACTGGTTTCGTTGCGTTCATTCATAAAATTCTAAAAACGTCGGATTAGCTGGCAAATTCCCTGCACACGACGACTGGCTACGATGACGCCGCAGCTCAACGTCCCACGCACTCGCAAATCCTCCACCAACACGATCCGCCTAGAATGCCCAATAACAATAAACAACGCAATTTTCCGTCCGATTCCGTACAGCTGTGCCCGAATAGGTCATGATTCACCCGCACATCTCAAATTAAACTCCGATTAAAGTTTCTCGATACTTAATGGGTCATCGGTAGAGTTCAATTTACTCTTCTACCCGACCAACGGATTACATCAGAATTGTAACAGATACAGATACTGAGTTAGCAGTTGTTTTTAACAAAATATGTTATATTATCAGCTTTTTTTACCATTATACCAAATATCCTATACAATTATACCAAATATCCTATACATTAAAAAAATTGAAACAAAGATTTTTTTTATAATCCAAACAAAAACATAGCTCATTGTGTTACTTTCCATAACTGAATTAAATCAGTTTTTTTATTACATGTAATAAAACTGTCCTTCATATAAGAAATTGCTCTCAGGTCATTTACAACAAATTTTGTTATGAGACCAGCCTTCCATATTAAAACAAATTTTGTTACAATAAGGTCCAAAAATTTTCGATAAAAACTTGTTTTTATTACATAACACGTCAGAGTGTGTTTTTGATACTACTTTGGCAAATTTTCCTGCTATATCATATATAAACTTTAATTTAAAAATGGATCCAAATTTGAACCTTGACACTTTTGATCATGTCTGACGTTCACGTAGTCCACAAAAACTCTACGGGGGCTCAACTTTTTAACTCTGCACGGAGAAAACGAAAAACTCATATTTGAGTATTTTTTAACTTACTTTTGAGTTATTTTTTTCTCGCTATTTCATTCCTTCAACAATCAGAGAGCGAAGAGCAAAACAACCCAAAAACCGAACCTTCGTGCGTTTCCTCAAATTTGAGTAAGTGGCACAGTACTAGAAGTTGAGTAATTTGATCTGCCGATTGAGTGAAAATAACTTAGCCGTGTGGGGTTATTCCTATCTGACATTTCAGAGGGGATACGGAAAACAAAATACACCCATAATTTGAGTTTAAGCCAAGGAGTGCGACAAAATCTCAAAAATCAGAAAAAAAAAGTCTTTTGGCCATAAACCAACGAAAAGCATTTAAAACTTGAGAAAACATTTGTTTCTGGCCTAAAATAAAGCGTTTGATACTAAAATTGGGACAGGGCTTTAGGACTCTAATAGAGGGTCATAAGTTCTTCAACCATCTCAAAGTGCTTCTTACAAAAAACAACAAATTTTGATATAACTGTGATCAAATTTTGTTGTAATCCTTTTGTCGGGTAGGGGTCAATCCGCTTGGCGCCACCGAACAATGGACCAATGAATCAACCCTTTATTGCCGTCATCAACGCTCTGATCCAAGTCGGAATGGTATCGATTAAATTTAATTATCGATTAAATGTGGTCGGGCAATTTAATCTTATGCTGCCGCTGCCGCTGCCACATAGCGACGTATGACTAGCAGGAACGGTCGACGACGTAAGTCAAGTGGAAGTGCCAACGCACTTGCTATATTGGCAGCATCATCCATGCAGCGCGACGATGTGGGGAGGACCCACTGACCTTGTAACGGCGACAGGGACAAGACTTGCAATAAAATTGCAACGATGACGGTGGTGTCGCTAGCTGGCTGCAAACTGTCTTATTAATACCATCACAGGCATCTTGGGTGGTTTGTAAGAGAATTTTCGAACTTGAATCGAAATCAAATCGAAATCGAATCGAAATCGAATCGAAATCGAATCGAAATCGAATCGAAATTGAATCGAAATCGAATCGAAATCGAATCGAAATCGAATCGAAATCGAATCGAAATCGAATCGAAATCGAATCGAATTGAAATCGAATCGAAATCGAATCGAAATCGAATCGAAATCGAATCGAAATCGAATCGAAATCGAATCGAAATCGAATCGAAATCGAATCGAAATCGAATCGAAATCGAATCGAAATCGAATCGAAATCGAATCGAAATCGAATCGAATCGAAATCGAATCGAAATCGAATCGAAATCGAATCGAAATCGAATCGAAATCGAATCGAAATCGAATCGAAATCGAATCGAAATCGAATCGAAATCGAATCGAAATCGAATCGAAATCGAATCGAATCGAAATCGAATCGAAATCGAATCGAAATCGAATCGAAATCGAATCGAAATCGAATCGAAATCGAATCGAAATCGAATCGAAATCGAATCGAAATCGAATCGAAATCGAATCGAAATCGAATCGAAATCGAATCGAAATCGAATCGAAATCGAATCGAAATCGAATCGAAATCGAATCGAAATCGAATCGAAATCGAATCGAAATCGAATCGAAATCGAATCGAAATCGAATCGAAATCGAATCGAAATCGAATCGAAATCGAATCGAAATCGAATCGAAATCGAATCGAAATCGAATCGAAATCGAATCGAAATCGAATCGAAATCGAATCGAAATCGAATCGAAATCGAATCGAAATCGAATCGAAATCGAATCGAAATCGAATCGAAATCGAATCGAAATCGAATCGAAATCGAATCGAAATCGAATCGAAATCGAATCGAAATCGAATCGAAATCGAAATCGAATCGAAATCGAATCGAAATCGAATCGAAATCGAATCGAAATCGAATCGAAATCGAATCGAAATCGAATCGAAATCGAATCGAAATCGAATCGAAATCGAATCGAAATCAAATCGAATCGAAATCGAATCGAAATCGAATCGAAATCGAATCGAAATCGAATCGAAATCGAATCGAAATCGAATCGAAATCGAATCGAAATCGAATCGAAATCGAATCGAAATCGAATCGAAATCGAATCGAAATCGAATCGAAATCGAAATCGAATCGAAATCGAATCGAAATCGAATCGAAATCGAATCGAAATCGAATCGAAATCGAATCGAAATCGAAATCGAAATCGAAATCGAAATCGAAATCGAAATCGAAATCGAAATCGAAATCGAAATCGAAATCGAAATCGAAATCGAATCGAAATCGAATCGAAATCGAATTGAAATCGAATCGAAATCTAGTGATTGATTTTTGAGTAACGTCTCCGTGTTTGCTTTTATCAAAGTTTAACCCAAAACTGAAACAAACTAAACACATTAACGCAAATCCGGTTGCCGCGTCATCGCGGGATATTTCACACAATATTTGTTTAGCAACACGCACCTCGAAATTTGCTGGATCAGCCGTAAATATACCGAACATCCCCAGGTCAAGGTTGCGCAAGCGTGGTAGGATACACGCTGATCTGATTTTTGCTGACATTCATTAGCTAACAGCATTCCTCACGATGCACTGTGGTTCGATCTGAAACAACTGTCGGCCAAAACACCCAGTATGGTCAAATTTTGCGCATTGACAAATCATGTTCACGGTTCACTCAAAAATTTGTACACAATCATAATTCAATGACTCTGTTTCAAACTTTGAAGTCAATCCACAAATGTGTTAAGTAAGGCAATAAAAATTGTATAGCTTGGAGAAAACTAGTTTTTAAGGTTTTGGCCACCTTCGAATCACAGTGCGATGACCGCCTTCACCAGTTGTGACTTAGCGAGTAATTGCGACCCGATCGACGGCTAATATCGAAACCAAATGGTATCGCTCCGCTGTTTGTAACTGGTCTCCATTTAAATAATTAAAAGCAAATAATATATACCTATCTATATCTAGCTAATAACAGATACGACTAACACATATTTTCCCATCGTCATCGTCGTCATAAACCATCTGAGCAACCCCCGCACGAACTAGTCCTCCCCGTTGGCTGTTGCAGGCGTCAGTAAATCAGCAAGCGGGGAACTCAGAAAGACGAAGCTCGACGATTATCTCATTGCCTTCTTCGGTTGCTGTGGCGCTAGCATCGTTGACATGACAAACCTCCACCCTATATGTGTAGGGGGACGTGGGGTAAGATGCAGCAGCTAAGAAAGATCAAATAACACGTATGAAGCTTATCAATCATTTACCGTTTTGATTCATATTACGGACACTTAAGGCCTCAGTGAAGTATAACCCAGCTTGGACCATACAAATTAAATCATTCTGTATGATTTTTTAGCGTTATCGAGCGTCGGAAGCCCTTAACTTTCGGATGGTGGGTAAAGAATACGCGTCCGCAACTTGAATAATTTTAAATAAATCAAAACGTGTGGCCTTTTCATGATTCTTATTCCGGACGCTCCCTCACTTTTGCCTCATATTCCGGACGCTTTGATTCGAATTACGGACAGCTCATGATAATTATTAATGGAACAGTCAAATTATCAATTGAAATCATTCAACCACTTAAGAGACGTCTAAGGTAGTTGGGCATTATAAATTTGCAATGATATTTATGGAAAAAACCTAATAAAACGAGCCTCGAAAATGAGAACTTTTGGACGGCGAAAATTGAAACATTTCGTGTGAAATGTTTCCCATACAAACGAGAGTGTCCGGAATTTGAAGCTGTCCGTAATATGAATCAAAACGGTACATTGTTTCACCAATCTGTGTGGTATTTTTCACTTTTTCTCTTTTTCTTCTTGGCATAACGTCCTCACTGGGACAGAGACTGCTTTTTAGCTTAGTGTTCTTATTAGCACTTCCATTCCATAGTTATTAACTAAGTGCTTTCTTTGCAAAATTGCCATTTTCGTATTCGTATATCGTGTGGCAGATACAATCTTACTCTATGCCCTGGGAAGTCAATGAAATTGCGCAATTGGCAAACTGCGTTTTGCCAGATACGGTGCATATTACCCTAGGCATCCCTATATCGGTAACTTCTTCCATCTCCCCAAACCCCCCACGTGATCTATTCGCTCCATTGATTTACTCCTCGGGACGCTTCAGAAGGAAGCCCCAATGTCACCCATACTCCGGCAGCCAGCTGGAAGTGGAGCACCCGAACGATTTATTTTCATATTAAACTCTATTACGATTATTGCTATTTGCCTTAAATAGAGCGCGCGCGTCCAATTTCCTCGAACCCCACAAACGGACGGTTCGCAAATGGGCCTGATGGATTTATAAATTTACTGCTGAGCAAAGCAAACCCTATCTACCTACCCACCGAAAAGCCGTTTTTGCCATATTCGGTAGAACCGTAGTAGGGTAAGGGTTCTAATTTACGACCCTCTGTTAGTTTTTAACGTATTAGTAACAATCTAAATTTAACTTATTTATAAATTCAGTTTCAATTCAAAAATAACTGAAATAAGCCAATACTAAAACACATGGAATGACCCACAAAAAATGCAATTTGCATTACTTTGTTGATTTTTTATTTCGGTTTCAAATTAGATTTGGCAAAAGTAAACCTCAAATGTATTGTCAATACTGTAGTGAACTTTGATTTTCATTGACAGTTTGTTTGTAAAATTTTTGATCGATTTTTATCCGTTTACCTATGGGTCAAATTACAGCTCTTTTACCCTAGGTCCTACAATTGGATTATAAGAAGACGAATCAGAAAACTCCGGAGGGGGAATGTCCACGGTATGCTGACGATGACGCCGATTATTCAAATCCACTTCCTGAAATCCTTCGACGCGATCAAGCCAGAAGATGATGACGCGGCCGGCGCTCGGCAGGTTGACAAGTAGGTTTCAACTCGCGAAACGCCACATCGAGTTCTCGCGAGTTGAAATGCCGGTGGTGGCAAGGTGGAGGTGAAATCAGATAAAACTTCCAATTTCACCCTCGGTTGGCATCCGGATGATTGCGAAATTTCTTGGCAAGTGGGATTTAAGGCTAGGGCTAGCCAAGGTTGGTGGCCATTCCGGGCCAGCTGGATCCGGTGAGGACATATGAAGCAGATTAGTCGCAGATGGTGTGGCGCTGCCATGCGTCAAGCTCAT
Organism: Aedes aegypti; assembly: GCF_002204515.2. Taxonomy (NCBI): domain Eukaryota; kingdom Metazoa; phylum Arthropoda; class Insecta; order Diptera; family Culicidae; genus Aedes; species Aedes aegypti. Next base: position 256,167,818 of record NC_035107.1, on the reverse strand, counting down.
AGCCAATGAATATTGCACCGGATTGTTGTTGATATTTGAGCTTGAAAGGTAGCGCTGAGTGTGTATGTGGCTTAGCTTGAACGTTTGTCGTGATGGTTATTTGCTTTGGAAGCGGTGCGTGTCAAAGCAGCAGCAGGCGGTTTTTGTGCAATCGAATTTTTTATGCGAGTTGCCAAGCAACGGGGATTTCCGTCATGACCTACGCAATACACTAGGATTGTTTCACAAAATTGGAAAAGTCTGGGAGTCAACCAGTTCCCTTATTCCCAACCTGATTTAAATGCCAAAACTAACTATGCATCAGACAAATTTTCATCCAATTTGGAGAAGATTAGGAGATGCCTCAAGTAGAAAGAATATGTGTTTCTGGTTATTTTTCATCTTTAAAGAATTCTAACTAGGAATTGAAGAAACGAATATAACTTAACTATAACTTTTGTGAACATTGTATTCTAATTAGAAATGATTATATTGTGTCTTTCACGATTGTTTAGATTTCTGTGATAATTTTGACGTCCATCCATGCATAATTTCGCTACAATATTTTCGACCGATTAGACTCAACGATTATCACAGTCCGATTTATTGCGCACAAATCACGCATTTGCGCACAGCAAGGTCCGTTCAACTAGGTAGGTCGACCAACTGTCAAAAATCTAAAACAACTTATCTTATGACATACCTTGCGAAATCGTGTACGAGATTCGTCTGTGATAATAAGAAATTTTGGGTGAGTTTAAATGGTGCAACACCCCCAAATTAAATTAAATCCTATTCATAAAAGAGCCTAAAAAACATATTTATTTACAGTTTATGTTTCTCGAGCTTCATAATTAATCAACCGTAGTATTAATCCTTAGCATTATCTGAGCATTATTTCAATCATTTTCCTAACCGGATTTCAAATAAATTATAAAAAATCGTCGAAAGGACGAAATTCCTCATTCTACGACATGTAGAGCTGCTGTCAAAGCCTTGATAAAGGCTAAATACAGAGTGCCGAAACATTGGGCAAAACAAAACTTTCCGTTTTGATTTCCCTAGACTGAGAAAGCCATAAAATCACAGCCAAAATAAAGATAACGTACTCGAGCTCAGCATGAGTGCAACATTTAGTACTACATTCGGTCTATTGGGTATCCAAGTTTGACAAATCACTTTTTTCTTGAATTTCAGCATTCATGACATGACGTCTTAATTTCGTCTTTGGCCAAATGGCGCAATTGCTGAAATGTTAGAAGATCAAACGGACTGTATGACTGCTCTCCACATCTCGATGTTGTAAGGACTGTCACGAACCAAATTTGTAAAATTCAAATAAAGATAAATTTAAAACCAATGCATCCATACACTTCAGATCAGTGATGGAAATTGGAGAGCGAACAGAACAAACTTAAGTACTTAAAGTAACAGAAAAGATATACAAAGATTTTGTTCAAAAAATAATTGATATTCCTGGGAAGCTAATAAGTACAGTTCGTGCTCATAACTTGAATGTTTAGGGTTGTCCATAAACCACGTGGTCTTTTTAATCGATTTCAGGTCCCCTCGTGGTCTTTTGTCCATAGAATAAATTAAAAATTAGTATGGACTGTGGTCGTTGGTCAGACCTTCTGCATACATTTTCACTCTCCGCATCTCGATATCCTTATATGACTGTTTGCTCCAAATCCTGAGCAAAATTTGCTCCAAAACCTGACCAAGAGTTGCTCCAAATCCTGACCAAGATATGCACTAAATCTCACTTAATCACATCCTGAGTAGGATTTGCTCCAAATCCTGAGCAGGATATATTCCAAATGCTGAACAGAATTCGCTTCAAATGCTAAGCGAGATTTGCTCCAAATGCCGAGCAGTATTTGCTCCAAATGCTAAGCAGGATTTGCTTCAAATCCTGAGCTGGATTTACTCCAAATCCTGAACAAGATTTGCTCCAAATCCTGAACAAGATTTGCTCCAAATCTTGAGCAAGATTTGCTCCAAACCCTGAGTGCTCTAAATCCTGAGCATAATTTGCTCCAAGTCCTGACCAGGATTTGCTCTAAACCCTCATCAAGATATGATCCAAATCCTGAACCGGATTTGCTCAAAATCGTGCCCAGAATTTGCTCCAAATCGTGAGCAGAATTTTCTGCAAATGCTGAGCAGGATTTACTCCAAATCCTGAGCAAGATTTGCTCCAGATCATGACCAGGATTTGCTTCAAATCCTGAGCAGGGTTTGCTCCAAATCCTGAGCAGGATTTGCTCCAAATCCTGGTCAGGATTTGCTCTAAATCCTGACCAAGATATGCAACAAATCGTGACCAGGATTTGTTTCAAAATCCCAGAATTTGCTGCACATCCTGAGAAGAATTTGCTCCAAATCCTCAGCTGGATTTGCTCTAAATCCAGAGCATAATTTGCTCCAAGTCCTGACCAGGATTTGCTCTAAGCTCTAATCAAGATATAATCCAAATCCTGAACAAGATTTGCTCTAAATTCTGCACAGAATTTGCACAAAATCCTGAGTAGGATTTCCTCCAAATCCTGAGCAGGATTTTCTCCAAATCCTGAACAGGATTTGCTCCAAATCCTGACCAGGATTTGCTCCAAATCTTGACCAGGATTTGCTCTAAATCCTGACCAAGATATGCACCAAATCTTGACCAGGATTTGCTTCAAATCCTGCCCAGAACTTGCTGCACATCCTGAGAAGAATTTGCTCCTAATCCTGAGCTGGATTTAATTCAAATTTTGAACATAATTTGCTCCCAATCCTAAGCAAGATTTGCTCCAAATCATGAGCAGGATTTGCTCCAAATTCTGAGCAGCATTTACTCTAAATCTTAAGCCGGATTTACTCCAAATCCTGAGCAGAATATGCTTCAAATCCTGAGTAAGATTTGCTCCGAATCCTGAGCAAGATTTGTTTCAAACCCTGAGCAGGATTTGCTCCCAATTTTGAGCAGGTTTTGCACCAAATCCTGAGCAGGATTTACTCCAAAACCTATGCAGGATTTACTCCGAATTCTGAGCAGAATTTGCTCCAAATCCTGACCGGGATTTGCTCTAAATCCTGACTAAGATATGCACCAAATCTTGACCAAGATTTGCTTCAAATCCTTCCCAGAATTTGCTGTACATCCTGAGTAGAATTTGCTGTACATCCTGAGTAGAATTTGCTCCACCAGGATTTATTCCAAATGCTTAGCAGGATTCGCTCCAAATGCTGAGCATAATTTGCTTCAAATCCTGAGCAGGATTTGCTCAAAATTCTGAGCAGGATTTGCTCCAAATTCTGAGCAAGATTTGCTTCATATCATGAGAAGGATTAACTCCAAATTTTGAGCTGGATTTTCTCCGAATCCTGAGCAGGATTTACTCCAAATTCAAATCAACCCTGCTCATTATTTGATGAGAATCGTATACTTAGCATTCGGAGCCAATCTGGCTCAGATTGAAAGCAAAGCATACTTAACACGTATCGGCCTGAGTGAAAGCAAAATAAGTAAATCTCTCACCGCTCAAAACTTAACCGATTTCAATAATATTATAGTATTGCTGTTTGCGTTTGACGTGCAAATCCTGTCTAACTGAGCTGCAAATGCGGTAACACAAAGTAACCAAAGGATACTTAGCAACCCATGGTATACACAACAAGGTAGGCTATTCCCACGTGTAAACAACGATTTTCCATCAAAACATGTGTCGTCATTCCTATCGTCAAGCATGAGTCCTTGACGATAGTAAAGGAGAGCAGGCCTTGCTTTCTTTTGCACTCGTTCGAGTTTGCGATAGGAATGACGTCACTGCCAAATGTCATTTTTCGGAGTATAATACCTTGCTTCTTTTTACCGTGTTAGCAACCATGATGCATATCACCGCCAACCTAACAAAGAAAATCAAATTTTGACTTCGCCTTTCTTGTTGAAAATCTTACCGCATTTGGTGTTCCCGCATTTGATATTTGCATTTCAAACGCACACAGCAATATATTTGTACACATATCTAGTTTTTTAAACTGACTTGATGAAGTCAGGAATGTTCCTATGGCAGGAGTTGTTTCGGTGGGTCACTGGGTCAGGTCGGGTAAAAAAGGGCTACTTCTTGTGAAACACCAAGTTTACAAAAAAAATATCATTTTAATTTGCACAAATCGTTTAGAACTGAAATGCAGCATAATAACAATCTGAGTTACTTGTTAACATTTATTCAGTTTCTAGAGATGTTACACGATTTAAAATTGGTGAAACGTGTAGTAAATAGAAAAAGCGCTGTCTCGATAGCTTTAAAAAAAAAACAGCATTTTTCATCACCAAACAACTCAATTCATTAACGGTCAAGGACATAATTCAAACCACTTAAGTACACATTTCTCACCCAGAACAACAACAACAAATCAGCTGAACTCAGGTGATGTCCACTTGAAACATCCCATCTCGCAAACAAGCACGGAGAAAAAAACTCTTACGCAAGTAATAAAAATCAACGCCGGTTAAAAATATCCCTCCCGAAATAGAAAAATTACGACGTCCAACAAAGTGACAGCAGCGTAAGAAACCCCCGCAAAAACGGTTCGGCTTTGTTTTGGTTCCCGAAAAAAAAACCCGTACAATTGCCGCCATCTCGCCGAAAAATCACTAACGCTGACGAGACACCCGATTATTATTGCCTGTTCCGCGCGTTTTTGGATTAATATTAATGGGCGAACGATTTCTTATTGTTTCTTAAACGAAATGTTTACAATCGGCGAACAGTGTCTCCCCGTTTACACGAGGGACATGTGAATCATGCCACGATAAATTCGCGACCGCTACTAAGGGTATGCTATATGTCTAATAATTCCGCCAAATACTGAAACTTGTCGCGTCTAGTACACGACACTGACACTACATCGAAACACGCGTATCTGTCAAAGGATACAAACTAGTGGCATAGTACTGAATTCGGTTTTCATTAACAGTTACAGTAACATTATGATTAAAAGTCAGGATTATTAGTTATTATCGATTTCTAAGTCTGAAATAGGCTGACATTATTTCAGTTACTTCCCAAGAAACGCTATTTTTTGCAGTAAAACATATTGGTCTGGACAAGCATAGGCGCGCGCATCGTTTTTCTTTGTGTTTGACGTTTTGCACTACCGCCATCTGCAGATCTTGTTGCAAAAAATGTATTTCATACAACGTGCTCACTAGAGGATGATATTGTGAATTGGGCGATGGATTTTGAAGAATTTTACTCTATACTACGTCTGTTTGTCTGTGGTTCAAGCTCAATCTTCAAAATTTGTACAAGTCTAATATCGCATACCCTTAACCGCCACAGACCGCCCTCGTGCGTTACGCACCAAACAGCGGCCTAGCGGAAACGCGGAGGCGACAAATTTACGACATTACGATCTGCGTAATCCTACCGTTTGTAATTGAATGTCGTTCAACGACTAACGAACCTGTCTTACCGTTCTCGCCGTTGACCGTCCGACCATTTAAAATCTGCGTGGGATGAACGACGCGGCGCGACCTGTCTTCAGGTTCACCGTGCTTGGCAGCTTTCCTTGGGTGCAAAATCTAAAAACTTAAACCGCGTTTCGCAACATGACACCTCGTCATGTCGTCTCAATTACCTACACGTTCAGTTCAGTGTCCCCTCGTTTAGGAAACCATAAAGCCGTCGTCCATCCATCATACGGATCTGGACCAAAATCGAATGCAACCACTAACACGTTTTATTTGTCTTTCTTTCCTCTATTTTGCAGAATCTCCGGCCAGACATGGCTTCAGCTTCAGCAGCAAAAACTCCGCGCCAGAAAGGAACAACAGAAACGAGAACATTCAAATAGCTTTAGGTAGGTGTCTACGCTAAGGTGGTCCATTTTTATATGAAAAACATTAACCTGTGTAAATCTTAAGTTGCAAATCCACCCCCAAATTTGTCACCTCCACAAGTTTCTGTAGAAGTTTGCTCGGAATGCGTCAACTCTAAGGGGGGATAAATAAGCTTGAAGCTTGTACGATGAAAAACGACCAAATATAGGGTAACCAATATATTTTGGACTCCTATATATTTTGGACCCCCTGGGCCATTTTCCTGCATAATTCCCAGTTTTAAACGAAAGACCAACTCAATTCGCATGCCATTTGGAAAGATAGTACTATTCCGCACTTGCATCAACCGTTTATACATAGAAACTGTGTTTGTTTTATCTGAAATTAATTTAATTTAATTGGTTCATCCATGCAACCGTTACAACACGTTACACACATAAATTGAAGCTGTCAGAAATTTGACAAATGTAGGGTAAAAGCACCGGTTTTGGCCAACATAAGAAAGAATGTCAAATAAAATTATATGGAAAGTTGTATTTATACTACAAAATTGTCAAATGCAAGCTTTCAATCCATATTATGTATGTAAAATATCGAAACTGGGCTAAATCCATTTTTTCGCTTTGAAAATCTCGTTGGTCAATATAGGCTACCAGAACCAGTTTCGGCCAGAGATTTAACTTCGGTTCCTAATTGGCCAATCACATTGATTTCTTACGAGAATGTCCAAATTAGGAGTACCCTGGCCAAATTAGGTGTATGAGAGTTAAAATCATAAGAAAAATGAATTGTTTTTCTCATGCTTTGAATCAATTCGGATGAGTAAATGCATGTAGCTCTATCATGTGAATGTGATCTGCTGGACACAAAAGGTTTCATGCTGATTGGCTATGTAAAACGATGTATAATCCACTATGGCTAAGATTGGCGTATGGCCAAAACCGGTGCTTCTACTCCAAACAAAAACTTTTTTCAAATTACTTAACTAAAACCGTAGAAAGTCTTCAGTTTTCCATATTATAGCATATTATACAACCAGTGTCGTGGGCTTTGTCGCCATACGATAAAAAAATGCGGGGGGTCCAAAATATGTACTTTGAGGGTCCAAAATGTATTGGTGTGTCCAAAATAATGAAAAACAGTGCATCAAAATTCAATTATTTTCGACGTTTTATGGATCCTACATGACCGTATGGGCATTTTTATCTCGAAGAGGAAATTTTTCTCTACATTTTGGCATGTTCTTTGTCTTGGTCACGCTGTGCATTTAATTAATTGGGACATATAACTAAAATCACTTCCTTGGGGGCCCAAAATACGACTGTTACCCTATGCTCTCTAAAATAATGTTACACAAAATCGGGCTCTTCTGGACAAAAACCCCATGTGTGTTATTGTCACACATCCCAAAAAAAAAATAAAATAAAAACACAGTGCGCATCCTACCTTCGTGCTGTGCGTACACGAATTCTCTCTGCTCTTGGAAGTTTTCTTTGAAACTACCTAAAGCAATAAAACAGTACTTTTCAGTGCTACATAAACAGTACTTTTCAGTGGTAAAATTCAAAACGGTACTTTTCAGTGCTACTAAAACAGTACTTTTCAGTACTATTTTCTACTATTGATCCCTTTACGATCCTTGTTAGGACCCATGCCTTCGATTTTTCGTTGAACCCGTTGGCGAAAGCTAGCGGTGGTAATCCTTCTTGGACACCGTCTTGGGAAAAAAAAACCTCTCAGGAGGTCACGTCTTCTTCTGTTTATTAACTTAACATGGTATCAACAACAAACAAAAGGAAGGGTGAATCTCTGAATTCACTACTTTCTTCCAAAAAAGTGGGTTTTAAAACTGTCACTACACGTGGCAAGAATAGAAGAAAGGACGTTTCCCCGGAATGCGAACTTTCTTCCAAGGGTGAAATGAATAATTGTCTTCTTCTCTTCTTTATGGCGTTACGTCCCAACTGGGACAGAGCCTGCTTCTCAGATTAGTGTTCTTATGAGCACTTCCATAGTTATTAACTGAGAGCTTTCTTTGTCGATTGACCATTTTTGCATGTGTATATCGTGCGGCAGGTACGAAGATACTCTATGCCCTGGGAATCGAGAAAATTTCCTTTACGAAAAGATCCTCGACCAGCGGGATTCGAACCCACGACCCTCAGCAATAATAATTGTATCGAAATGAAAAATCAGTTCGATGCTCTAGACAAATCTCCCGAACACCAAATCGAAGCAGCCTCTAGCCCAGGCTCTTTGATTCAAGTGAGGAAGCAAAGAGTGCCGGCTATCGTGGTCAGTTGTTCAGAATTTGGGGGATTTAGGCAGGAGATCTTGAACTCCATTAGGGGTATCAAGGTTTCCTTCCAAATCGCAAAGAAAGGAATCTGTCGCGTTTTGCCGGAAACTCTTAAAGATCGCGAACTTCTTCTTGAAGAGAAGAAGCACAATTTTTTTACTTATGACGACAAAACTGAACGTTTGTTCAAAGTTGTCTTGAAAGGTCTCTCAAGTGACTATAAGTCACCTGAAGAGATCAAAAATGGAATAAATGATTCACTTGGATTTTCCCCAGTCCAAGTAATCATTACGAAAAAGAGAACCCAATTTGGCATTGTTCGGAAAGGGCTTTCTCAAGAATTTTATTTGGTTCACTTTAACAAAAAAGATCTAAATAATATTAAAGCTTTAGAAAAAGCAAAACATATACCCGTGTGACATGGGAACATTTCCAGAAACCTGGAGGAAATTACCAGAACCCCACTCAGTGCCGTCGGTGCCAAAAGTGGGGTCATGGTACAAAAAATTGTCGTATGGATGCTAAATGCATGATTTGCGAAGATTCTTCTCACGCCAAGGACGTCTGTCCAGTGAAGGAAGATACCACCAAGTTCATATGCTGTAATTGCGGGGCTAATCATAAGTCAAATTTTTGGAATTGTCCTTCACACAAAAGAGTCATTGAGGCTCGTGCCAGGCAGATGAAAGATAATATCCGTTACGATAACGGTCGTTTCCGGAATTTGCCTGGTAGAGTATCGAACAATGCTCATTTTTCAGTTAACGATCGCTTGATCATGAATCATACCCATCCGGAAGATCATAATCACGCTCATTCACAAACTAATTTTAAACCGTCGGGTAGCCGTTCGAATCTTTCAATTTCGAATGTATCTACCCACGGAAAATCCTTTGCCGATATCGTAGCAGGAAATTTGAACTCCCCCTCTGTTCGTACTATTAGTACCCATTCTACTTGTTTCAAATCAAATGTAAAAAAACCCTACCGCCACAGGTAACTCCGCTTCTTCGTCTACCGTAAATTCTAATGGGAAATCATCAGATAATGTACCCACTTCAAGTGACATGTCTGCCTCTGATTTCAATTTTCTAACTGAACAATTGAATCTAATGATTGATGCAATGTTCAAAGCCACCACAATGACTGAAGCAGTCCAAGTAGGTGTAAAATTTACAAATCAAATTGTTATTGGATTACGTTTTTCTAATGGATCCAAATAATAATTTAAATATTTTAAATTGGAATGCTCGTTCTCTGAATGGTAAAGAGGACGAACTGTTTAATTTTCTTACGGTTAATAACGTGCATATAGCAGTTATTACCGAAACGTATTTAAAACCTGGATCTAAACTCAAAAGAGATCCTAACTTTTTTGTTTATTGTAATGATCGACTTGATGGGGCATGTTGGGGAGTTGCAATCATCATTCATAGGCGTATAAATCATCAACTGTTTTCGTCATTTGAAACTAAAGTTTTTGAAACTTTGGGTGTTTCTGTTGAAACACAGTTTGGTAAATATACTTTCATAGCTGCCTATTTGCCTTTTCAATGCTCTGGACAGCAAGTTAATTTGCTCCAAACTGACTTGCGAAAATTGACTCGCAATAAGTCAATTTTTTTGTCATTGGTGACTTTAATGCCAAACATCGGTCATGGAAAGTAATTCCAACGGCAGAATTTTATTTGATGAGTGCTCTTCAGGATATTTCTCAATTCAATACCCTGATAGCCCTACATGTTTTTCCTCTTCTAGAAATCCATCTACGATTGACTTGGTCTTAACCGACTCTAGTCATCTTTGTAGCCAATTAGTTACTCATGCTGATTTTGATTCTGATCATGTCCCCATTGGCATAGCTAAGATTTTTTCTGGAGGGGGCCTAGGGGGGGCCTAGCAAATACTTGATTTCAAAAGTACTGTCAACAGCAATAAGTAGCATTTTCACAAATTTCGTAATTTCAAGGGATTTTTATTTATTTATTATTTTGTTTCATTTCACGGCACATCAGTGATATTTGTTATTTGCAATTTTCACTACGGAAAAGATTCATTCTTTTTGTAATCCAGTCAAGATTTCTAGAAAAAAAAAACTTACAAGGAATGTTCTTTGTGATTCTTCCACGAACTTGGCAAGTACTTAAACATGTGCTTTGAAGAGATTTCTCTGAGAATTCCTAGGGAGATTTGTTCATGCATTGTTTTCGTAGTTTTCAGTGTTTTCTTAAAGAACTTATTTATTAGTTTTCACTGAGTTTGTCCTGGGATTCCAACGGAAAATCATTTCCAAGCTTTCTGATCTCACCAGAAAATTTCTCGAACAAATTGGATTAAAAAAATCTCTTGAAGAATTCCGCCAGAGAATGCATTAGAAATTCTATTCATGATTTCTCCTGGAAAGTCATCTACGTACTTATTACATATACATTCCAATTGTAGGTTCGAAGAATCCTCCAGCAGTTCATTTATAATTTGTTTAGGATTGTTAGAAATTACTTAGAATTTCTCCAAAAAATAGTACAAAAAATCTAGGAGTCTCACCAAAAATTTCTTCAAGATCACTTAGTTAGTAATCCCCCTCAATATATTTTTTTTCCAAAATTTCAACTCTAACATTCCTAGGAAGTTCCTAGCGGAATACGTTCAACTGTTCTTTCACTCTTCCGCAAAAATACTCAAATTAGTTCAGGAATTTCTTAAAGAATTATATTATTGTTTCCCTAAGATTCTTCCGAAAAATTTATTAGAGATTCTTCCAAGTATTTTCCAGAGATTTTTTTCTTTACATTTTCTTTACCAAATGGGAATTTTCAAAGAAAGTTTTCATCAAAGTTACAGTTCCATCAAGTATTTCTTCGGGCTCTAGAAATTTTTTTTCAAATGGTAATCTCAGGATTTTTCCATAAATAACATTTAAAAATGTATACGCTATCCATATTAATTTTTTCCAGTGATTGCTTTGCAAACTCCTCCTACGAATCACTCCAAAAAATAAACATACAAAAAAATGAAAGTTTTTGGTATTTTTATTTTAATAATTGAAGCTTAAAAATTACTAAATTCCTGTCGTAAAATTCAAATAATATATCGTAGAATTTCTGAAATTCGTTGACAATGTATTTCAGAGAAAAAATGTCCATGCAGGATTTACTACAAAAATTCTTGCTCTTTTTCCTTCGTCTTCTATAACATAAAATGATTGGTGTTAAAATGGATGGAATTTCAACTGAATGTATTTGTTACTGAAATCTTACATAACATTTTGTATGAACTCGACAGTTTCATGATAGTATGTTGAACATATTAATGTAGAGCCCATTTTCCTAACTTTAGAAATTCCAAGCAAACTTTTTTAAAGGGTGTATTATCGATTATTTTGTAGTACTTTAGAAATTTAACGCGAAAATATTGCCGGTATTTTTTTAAGAACATTACGGAAGATATTTTGTGGTAGAATTCGTAATTTGAAATTATAATGAATTTAAATCTTTGGGTAAACTTTTCATTACTTTGAAAATTTGTTGAGGAATTCCTAATGGGCTTTGAGAAATCCAAAACCATACGTATAAGAATTCTGCATTTTTTAAACTATCATAATTAACCTTTTTATAGATTTTTTGAAATGTTGGTTTTTGTAGTATGGAAAGATTTTTGCAGGAAGTTCCTTAAAGCGTCATGGGAAGGAAGGAGAAACAACAAATTGTTGAAGCAGGTAGAACAATAGATGGGCAATGGTACAATGAAAATTAGGTTAAGGACTGTTCATTTTATAAAGTGGACATCTTGTGCATGCTGTATCTTTTTAATTTATCAATGAAATTTCAAGCGATTTTCTGCACATCGTTCGACTAGTATTGTACAATATTGTGAAAATAAAAATTCTCCAATATAATTAAATTTCACATGAATATGGCACAACGATTAGAACGGTAGATTTTTAGAGGTTTCCAAAATTAATGATTGTTTGGAAAATTCGACAATTTATATATTTTATTTTCAAAAATGCTTGTTCTTCGAAAGCATTATCAATCAGAAGCCTGATGGAGAAAATCAAGCTGTTTTTGGAACAACTATTTTACAGTTGACAATCATCAAAATTGGCAACACTGCTGTAATAAAATCGATTGAATTTTCCACATATTATTTTCATAGTATGTTATTCTGAGATTACCAATTGAAATATTTGTAGAAAACCATTTACAATTTGCTGTAGATCGATAAATATGCGTTCACGATTTTAAAAGTATGAGACTTTTTAGTAAAACTACCATAAACAGTAAAATTGTTACTTAAGACTATGGTTTAACGCACGACTTAGCTCTCGTTTGTACAAATATAGTTTCTTTAGTAATCCAAACTAGTTTTGAACACGCTTTCTACTTTTCTCTTTTGCTGGGAGTAAAAGGATGGTGTATCAGTAAATTTGGCCATAAATGGGTAAATCACTAAAGTTACCTGGTGGAATATAATTGATTTTTTTAAAGCTATACCTACAGTGGGATAGTAAAAAATACAAACATACAATTTGTTCATTAAAATTAGGATTTTTGTTTTGCGAATAATAATGTTAAACTTTGACGAACAGCTTTTCTTATGAGTTTTTGGAAAAACTATTTAGCTCATAAACCAAAAGCATTTTCTAAGATTTTATATTTTCATAGCATTACTGAATAATAGTTGAACGATGCACAGAAAACCGATTTCGATGTTATCAATAAATTAAAAAGATATAGCATAAACAAAGTGTCCTCTTTATAAAATGAACAGTCCTTATTATTTATAACCTGGAAAATTACAGGATAATTGCAACCTCTCTAATGAATTTACAAATAAAACAAATTTCTCTAGAAGTTCCATCAGAATTTTCTTTGGAAATTGTTTTTGGAATCTATCCTTCCTTGACTTCTGGTTTTCTAGAATTCTGCCAAAAAGCCTCCTAAAATTCCGCCCCTTATCACTGAAAAATGCAAACCCAAAATATGGGTTCTGCCAAAATATAGTAAAATTATTTCTGAAGAAGTTTTTTAAAGGAAGATCAATACAAATGTCTTTATGAATATCTTAATAAATCCTCACTCCCTTCCCTGTTATTTCGCTACATGGTTTTCTACAGATTTATTTACCGCTAAATTTCCTGGAGTTTTTCAACTAATTTCCTCCGAAGATTCGCAGGCAAGAGACATTCCAAAAACAATTTTCTTTTCAATTCTTGAATAATCCGGGGACTTGAAGCAAAATTTCTAGAAAAAGAAAACATAAAAGAATTTCTGACGCAATTTTTTTATGTATTTTAGAAATATTTCTCAAGGGCTTTTGATAAACTTCGTGAAAGAATTAGTAATCATTTTTTTGGGAAAACTATTTGAAGGAACAGAAGATTTTCTTATACGACTTTCAGCGAAATATCTCAGTATAAGATTTGACAGAACCAATTATTTTTAGAGGAATGCTGAACTTTTAAAAGATGAGGTAACATTGAATCCGGGATCATATTCCGGAAACAGTTTTCTAATAAATAGTAGACATGTCCATCAGGAGGAAATTGCTTTGAAAGTATGAACAAGTCCCACAATATTACTCGACTAATTTTCAAGAGATTTTCAAAATTTCTGAAGCCATCTTTCAATATTTCTTCACGAGTTTCATCATACTTAAATTTCATAAAGAATGTCGAAAAGTTTTTTAGAAAATTTTAGAAAACTTGGCCATGCCGAAATTTTTGAAAGTCAAGCCTTAATTTTCCACAAAAATTCCCGCTATGTACTGTCTGAGAAATTCCTTAAGTAATTTTGTATATTTTTTCAATTTTTTTCGGACATTACCTTGAGCAGGATATCCCCCAAAAACATGGGTAATTATAATGCAGTGAATATGCTGCTTTATGCTGAAACAGCATTTATTTGGATTATTCAGAAAAAAACGAATTTTGGGAATCCAATTTCCCGGATATTGCCTTTTTTGTACCACGATATTTTTTGCATCGGAAATGTCGAAAAATTGCGCTTATCGCAAACAACAAGAAGCTATTTCTAACAAATAACCATTCAATCGACGGCCGGACGGTTAAGATTTCGGTTGTCGGGCGATTCACCGAAGTCAGAACCACCACGCTGATGTTGTATAAGACAAGCGAGGTTTCATCACTATAGATGTTCAACATAAAATAACGTTACTATAGAAGAGATTTTTGTCAATAACAAGAGTCATGTACATTGAATCAGAAGATTTCGCTTCATGTTAAAAAGTTTTTGTTAAAATTTTCATTTTTATTATCATCAAAATTTTCTGGGGGGGGCCTGGATGATTCTGGAGGGGGCCAGGCCCCCCTGCCCCCCCCCCCCCCTGTTCCTCCCCCCCTAAATCCCAAGAAGCGATTCTCAATCCTATCAGCTCCACTTTCAATTATTTACGAGCCGACTGGAATATATATATAAAACGTATGTTGACTCTAATCTAATGATGTTAACATTTCTTTAGAAACTAAACTTGATATTGACAATGCTCTTGAAACTTTAACAAATTCCATTGTTGAAGCCCGGAGCATTGCAATTCCAAAATGTAAAATTTGAATCCGTGATTATAGACGATGATCTTAAACTCTTGATCCGTCTTAAAAACGTGAGGAGAAGGCAATTTCAACGCACTCGCGATCCTGCTATGAAAATTATGTGGCAGGACTTGCAGAAAGAAATCAAGAAACGTTTTGCTCAATTAAGAAACAAAAATTTTGAAAATAAAATTTCTCAATTGGACCCTGGCTCTAAGCCCTTTTGGAAATTATCTAAAATCTTGAAAAAACCTCAGAAGCCAATACCGGCATTGAAAGAGGAAAACAAATTATTACTAACTAATTGCAAAAAAGCTCAAAAACTTGCTATGCAGTTTGAAAGTGCGCACAATTTTAATTTAGGACTTACTAGTCCAATTGAAAATCAAGTTACTCAGGAGTTCGAAAATTTTGGGACCAATATTATACAATATTTTTACATCTGACTTACCTGAGTTAACTCAGGGATGTCAAAAATCTTTGTTTGCGGATGACACAGGCCTCTGTTTGGACATTTTTTCTTCATACTTGCAAAAATGGAAGATTTCTCCTAATGCTTTCAAAACTCATCTAATAATATTCCCACATAAACCAAAAGCTCTTTATTTGAAACCTTAAAGTAGACATGTTGTCACGATGAGAGGGGTTCCAATAAATTGGTCAGATGGAGTTAAGTATCTAGGGCTCATGCTAGATAAGAATTTAACTTTCAAAAATCACATTGAGGGCATTCAAGCCAAATGTAATAAATATGTAAAATGTCTCTATCCCCTTATTAATAGAAAATAAAAACTTTGTCTTAAGAACAAGCTTTTGATATTCAAACAAATTTTCAGGCCAGCCATGTTGTATGCTGTACCAATATGGACTAGCTGTTGTATTACCAGGAAGAAAGCTCTGCAGAGAATTCAAAATAAAATTTTGAAAATGATTCTGAGACTTCCTCCCTGGTATAATACCAAGGAGTTACATAGAATATCCAATGTAGAAACATTGGAACAAATGTCAAATAAAATAATTAATAATTTCAGGCAAAAATCGTTGCAATCTTTTATTGCCACGATTAATGCGTTATATGTTTAAGTATATTCAAAGCGTTTTTTTCTCTTATAAGCAGGTGAAATCAACTCACCTGTAAAAAATCTAAACTGCTACGGCAAATGAAATGTAATATGTTGTTAACAAAATGTTAATAAAATCTTAAATTTGTTTTACCAAATTAGGATGATAGTGTTGTCTAATAACACAGAACACCTAAATATAAGAAATGAATGTAATGTTTGGAATGATACTAATAAAGAGATTAAAAAAAAATAAATAAATAAAAAAAATAAAACACCTTCGTTCAGTAGTTTGGGGTCACCTCCTTAAAAAATACAAAAGGGCACATGTCAATAACTGCACGTTCAATTGAACCTCCTCATAGCTCATTTGAAAGGCAATGAGTTAATCTTACTTCAAACGTTTTCTAACCAAAAATATGTTCGAATACTCGTTTACTAAACTAAACTAAATTAACACTGAAAAACGGCTTTTTTCTCAGCATTAAATTGACCACAATTTGTAATCATTGCAGCATTAAACCATAATCTTATATTCTAAAAGTGAGAACTATTTAAAATCAACATATGAGCAATTCTCGCTGAAACCAGGCCGCCATCGCACCCATCGTTAAAATTCCAATTTTATGTCACTAATCGCTACTATATGCTAAAACTAAAGGGTGGTTCTTTCGGTTTTCTCAAATTGGTGGACCGCTCGTACGCCAGCTAGCTAAACAGTTTGCGAAAAAGCCCATTGTTTGATAAATCTTAGAAATTTCTTCTCTGATTAAGTTTTAAGCTTAAACGGAATTCGGTTCCCCAGATTTGTGCTCTTGAAAATTTAAGGTTTGGCTTCGATTCATCTTCACCTTAAGACCATTTTTCTCAAAATATGAAAAATGTCACTTGATCCACTCTGACTTAACGCTGATCATTTGAATGATTAGTAACTCGTTGGTTCGATCGATTGATTTTAATTTTATACCATTGCACTATGGTCCAGGAATCAGTTTTACGCGGAAAGATGCATTTTGAGCTTAAGAATGAAACATTAGACAAAAACGGTCTTCTACAAAGTTGTTTGTATAAGTTAAGCCCTTTGTTTGGTGTTATTGAAAATTAGGGTGCACCACATTTTCATAGAAATTGTGTAACTAACTTTCTTATTTGTAGAAATTATATTATACATGCTTCAGCAAAGTTATGGACCATTCAATTTCAAGCAACTTTGCCGAAAAAAGTTTTTTTGTATCTCTTAAATTGACTGATTTAGAGCTTTTTTCCTACGGTGACATAGGGTGGTCCGAACAAAACTGGTTTTCTGGCTCTAGAGTTTTCAATTCAAATTTCTCATCAAAGTAGTCTATGAGACACTTTTAGAGCTTTCAAAAATGCGTAATTTGGTGAGTGAAGAAACTCGCTATCTCCTTCCGTTTAGGAGTTATTGTTGGTTTTCTCTCAAAAACATGCCTAATTTGATTGTGAATATTTCTGATTGGGGCAAACATAAAAAATATATTTTAACGGCATTCAAAAGACAAAATAAAATTGTATATTATGTCAAAAAATGACAGATGTGTTATTTTTGTAACTCGAATAAAAAGCATTGAAAAACAAAGAATTTTAAGCAGAAAAACTTTAATAACTTTTGAACTAAAATAGATATAAACAATCTTTTTACATGAAAATTTGCGTTTTGTTAAGTTCTAAAAGACGTTCATAGACGACTTTGACGAGAAAATAATATTAAAAAAACTAGAGTTGAAAAACTGATTTTTGTTGGACCACCCTGCGATGATTAGGAAAAAATGCTCTAGATTGGTCAAATTTTGAGCTACAGAAAAACTTTTTTTGGCAAAGTTGATCAAAATTTCAAGTTCTACCGCTTTGCCTGAGAGCATATACCAGTATTTTTGCAAATAAAAAAGTTGATTATATGATATGTGTGATATTGTGGACCACCCTAGTTTCAAATGACACAATATGAAAGCTTACATTTTTAGAAACAATTTTGTAGAAGATCATTTTTGTCTAAAATTTCATTTTCATGCTCAAAATGCAAAATAATAAAGAAATACATACCATGAAAATCTTCAAAATAGTTTTAGAGCCCTATCTTTCTTATTTCAGATTTCTCGTCAAAGCGGTCTATGAACGACTTTAAGAACTTAACAAAACGCAAATTATCATGCAAAAAGATTGTTGATATCTATTTTAGTTCAAAAGTTATTAAAGTTTTTCTGCTTAAAATCCTTTGTTTTTCAAGGCTTTTTATTCGAGTTACAAAAATAACACATCTGTCATTTTTTGACATAATATACAATTTTATTTTGAATGCCGTCAAAAGATATTTTTTATAATTGCCCCAATCAGAAATATTCACAATCAAAGTAGGCATGTTTTTGAGAGAAAAACAACAATAACTCCTAAATGGAAGGAGATAGCGAGTTTCTTAAGTCACCAAATTACGCATTTTTTAAAGCTCTAAAAGCGTCTCATAGACTACTTTGATGAGAAATTTGAATTGAAAACTCTAGAGCCAGAAAACCGGTTTAGTTCGGACCACCCTATGTCACTGCAGGAAAAAAGCTCTAAATCGGTCAATTTAAGAGATACAAAAAAACTTTTTTCGGCAAAGTTGCTTGAAATTGAATGGTCTATAATTTTGCTGAAACATGTATAATATAATTTCTACAAATAAGAAAGTTAGTTACACAATTTCTATGAAAATGTGGTCCACCCTAATTTTTAATAACACCCAACAAAGGGCTTAACTTATACAAACAACTTTGTAGAAGACCGTTTTTGTCTAATGTTTCATTCTAAAGCTCAAAATGCATCTTTCCGCGTAAAACTGATTCCTGGACCACTGTGCATTGTTTAGTTCTCTGAAGTTGTGTTATTGAAAAGATTTTTTAATTGGAAAGTTAAAACAAATTCTGTCCGGGATAATTTACCCATACATTTTGTTTGGTATAGTTTTAGCTAAAAAATCGGGTTTTGAATTGAAAGGATGAAAAACAAGTCTTAAAGAAATCCCCCACAAGACATTTTGTAACTTTCAGGGTGTGAATGTTTTGTAGGGATAGTTATCCTCGTCCCCAGAAACTCTGAGTTACATGCAATTTCAATAATAAACGGAATTTTGATAATGTGATTCAAAATTAAGAATATTTCACAAGATTTTTTAAAATTTTAAATATTTCCGTGCGTACTTGTGGTTAATCCATTTAAAAACATTGATGAAGGCTTAAAAAAAGAAATATATCGCAACAGAAACTCGCTTAGTTGTTCGAACATTTCTTAACCAAACCAATTTTGTCGTTTTTGAGCCACGAATTTTGAAACATTTGGCGAAAAATCAAGTATAGTTTCGTTGCCGCAGAATAAGTCTAAAAAATCTTGCTCAATCAAATAGAAAAAATCGCTTTAGATAAGAATTAGAAGTTTCAAAAAAAAATCAATAATAGGGTGAAGATGAATTGAAGCCAAACCTCAATTTTTCTTTCAAACACAAATTTAGTGAAAATCAGTTTGAGTTGAAAACTTGTTCAATAAGTTACCAACAGCAAGTAACTTATCGATCAAGTTTGCAGCTCAGATGATCGTTTGGTTTTCCAGATTAGTGTCCTTGAAATTTTCGTATCTGACCCTTAGTGAAAGATTGACCAACATAAATCTTACTTCACGATTTTTGTTGGGATTATAAGGTTGATTTGAGTGTGTAAAACAGTTCAGATTTCAAACGAAGAACAGGTGCTCAATGCAGGAAATTCCTTTCAAAAAGTGTTCCGCGAGTCAAAATGGCAGTTTTTTTTCTCGTGCTCGTATTTTCACTTTTCGAAACTATACTTTGATGATAGTCTGTTGGAAAAAAATGAAGCGATTTGGTGCAACCGTTTTCGAGATATGAGCATTTATGTTTGTAATACCACTCTAGCCATAGGAGGATCTAGAAAACTTCAAAAAATATGATAATGTAATTTTATTATTTCTTGGAGACAACTCAAAGCTCCCTATTATCTTGTATTGTATAGCCCATGTTTTATTTTTTGATTAATTTATTAAAACAAAATGGCGGTAAAAAATACATGGTGGATTACAGTACATCGGAAAATCTTTAGAACAAGATAATCAATGGACGCAATTTCTGAAAATAGAAGAGTTCTTTGAAAACTTGTGAACAAAAAGTGCGAACATATTTAGAATAAAAAAAATGCGATTTGAATATATGTTTATGGTAAAAAATTAAAGCTGCTAGTAGAGAGATTAATATTATATGAGAATCCTCATCAAAATTTTGCTAGAATCCTGCTCAGTATTAAACACCTTCGTGCAGTAGTTTTGGGTCACCTCCTAAAAAAATACAAAAGGGCACATGTGAATAATTGCACGTTCAATTGAACCTCCGCATAGCTCATTTGAAAGCAATGAGTTAATCTTACTTCAAACGTTTTCTAACCAAAAATATGTTCGAATACTCGTTTACTAAACTAAACTAAATTAACACTGAAAAACGGCTTTTTTCTCAGCATTAAATTGACCACAGTTTGTAATCATTGCAGCATTGAAACCATAATGTTATATTCTAAAAGTGAGAACTATTCAAAATCAACATATGAGCAATTCTCGCTGAAACCAGGCCGCCATCGCACCCATCGTTAAAATTCCAATTTTATGTCACTAATCGCTACTATATGCTAAAACTAAAGGGTGGTTCTTTCGGTTTTCTCAAATTGGTGGACCGCTCGTACGCCAGCTAGCTAAACAGTTTGCGAAAAAGCCCATTGTTTGATAAATCTTAGAAATTTCTTCACCAAATTCTTTCCCTTGCAGCACATGGCAAACATAGTGGCATCGTATAGAGGAAAGATATAGCTTTCATCTGATTCTAAAAATAATTAAATCAGTTTTTTCTCAGCTCTCTGATTGTGACCTAAGATTTATCAAAAAATGGGGTTTTTCACAACTTTTTAGCTAGCTGGCTTACGAGGAGTCCACCAATTTGAGAAAAATGAAAGGACCACCCTTTAGTTTTAGCATATACTAGCGATCATCAAATTGGAATTCTAACGATGGGTGCCGATGGCGGCCTGGTTTCAGCGAGAATTGCTCATATTCAACATTCAAGTCATCGTACACAAGGTTGGGGTCACCTGAGATGCAAATAGTTTTTGTTAATATCTATGCCATTGTTCAACCAATTTCAATAGTCTATGGCTTATTGAAGCGGAAATAGTAAGTCATACGTGATTGGTTTAAGATTTTACAAAATTTTCATATTTCAAGTGTGTTATAGTGACCTCTAACTTTGGTACGATACACGATGACTTGACTGACTGTTTTATTGATTTTAATTTTTTCTAACATTTTTCCGACATAATTTAGCATGTACTTTTTAAAGAATATGATGTTATGGTTTTAATGCCATTTTGATTTGAAGTTTCGAACGATCCAATGCTGAAACCAGCTATGTTTGTTCTGTGTAATGTTTGAAAAAATGTCATAGTGTAATGTGAAAAATCGAACAGCCATAGAGAGTTTCAAAAAGTCTTGAAATCACAGAGATATCAGTAAAATTCTTTTGTATTTTTTGAACGGTGACGCTGAACATTTGCATGGGAGTATATGAGAATCCAAATCAGGATTTTGTGAGAATCCTGCCCAAGAACAGAAATATCACCAAGAATTGGTTTACATTTATACTCAGGATTCTATGAAAATCACTCTCAAAAACGGTTTTGTTAAAAACGAGCTTGTGATACAGTGAAATTGTGTTTGACAATTTTACTTGTTGCGTCATAGGAATTACAAATCAAACACAACGAACTACTTGTGTAAAACAGTTCTAACCGACTGATAAACCTACAAAGAAAACTTAACTAATGTTTAAACACTTGTTTTTAATTATGAATCGTGGTTTACGGCTAACCAGCCGAGTGGAAGTTTAACAACTACCGAAAAGCTAAACATTACATATATTTTGCAATTGGATTAAATGGACAAATTGTTGTGAAGTTTTGCGAAAAAAGTTACACGTCTTCTCAGTGAGAATCGAACTCACGACTCCCTGATCTCTAGTTAGGGCGCGTTACCCCTACGCCATGAGAGGACTTATAGACGCAGAAGTTAACCTGAATTCGATTTCAGCTCAATAATCCAATGTTCAATATATCCAATGTCTAGCCCGAGAGCACTAATTCTTCCGAAAGCGGTGCACTCTGCGAAAAAGGACCACGTGATTATTGAGCTGAAATCGAATTCAGGTTAACTTCTGCGTCCATGAGTCTTCTCATGGCGTAGGGATAACGCGCCCTAACTAGAGATCAGGGAGTCGGGAGTTCGATTCTCACTGAGAAGACGTGTAACTTTTTCGCAAAACTTCACATCAATTTGTCCATTTAATCCAATTGCAAAATATATGTAATGATTAGCTTTTCGGTAGTTGTTAATGTTTAAAGTTTTCAATAAATTTTGTATCGATTATTTCAAGTTATGTTTTTTTTTTTAAGAAATTTTTATTTTCTGGTCTTGCAATATCTTTTGAGACACTTTTGGTATATCTAGTCATAAGGGACCATCATGTTTAAACTATTCAATATCACGTCTACGAATTCCCGATTATGGGTACAAAATTATATCAGCTTATGTTATTATGATATGAAGATTTTTATCGAACATAGGTTGTTACAATTTAGATGCAGGATGTTGTTAAAATAACTAAATTTATAACAAACAGTTCTATGAATTGTAACATAAATATAACGAAATGTGTTTTTAATCTATCAAAAACATATCATGTCCAGTTATAATTTTTGATATAAAGTATCAAAATTATAATACTGTATAATATACGGGGTAACTCATTAAGTTACGAGCTTTTTGATCAATTATATGAAAATTCAACAAAACATGATATTCCGTGCAATAGACAGAAACATATATGGTTATAACCAGTTTGTTTAACAATTACAAAAATAAAAAAAATCTAATAAAACTTCATATTCGATGCAATACTCAGAAAAATGTATGTTTTGATATAAAACAAGCAATTTAAAGTTGCAACCAGTTACTTTTTAATCACTTGCAATTAGTCAATAATTAAATTAAGATCATAACATTTTGCTGGTTTTACAAACCCAAGAGATTTTTCTTTCACTCTTTTTTTTTATGGTACTCAGTTGGAGCTGTCTGACAGCTTTACTTGTCAAGGCTGAACCCTTGATCTGGCTTTTGCCAAGTTTCCCCTCTACCAGGACCAATACTCAGACGGACTAGGCTATGGTGCCCACATGAACACTGTTTTTTTATTAGTATTGTGACGTGATAGTTTTTGAAAAATACCCATATTCCCTTGCTTCTGAGAAAAGGAAGCATTGTGAAAATCAGCAGTTCCATCAGAATTTGTTTGAAATAGTATTGTAGTTGTCTTATGTGTAATATTGTCTAGTCAAAATGGTTTTGAATAATTTGTCATTTTAGTGCTACTCTGATTACTCCTGTCTTTTACGTAAGATTAGGGTTCTAAATGTCAATTGTCGTGAAGTCTTAACAAAATTAGGCTGTTTAGTAGTAGTTCTAGTTATTTTCATTTTTATTGTTAAAAGTATTTATTGGTCATTACGTTCATATATCCTTGTCTGTTGAACAATTTATCGAACCTAGCAAGTGAACCCTAATGATCGATCTCAGCGTCTTACTTTCCATAGTCATTTTTATAGTGAATATTTAAGAGTAAAGTTACCTTAGGCTTCTATAACAGTCTCCTACAAGATTCACTTTTCAGTGGCAAATGCAATGCTTCACAACGCCTACTTTCTACTTGTAAATTTTGCGAAAATGAAGCTGGAATTAGATTATTTATACCGTTGTTACAAAAGAGGTATTTCTTTTTATGGCAATGTAAAAACCATATTAAAATAAGATTGTCGCCACTTATTTCTACTCAGTGAATCTATTAGTCATTTTCCTCAGAGTAATATTCCCTACGTCATACATGATAACGATGTGTCTAGCTAGCTAATAGTAAGAGTGGCTACGGATCATTCTGGTTAGCAAAAGGCAAACTGAACGTCACCAATAGTATTAATGTCCACTTCGAATAAATTAATTATTTGAAATGGGCATCAATTCTATCAATGACGCAGAATGTCCGTTGGATCACGTCCGAGATATTAGTGCGTCTATGCCATATGAATTATGACGCGGCTTTAAGCAAAAAAATGCCAAAATGTGATACCACCACTACAGGTTACGCCTTTGGTTTCCATCATATGGGCTAATGGATTATGCCCTCCCATCGCGGCAAGATCGCATAACCAAGGGGAGGGGAGAGATTTTTCTTTCACTCTTCTCAAACAAAATATATACAGTATCGGACATATAAAATGCACCAAAGCCGTTTTTCCATACGAAATGGTCAACTTCAGAGAGCTATAGCTCCGCCGTTTCTCAACCGATTATTTTCATTTTTTCTGTGACGAACTACAAATTTCCTCAATTTTCGAAAGCTATTGTAAAAGTTGTGTGAAAACTATTGATTCAAAAGTTACAGATAGGTTGAATTTTGACATAAAAAATGCACCAAGACGAAAAGTAATGCATCAGACAAACTATGCGTCGTATCCTTTAGGTGTCTTCAGCGCATTTGGTCCTTATTACACAATGAACAAATGCGCTCAAGACACCAAGATGCTACGACGCGTAGTTTTTCTGCTACATCACTTTGTGTCTTGGTGCATTTTTTATGTCAAAATTCAACCTATCTGTAACTTTTGAATCAATAGTTTTCACGCAACTTTTACAATAGCTTTCGAAAATTGAGGAATTTTATAGTTCGTCACACAAAAAATGAAAAGAATCGGTTGAGAAACGGCGGAGATATAGTTCTCTGAAAATGACCATTTTGTATGGGAAAACGGCTTTGGTGCATTTTATATGTCCGATACTGTATATTTCGCTTGATTCAAAAACTCAAGTTGATTAAAATGCACAGATGTGTATTTAATTTAATTAAAAAATTGTTTAAAATAAACATAAAAAAAATATATTCAAAATAAATATAACACAATATGATATATTTTTGTTTCAATATGTTTTGTGAAGAACGGTGTCTAACACAATTATATCATAATAAGATATGCATATCATATTCTGATAAAGTTTTATTATATTTTTGTTATGTACCTCTAGTCGGGTTACTATTGACAATGTGACTTAAGGGATGTCGACATAAATTTTTTTGGTCGATTTCATCTTAAACTCGGTATTATTTATTAAACTTCAAGCTTGTTTAGCTCATTCTTATAGTCAACGAATTCCGCTGAAATGTTCACAGTAGTTTTTGGGGTCCAAAGGAACAAATTTAGGGGTTCAATATAAGATGTTTATAATTTGATCATTATGTGCCACCCTAGTCCACACTGAAAAGCAGGTATCTACAACAGAACCACTAACATCAACCCCCTTTCCCCCATTCATTCCAGTTATAGTTATGGCAGCCCTGCATTCCCCACCAACGCCTCGGACACGCTGTACAACACCACGCACCGGCGGAGTCAGACATTGTCGCCGGTGCGCAACGAACGCAGCTACCACACGCTTACGACGACGCACACGCGGACAAACTCGACCGAGCGGCCATTTGTGGCCGTCAAGCGAGCCCACGAGAACGCCAAGATGCAAACGATTGGTGTAAGTACTAGTACCCTCCTAGAACCCATAACCGCCCACCGGGTTTCGTCGGCAGTTTTTGCACCTTGCCCGAGCGGAGTTTTTGTGTGTCTCACACTTTGTAATGAATGAGGGGTGAGGGGGGAACTCCTTCGGTAGTCAGAATGTGTAGAATAGTTCAAACTTTACTGCATTTTGGCCTGCTTGCTACGAAATTTTACGTTCTGTACAGATTCCCATATGTTTTGCGAATTGCATTCTGCTTCCATACAAGGGTTTTAGACGGGGGTAAGGTTGAGAGGAGTTCGTTATTTATTTCGGTGTACAATCGTTGCATGTGTGATTTAAAAAGTTGTTTAAAAAAAATCGGAAAGTTATTGAATGTTCCATTGATAGAATCTCTATATAAATAGCTAAATGTCTTCCATATTTGAGAAATATCTTCAAACGTACTGAAATAACCCGAAAATTGCGAACTTTTCTCAGCCTTACCAATTATTCACTCATTCAACCGTTTCAAATTTACCAACCATTTCAGTTCCTTCATTATTTTTTTGTTTTGCCCGTTATATTTTCTTCACATATAAACTGCACGGTTTCACAAAATTGCACGCCACACTATTGCATCACCACACGAAAAATCCTCCCCAAAAAAAAACCGTAGTCCGCACCACTGTCCGTCTTGAATGCCTCACCGCACGGTCACATTGCACAAGCCCAACAACAGTCACCACCGCAGACATTGGCAGCCGCAGCCCCATCGCCATCACCATCCGTGGCTTCGACGACCGTGGTTTCCGTAGAACAGCAGCATCAACAGCATGGTAGCAGTAGCAATGCCAGTAGTAGTAGTCCCATCAACAATGGCCATCATTCACATCATCACCATCAGCACCATCAGCATCAACAAGATCAGCAACAGCACCACGTCAGTTTCGATAGCAGCGTGGTCAGCCAGAATGGGCTGCTCTCGCTCGCTGATCAGGATCATTCGACTCCGAAGCACGGACATGTGAGATTGGTAGGTTTTCCACATCTAGGGTTTGGGCACGTGCATCTGAATAACCCAAGTAATCACTAGCCCGCTAATTCGCCTGTTTGGGCTTATAAGGCTATTATACGGCTAATATACAGCATGGCAGCTGTATAATAGTTCTATAATAGAACACAGGGTGAATTAAAGTGCTTTTTGGTAACTTGGGAATGCAGGTTTGTACAAAGAAATTGTTTTGAGTGCTTTGAGAGAGAGATTTATTTGCAAGATTTACTGCTTTTGTTTGCTGTGTTTGTTCAGATCTGTATGATTGGCATTTATGTGAATCCTATTTCAAAATTAATTTCTCACGTTTTCAGGGTTATTTTATGTGAAATCGATTAATTCGAAACCTATTAGATATGAGTTACTTCTCGACAGTGATGGGAAGTAGCGAACATGTCTGCTGAACCGGAATAAAAACAAAACAAAAGCTCGCGAGCATTCGAGTGCTGATTCACTCGCATCTGTCGGGCTTACGGGTAAACGAAGCTAAAGTGATTCGTGAACGTGTTCGGAGCAGTTCAGAGTCGATTGCATTTTTGAAAAAAAAAAACTCTCAAAGATTTCTGGTTTCAAGGGTTTTTCACTAAAAACTGGCAGTTTACTGTCGATTTGATGGATACACAATTGATTTGTCTGTCAAAACCATAATAAACCGTACCCTGTTCGCTTACTTGCGAGTAAATGTTCACGAGTTTTTTGCAATTTTTTTTTGTTTGTTCTCCTGAACTGGCAGGTGCGAGATTACTCACACTAATCCGGTTCGTGAATCTGAAATGTTTGTTTTGCGTTGGTTTACACTCGTGATATACTTCGTGAGGTGAATATTTCCACCACTCTTTTTCGACAGTTTAGTCTCGACTCTTTCACTTTCGACTCACACTCAATTCTATTCCGACTCCTCAACTTTCAGGGCTGGTTACAGGTCTCTTTTCGAAGAATTGGTCACTTTTTCCTAATGCTTTAGGAAAATATCGCCTATGTCATTCCAAGTGAAATCGGCAAAAAAATGACTCCAATGCACTAGGAGGTTTAATGCAAGTCTTCAAAAATTTTATATTTCTTATGGAAAATCTCTAAAGTGTCTTTTGAGGCAAAATGTTTCCTAAAGTTACTAATTTTCTCTTCCTCTCTGCTATGAGTTCTTTGTAAATTCTCGAGACTCAAGAGATTCATACGAGATAATTCCACAGTTTCTTCAGGAATTCCTTCCAGTGGCGATTCCATAACCTAAAATCTACCTTTTCAACGAATGAAAATTTGCATGTCTCAGCAACATTTTTTTTTATTTAATAAATAGAAAATTGCAGGAAAACCCAAATTCAATCATTTACTGTATTTTTTTTAACAATATAAAATTGCAATTTTTACATCTGTTGAACAAGTAAAAATTGAAGGATACGAGATGCCTCTGATATCTTCCGAGGTTCCTTAAAGAAAAATTTCCAATTGTTCAGTAGTGCATTTAAAGACTTCTCCAGAATTCCTCCGGCGCTCTCCCCGGAATTCGTCCTGAACATCCACTAACGATTTCTCAAACGATGCCTTTTTGCATATGGATTCTTCCAGAAATTTTCTATTAGGAACTTTTCAATTGAATAAGTTTGACCAGCTAATGAAGTTTTTCTAGGAAGTTACTCAAGAGGCTTATTTAAAGATTGTTCCAGCATTTCAAATAACCACGTTTTGGGTTGTAACTATTTTGTTTTTTTTTTGTTATTTTGAAACCAAAACATATTTTAGGATTGGCCATCTGGCTCCGGAGTTATTCCGAAACCAAAATAGGTGTTTCGAAATGGCAATTTTCAAAAAAGTGTATTTGTAATATGAAATCAGCTGAGTTTTTACAGGAGATCGCAGTAGGCAGCGCGCGCTGACGGATGTGTTGAAAATTGATCTGTCACGTTTTTAGAGTTTGCAATCCCGGGAACATTTCCCGGGAAATAAGATTTCCCGGGATTCCCGTTTCCCGGGAAATTATTTTCTGTTTCCCGGGATTCCCGTATTTCCCGAAATTTTTGTATTTCCCGGGTAGTTCTATTAAAAAAAAGGGTTGACCATCTATTTTCAAACAAAAACCATCGCACTATTTCCTTTTCATGTCATTCTAGCCAGGGGCCTTTGTGAGCCGAGTGGTTAGAGTCCACGGTTGCAAAGCCATGCTAAAGGTGTCTGGGTTCGATTCCCGGTCGGTCCCGGTCGTAATGGAAATTTCCTTGACTATACGAATGCGAAAATGGCAACTTTGATGAAGAAAGCTCTAAGTTAATAACTGTGGTAGTGCTCGTTGAACACTAAGCCGAGAAGCAGGCTCTGTCCCAAAGAGAACATAATACCAAGAAGAAGAAGATCATTATAAGCATGAAACTCACTAGATCACTAGTTATATTTTGATGTTGATTTGTTGTTTTCCGAAATTAAATAGTTGTTGATTAAATGTATATTTTTTAACAATATGTTCTTCTAACAAAGATTATAAGCTATACAAACAAATGATTTTTCCAGGGATCTTTTCCATGAATTGAGTAGGCTTATAAAGTTTTCATGGATGCAAAATTCATAATTTTCAACTAGTTGGTTTTTATTCTACTGCTTGAAAGGATTGATTCAATGTTGGTAAACATTATTTAAATTTCATACGAATTGTACGAAAATACCATAAAAAACGAATTGTCAAGAATAAGCTCCACATAGACTTTTACTCAATGTTATAAACTTTCTTGTTTTGAAGTCTAGCGATTAATACGAAACCAACATTTTTTTTAGATACACAAACTCACAGAAAAGAGAAGAAACCATACAAATTTGCTGGTATAAATAAATATTCATGGAAAACGAATAACTTATAAATGAAAATTCCACAAAATTTGCTTTATTTCCACGTTTTTGAAAATTTCCCGGGATCGCGGGATTTCCCGGGAAATCGTAATTTTATTTCCCGTTTCCCGGGAAGTCGAATCCCGGGAAAATTGGAAACTCTACACGTTTTTATCGTCTTCGCAAATTATTAGATTCGGCTGCTGAAATGGACGGTGCAGTTTTTGAAAAAAAGTGTCTATAGTGGAAATAAATCGGATTATTCTGCACACGTTCAGCTTCGATGCATCTTCACCTCTTGTTTGGGCCTTGACAAAGCACTGCCTTCGCACAAAAGGTAAAGATGCATCGAAGCCAAGCCGCAAATTTTCGGGAGCACATGTCTGAGGAGCCGGATAGCGGATCCGGCTGACGGTTTGATCGACTGGTCACTCAATCAGATTTTCAGCATGAACCGCTGTTGGTACTCTACATTTGTGCTCTTAAGGGTTTGAGTTTTCGCTTCGTTTCTTCTTCACCAAAAAAACCTTTTTTTTTGCGTCGTCGCGTTGCTGAATTCTCTCGTTTTAGTTTGCACGCGTTCTGAGTGCAATCGAGTTCAAGTTTTCGCGTCGCCGGAGTGGTATCTCGTTTTTGTGAAATGAGCATGCTGATTAAAGTAGCGGCAGCTGCTCAATCAAGGATGGATAGTAAGTTTGGTGAGCTTGTTTCATGCTTTTATTTTAAATTTATATTAAAAAAAGCTATTTTTATAATGAGAATGGTGGTTAGACGCTAAAAGTGTCGTGTGTTCATGTTGTCTTTAGAGTACTGATAGGTGATTTTTTGAACTAAGGTTGCATTGGTACATTGAAGATGGACATCCTAGTTCAACTTCGATTATTCTGGTCAATCACGGAGTAGCAACTACGAATTGTAAGATCATCAATGCTTATAGAAGACCCTCTAGATTCACTATTTTCATTCTAGACGTTTCACTTTCGAAACTCGAGAATCACTCTCAGCGTACTTTCGATTCATTCTTGTGCCACTCTATAATTTTTGATATATTTTAATCTCATTCTCTGCTTATTCTCTTGCGCTCTAGACTCGCTCTCTATTAAAGAATGCTTGTTTGACGACTCGCTGTTAGCTTCTGTTTCCGTGAACTTTTGCAAAATTCGCTTTTTCTCTAAGAAAGCATTCACAAAACTTTGCCAAGTTAAATGTTGACACTTGGTCACCTCTCTTCTGCAGTCACGCGGTCTTATGAAAATAAGGCTATTCCTTCTTCCCTCTCCTCTTGAAGCGTGACATAATTTGGACATTATTCCCTTAGGACAACGTGGTTTATTGATAATCCCTAACAAATGTTTCACAGAATTCTGGGATGAAGCTTCAAAATATCCCTGAAGAATTAATTTCTCTATGATAATAAATCTTCGAGCTGTTTAGTAGAATACCTATAAGTAAATTAAGCACCGAAATTTAGTACTATACCACTTAGTTCCACTAGAGTTTGTATCTTTTGATAGATACGCGTATTTCGACCTCAATTGTAAGGCCGTCTTCAGTGTCGTGTACTAGACTCGAGAAGGCGATAGTGAATGGTGTAGTACTAAATTTCGATTTTTCAGTTACCGTGAACGTACCATATTTGACGCAGGTCCAAACTTGACGCATTTTCTCATTAATTGTATCATAAATTAATTCTCATTCAGACTAGCACTCGAAAATTTATTACTTAATCTTCATTTACATGTTATTGAAGGATTCCAATCGAAAAAAGTTTATCTTTGATTAATAATTGGCAAAAAATAAAATTTATTTGAAAATGTATCCGACAAGTGCGTCAATTTTTTCATTCCTTAGTGAATGTGCTAAATATTGTTAATCAATTTTCGTGAAAATATTATGCTGTTTTACAGCAATATCATCAACAACAGTCAGTAATATTATTTTATTCGTGAATTGACGTCGAAATTTTTCTATTTTTAAGCATTCAGACATATTTTTGTATGAAAATCTTGTGCGTCAAGTTAGGCACTCAATGTTCCTTATTATTTGCTATTTCGATCAGCATGTTTTGTTGGATCGAAAACAGGAAAAAAAAATTTATCGTGCTTGCCTTCAAAAAATCCGTCCGCGAAACAACCCAATGCTTTATGTAATCGCATGTAAAAAGTCATCCATATATTACGTAACGTTTTTAGGGAGATGAGGGGGTTCAGAGAAACGCAACGATTCGTACAAAATATTCGCACTTTTCATTGAAAAAAAAATTGGCCGAGGTTAAAAGAGGTTGAAAATTGTGCAATTTATCGCGGTTTATGGACGTCCCCTAATGTTTTAAGGAAGCTTCAATAAATTCGTCAGGAGGTGAGGTGTAGGTTCAATGGTTTGTTTCGTATAATTTATAATAGAGGGTGTCCATGAGATACGTGTCACAAAAACATACCACTTTCTACAACAACCCCGCCCATCCGTACCACTTTTTATATGGAACCTTCAAAAAACTTGTATGATTCGTCACATCTTGCAGAACACCTCCTTCCCCCTAATAACATGACGTACTTAATGTATGACCCATATATGGTTCTCGATCTATTCCGAGGCCCATACTGCCGTTGGTTCTACGCATATTTGTCCCGCGATCCATTAGGGTTACATAGAACATGAGACAAGTATGCGTAGTTCACGTGTTAAAAGTAAAGAAGATTCGACGACCATTTTTGGAACCGACTTCGTTCTAGTTTTTGACCAATTTGTCCTTATTTTAGCAACTACCTTTTCCGTTTCAGCACAACTTAGTTTTCAAACCTTTCCCTTGTTTGATATCACGGCGAAAATACATTAAACTAAACAATAATGCTTGACTATGGATTGAACTCAATCGCCGGTTTTATTTTCTACACTTTAACTAAACGCATATGCGAGAGTACTACCAGTTGACGTCATTCAAAACTTTTTCCAAAGGTTCTAACTTTTATGTCCACTCTAAAGCGCTTTTTTCAATCAATTGAACTATTGAATACTGCAGCTCTTGTATATTTTAAAATTTAGCAATTATTTTTTAGTGCGTCAAATAAGGAACATAGTGCATCAAATTAGGCACATTGAAGAATTGATGCGTCAATTAAGGAACCTTATGTGTTCCACAAAAAGTCAATCAAACATAAAGAAAAAAACGTTTAATATTTTTTTTACTGATTTTTCCCTAATTCTATAATAGTTGAGCTAGCATAGGTTCAAATTTCAACAAAATCGGACAGGTTTTGACGATTTGACAAATGTTTGAATTTAGAATTTTCTTAATCGCGTCAAATATGGTACGTCCACGGTACTAATTTCTCCAGATTTTTCCAGAAATTTTTCTAGGCTTGATCCAGCAATCCTTCCAGAATTACTCCACGGATTCTTATAGGAATTCCCAAAATCAAAGTTGTCGGTATTCCTTCAGGGGACATTTCAGCTACTCTCAGTGTACCTCTTAGATTTTAAGGAGAGGTACATGTAGGTACATGTACATGTATATTGAAAAAATAACCTTTTATTTGAAGACGAGAGCGTTTTGAATAGAACTTGCCAGTTTTTAACATTATCCTTATCAGCAAAACTGACGTGCTGGCATCTTATAGTTTCTGATGCAGTTGTGCGTCCAACTGCGAACATTTTTCACTATTATTTGCTTCCTTTTTTGATGAAACATCTCGAAACAATCGATTCCACATAAAAGAACCCATTTCCACCGACATATAATTTACTCATCTGTGTCCATCATAGCCCATTCTTTCGTTTATTGTCGTTGTCGCCATGTCGTATCCCACTCTCTCTTTCTTGTCTACTTCTAGGAGTCCGAACAGATAATCTTCAGTAACATAGACTGTCTCAATAATCTCGATACTAGCGAAAAACTTAACCATCTGCTAAAAGACATAACCAACAGTGCGGCCGCGGTGCAGCGAGCGGTCAAAAGCAATGGCCACGTCCTGCCAGCTCCGATACCCGCCATTCCTGCCGCCAGCAGTGTTGTGACTAGCCCAAGCAATAATCCCAGCGCTGCTACTAGCAATACCTTCGCTACTACCACAACCTCCTCTACTACTACTACCATTAATCATCATCATCAGCCGAATCATGCTAGGTCCATCAATCATACCCATTCGAATCATTACCAAAACGGCCAAAGGCGACCCCCTGCTCCGGAACCGATGGACATCTCCCCAACCGTCGACGGACACGAATGTCTTCGAATAGGGGAAGATCCCGGCTCACTGACCCACAGTGGTCAACTAGCGCTCGATAAACTCCTGGCTTCCCTAGCCCTGGAAAACGACGTTACCGAACAGCATCTTGCCAAGATCGATCAGCAGCAGCAACTGTCGGCGGTAATTGCCAACCTTACGGAGTACAATCTGAGCGAAGCTCAACGACTGAACGTGTACAACGGAAACGATCTGGGTGGGGATGCCTTCCGGACGCACGCCGACATTGTCAACGGCAATGGGTTCCACCACCATCATCATCAAAACGGTCAGCTTAACGGCCGGACGACAGATCCCGGAGCATTGCTAATGAATAACCACGTGCGGAGGATAGCGTCGGAAAGTGACAGCACAATCTCATCTATCTCGCCGAGCCTGTCGGAGCGAAGTAATGCCATCTCCTGGTGCGATCAGGTAACACAGACAAACAAAATTCCATTCCATCTCACCTTTGTGCAATCATCTTGACAGATTCTAGCTTTACGCATTTCAAGTCATAGATAGTTTCCGTTCAATGTTACAGTGTCTCTAATCAGTTGCTCAAAATGTCCATTTATCATGCATGCTTTTTATACTGATCGTAATATAAATACCTTACTCAAACCGGAACCAGTGGCCAATGTCTGTTTCTACTAATTGATGCACTTTGGACTGGATGCGAGAATACGAATGGGAGGGGCGAGTTTCCCAACGTTTCGTGGAACTAAAGGAACAATGACTCAAACTCTCTTCCCATCCTTTCTATCGCCCCAACAGGCTAGAGAAGAGTCCTTCTCATCCTATCGCTCGGAGACGGAGCCGGACAACTCACCAGCCGGCGGTTCGCCACGGCCTGAGACGCCCGCCTTCCCAGTCACCCCACGTACACCGTATGGCCTTAGCAATGGCAGCTCTAGTCCAGCATTGCCGCCCAAGAGTCCGACATCACAACGGTAAGTTACACCAGTCTTGGATTTCTCTTGGGCAACCTTACAGTCTACTATACACGTACAGCTATCCCCCTAAATACGACGTGCTTCATCTATGCGGTTTCAATGTTGAACGGATTTGAAGGTTTTAATGTAGGATGCAACCGCGTAGATGGGTATCCGTAGGGGATTTCGGTTAATTGGTTCCAACATAGATTATCTTGTTAACCTCACGACATAGAAGGCCCATGTCTTCGACAAAGACAATTTAGATGTTCGACGCCATTTTGGAATCCAAGATGGCGGAAAAGTAGCGTTATTGTTGCTTCCGGTTTGTAAATATATAATTCTATGAAATATGGGTATTTTGTAGAATAGATGGCGGAAATCGATGTTTGACAGAGGGCTGGTAGCAGGTCTCTTTTTAGATACTTGGTCACAATTTAAAGCAAGTCTCTAGAATTTCCAATGGAAGATCTCTGAAGTTTTTTTAGCCTCTAAAGTCTAGAGTAGGGTTTAATTAGTTGATTCTGTTGCAGACTCTTGTGAGGTGGATCAATCGTTTCCAGCAAAACCGAGTCAAGCTAGAAAATTTGTTTAGTAATTAGAATTCACGTGAGTTCTTGAATTACTAGTACTTAATAGTTCTTGTTGATTTAATACTCATGATTGTTATCCTGGTTTCGAGTGTAGTCTCGGGACTGACCAACTCCGAGTCTTTAACCATCTGCTAGGTAAAATAGATTCAATTTCAGAAACTGTTGCCAGCTACAAGGACTTTGTACCGGGAATCCTTGAATTATCAAAACATATTACTCTAGTCCGACAAACAAGATGAGACTAGGGTTCAAATTGGTAGATCTTACCCCGTAACGCACCACGAAAAGGTGATCTACCAGCGTTACGGGTAGTTTGCTTTCAATATCTCTGTTTTTCCTTTTCTCTCTTTCTTTTCCTTTTTTTATTTTCACTTCAACTCTTGGTGCAATATTTAAAAGGCTGCAGTAAAACCTTCAAAAACTTTCCACAGGTTTTTCAGAATATTCTCCTCTAATTCCTCTATGAAAAAACTTTGGAAATTCTGCACCCTTAAAAATAATGAAAATTTCTGTAGACGTAATTCTCGTTATAACTGAATGACACATGTTGTAAGTGATAGAACGACACAAAAACGTGTCCTTGAAAGTGTATTAAACCAAAACAAATGTTTCCATGTTAAAGGATACGAAAACGATGGAACTGTGATCGACATTTCCCGAATCAGGCACTAACGTATTTAAAATACGACACAAATTTTACGTCATTTAGTTCGCTTCTTTTATGTCCATCCTAAAGACGTTAAATCACATGATTTTTTGGGAATGTAGTGTAGTGGGAGTGTAGTAATATCTACGGAGATTCTTTTTAACACTCCTCCAGACATCCATTCAGAAATTCCTTCAGAGAATTCCCCACCGAATCTCGCACAATTTCCACAGAGATTACTCTAAAAATGTTCTCAGAAACTGTTTCAAGATTTACTCCACAGAATACATACAGAATACAAATCGTGGAGTTGCATTGATTGTTATATTATTTTTTCCAATAGGTTCTTTAGAAGTTCTGCTACAGGAGCTCTTCCAAATTAAATCCCATATGTTTGTTATGAAGTTTTCAAAGAGATTAGTTTAGAAATCTTAAAAAGTTCTTCTGTCTGCACACTTAAAAAAAATTACGGATTACGGTAAAATTGCGGTGGTGTGCAAAAACTGAAATAAAAGGAAGCTCATGCCTGCCAGACCGACTGTCACACGATTTCACAGAAGTTCGGTGAAAATAATGCTGTTACCGAACTGTTCGTTAGTATTTCACAGGGTTACAGTAAAATTGTTTGTTTCACGGATTTTTTTTCCGGTCAAATAATAGATTTCACGGATTTTCTCCGGTAAAATAGTTGATTTCACGGATTTTGTCGGTAAAATAGTAGATTTCACTGGAAAATCGGTATTTTTGTTGTTTACAGTTCAATTACGGTGATTTATTTCACAGGATACTGCGATTTATTTTAAGTGTGTGGCTTACTTTCCCACTGTAGAAAAAAAACCTGCTTCTCATCTCAATCTTCAGAAAATTTCCAACCCAAAGAGATCCTCGACCGGTGGGATTTGAACCCATAACCCTCAGCTAGGTCTTGCTGAATAGCTGTGCGTTCTTATTTAGATCCAATTTCTCAAAATCGCCATGGATTTCTCAAAATTGTATCCAAGGTTAATACAAACAGGTAAATACTACAGACATTTCTTCAGAAATGGCTTGCTTCTGACGTTTTTTGAGGAGTTTGTTGGTAAATCCTGCTTCAGCATTCGAATCAATTACTCCATTCTGCTGCATCCAGAGGTTGGGAGTCCAGGAGTTCTCACAGAGTTTCTTGCAGAAGTTCATAAGGAAACTTTACAAAAGCTTCATGAAATATTACCATAGGATTTACTGGATTGTTTCAGGAGCTTCTCTATTGATTTCTATTTGAAAAATTCCGGAACACTTAGATAATTTCTTTGAGAATTCTGGAGTTCTGGAGAACTTCCTAAACGACTATTAGAACGAATCTTTCGAGTAATTTCTAAAGATATCCTTAAAGAAAATCCTTCAAGTTAAAGAAATCCTAAACGACAATTTTGAAGGAAATCCTAAGAAATTAATGGAGGCATCTCTAGAGACATTACTGTTCGATTTTTTAACGATGCCTCTATTGAAAATCTTGAACGTAACCCAAAAATCGATGGAAACATCACTTGGTGAGTTTCTAGAAAACATAAGACTAAATTTGAGAAAGAGTCTTTGTAAGAGTTCCTGTGAAATCTCTAGAGACACCTTTGAAAATACGGTATTGGACAGAATAAAGTACGCATTGGTCGTTTTCCCATGCAAAATGGTCAAGTTTGGAGGCTTGACCATTTTGAATTAGAAGTCGTATTTAACCTCTCTACTAGCAGCATCATTGTTTCATCACAAAAAAAATATCCAAATCGCAATAACTTGTTTGTATTCCGATATTTCTGCACCATTTTTTCAAATGTTCTCAAAGTACTCTTCTTCTTTTAGAATTTTTGTCGATGTTGATCATTATGGTCAACTGGATCCGGAAATATTCCGAAATTCCTTGGGGGACCGACGGTTAACCATAATTCACGTGAATATCGCAGGCTACAGAATTTTTATCATGATTTTCAAAACACTGCTTTGATGTGAGTCCGTTGTGAAAAAAACAAAACAAATTGGTGCAACCGTTTTTGAGTAATGGGCATTTATGTTTCTGGTACCACTCCGTCCGAAAAAAGATCTTGGTAACATCAAAAACATGATTTAGTAATTTTGAGATTTCTTGGAGACAACTTAACCGATTTGTATGATTTTTTTCAGAGAAGCTCCTTATTACCAGACATTGTACAGCCCATTTTTTTTTTTTTGATACATAGACTTAAAACAAGATTCTGGAAAAAGAGTTTTTTGTAACTTGTGAAAAAATCTTGCAAAAATGTTGAGAAACAAAAAAGTTATAGCGATTTGAATATTTTTTGTTGTAATAAAATGAAGCCGGTGGTAGGGGGTTAATGAGCAAACTTATAAACAAAATATTTCCAAGATATTGTTTACCATTTTTCGCCAAATGGGAAATTTTTAGTTACTCAAAGTTTCTGTTTCAAATATTATGATTTTAAAGTTGGAAAAAGGTCATGTTATTTCTGAACTGCGGTGAACATTTCATATCAATCAGTGTGCAGGAAGCCGAGAGCTACACACTTAAATAAGGCGCCGTCCACAAATTACATAACGCTTGAAGGGGGAAGGGATAGGCTCAAGCGTTACGATTCATACAAAATTTGAAAAAATACAAAAAGCTTTACGGAGGGGAGAGGGGGTCGAAAATTTCCAATTTTGGCTTTACATAATAAATGGATGCTGCCTAAGAACCTATTTCAACTAGAAACCCTAAGTGTGTAGACCACCTAACTTGACCATTGACGGGTAATGCGTACTTTATTCTCTCTAGTACTCAAGATATCTGGAAATATCCTCAGGATATCCGTAAAAGATTCGCTACATGAACTTCTGAACACATCTTCAGAGTGATACTTGAAAGAAACATGCAAATTTTCCGTATAAGATGTAGTCAAAAGGTCTTCTGCGTACAAAAGTGGAAGCGATATATATGCATATTTTATACGATGGAAGTTGGCATGCAATGTGAGTGTAAAGATTTTATTGTGAGCTAGTATGTGGCCTTATGCGACTTAATTTATAACAAAGTTGATATGACAGCTACTACGGATTGCTTCGTACGTACTTGTATACGGAAAGAAGAAAAATGCACTGATGGATTCGGAAAATAGCGTTTTATGCGAGGAAACCCATCCCTCAAACGATTTCCGACACGGTTTTGTGCGAGTTTGGTGTTATTTATACAAGTAAACGAGTTTTTACGTTAATTCTTATACGACTTCTAATGGTCTGGCTATGCAACATGGGTATTTTAGAAACGGAATCAACGAGTAGATATCGAATATCAATGTTTGATACCATCTTGAAATCCAACATGGCGGATCAAAGAGCAAGATGGTGGCTATTGGTTTAAGAAAACCTATGAACTCCAATGCAATATCAAAATTCTCGCGCTTAGTATCATACAGGCGTATCTGCATTGATCGATTTCTCTGCGTCGATTTTCTCTTTAGGTTAGTACATGAAAATCAAACCGTTTTCGTCACATTTTGCGATGCAGCATGAAAAAGGATGATGGGAGCTTTCTACTGAATCGAAAAAAGTAGTTGAAAATAGTCATCCGGCCGAGTAATCAGCCAAAGAGAAAATCGATGAAGAGAAATCGATCACTGCAGTTACGCCCTTATGATACTGAACGCGAGAATTGTTTTGACGGGTAGATGTTGAAAATCGATTTAAACGCCATTTTGGCATTCGAGATGGCTGATCAGGAAATAAAATGACGATATCCGGCTTGTGAAAACATATGGAAACCCAAGTACCGTAATCCGGGGTATCATTGATCAGCGGGGTAAAATTGATCGGAATGACTCATCTCGCAATAAGTAGGTATCTTCATTTATTGATGAAACATTTCCAAAGCATGAATGTTTCTTCTCTTTCTTATATTGATAAGCTACTAAAAATTAGGATTTTTGCAAAAATTGCGTTAACTTTATGCATAAATTTGTCAAGTTTGCGAAACAATGAATTGAATGGTTAAGGATGACACTACCGAAGATTCATGTCTCACATAACTTCTGCAAGCGATATGAGCAAGGAAAATGCGGTTCTCACTAAAAATGGCATCGCCAAAAACGATTCCGCTGTCAAAACTTTTATAAGTATGCTCAATAAGGGAACATTAACGAATTACTGTTAAGGATGTAGAATTCCCTTAGGAACTTGCCTACCTTTAGGCGTATTCCTCTGTTCGAGGTGTTTTTAATTTTGAAATAACTCAAAAAGTAAATGAGATGTAAACGTTCGGACATCATATTCGGATTCAGGGGCCATGATTTAAGTAAGTAACGGCATTTTCAATATTACCGAACGTTGTTTACATGGATGATCAATGTTACCCCATGTCAAGTGAAAAAATACCCCATATCAAAATGAAAAAATCACATAAAACATTTTTGTAAATATGCTTAAACCTTTCAAAAAACAAAATACAGTATATAGTCACGAGCTATGAGTGGCAGTACTTGTTTTAAACATATAAAACTCAGAACATTTGCATTTTTGAATTAAATATATTAGAAATATCCGAAAAACTGATCAATGTTACCCCGGATTACGGTATCCAATAAACCATAAGAGTCGGCACCAAGTCGGTTCTATAGTCGATTCAAAGGCTTGCCCGACAGGGCACTATATTGTGAAAAAGGGCCACTTAAAAGCGAAAGCACTTTTGGCGAATTATTCGGCTGATATTCGGCCTACTTGTTCCGAGCGTTCTGAATCTCTGGAGCAGTGAATCAATTGTTAATCAACACACAGCAACAAAGAAATTGTCCTGTCCTATTCTTGTTGCAACAATTCTATTCCGCAATAACAGTTTATCACCACTTGAACAGAATATGAAAAATATAGCTCATCGCGTGCCTAG
The DNA here is from genome assembly GCF_002204515.2 of Aedes aegypti. Lineage (NCBI taxonomy): Eukaryota > Metazoa > Arthropoda > Insecta > Diptera > Culicidae > Aedes > Aedes aegypti. Next base: position 256,127,310 of record NC_035107.1, on the reverse strand, counting down.
CGATTTTCTGGGCTTTGCATTGCAATTTTTGAGAACTTTCTTCGTGCTGGTAAACATTGCCACATTATCGAACAGCATCCATAAAACATTCGATCTTATGTTTAAAATAACTTATAAATCACGAGTTAAAAAGGTGGCAACAATTTCGTATCACAATCCACAAAAGTTGGGACAAATAGTTGTGAATGCGCCTGCTTTGTTGTTTGTTTTTCGTCTGTTCTGATGAAAATTTGTAAAAAAATTATGACACATGAATAGAAAAAAAAAGACAAAACAATATTGTGTTCTTATGATCTTCATCAAAGTTGTTTTTTTTTTTTTGTTGCGTGATCCAGGCTTGAACTGATGAATTATTAGATGATTTCCGCCACATTTCCCAACTACTCTTCTGATGTATTGAAGCAGTGTTTGGATTTTGATCCGAATAAGCCGATCGAACCAGGTCCGTCACACTCGGGCTCAGATTGGGTACCACTTCTAGTACTGCATTTGGTCCCTCGGTAGTACAAAAAGTACCCAGGTTTGACAGATCGCAGTACACTTTTCACGACATTCTAGATTACCTTATGAGCCATAAAATTTTGGGCTACTGCAAGGGACATGGAGGTCTTTAATTTGTCTTTGGATCGAACCATATTCGGAGAGTGTAACAGTTCGCGAACCATTACAGTTCGTGGCACATCGCATTCAGAGAGCCATATGAATGTAAACATTCACTCTCTCGTTTGGTACGTAGAACGAGCGCGTTCAAGAGCAGCAACTCTCACAGACTGCAACAGTATCGAACCAAAGACAAATTAAAGACCTTCATGTCCCTTGCAAATGCCCAAAATTTTATGGCTCATAAGGTAATCTAGAATGCCGTGAAAAGTGTACTGCGATGTGTCAAACTTGGGTACCTTTTGCACTACCGAGGGACCAAATGCAGTACTAGAAGTGGTACCCAATCTGAACCCGAGTGCGACGGACCTGATCGAACCATTCAGGTGATTTATGTTTTGCATCAAACTGGTAATAACTTTCATTTTTCCTGGTAATGCAGCATTTAACAACCTAATTATAATTTAATGGACCATTGAACATCCCTTTGGTTGCAAAAATAGCCCAGAAAATAAAATATGCGCCTCTGTTTCTTGATCAGAATAAAAGTGGGTCAGCGAATGTTACAAGTGTTGACACACAGTGATCGGCGCCAAACAGTAGGTGGTGTGTGTCTAACTTGTTTTCGTTCATGGCTCGTTATCTTCCACGAACGATAAATGTCATGCGTGTTGTATGAATGCAGGCGGTTAAATGGGATAAAATTATGGCTCGTGTGTCAATGATTGTTAAATTTTCCAAAGCCTGTATTGAAGATTTAGTTCGCCCAGAAATATATTTGAAGCAGAAAAGGATTGCAGCGGAAAAAATAGAGGGTGCTGTTAATGCCAGCAAATTCATGCAAGAAGACATGGATTTCATTCAGTAGAAAAGTGGAATTGAAATCCCTCAAAAATAGACTGAAAAGGAAATTCAATAAAATTATCTTTCGGAGAAAGAAAGCTTTCATTATCCTTTTCGTTGTTTCCTATCCCTGGTTCAGAATCATAAACTTCATTATCAGAACCGATACTAAACAGAGGCATTCAAGTTTTTTGTGCTTCAAGAATTGCTTGGCTTAGCCAAATTTTGTTATATAATTTAGTTTTGTTTTGTTTCAAGACTCTTTTGCTCTAGTTAACCTAAACGACATGCCACCAAGTCGTTTATAAACATTGGCAGTTGTTGTATACTGCCTTTATTCAGGATTTACAAACACTGTAACATAGCGTTATATACTAATATACGGTCAATATCAGGTCTTGTAGATCAGAGCCTTTAAAAATGTCTTATGATGCTAGTTGGCGCTGAAAAGCCATTAAACGGCCCGTATACCGCTTATAACAGTGCTTAGTAGTTACCTGTGAACTTATACAACATGAATATTTTCAGAAAGGCTTACCCATGGTGCATAGGTTCCCTTAGATATTGTCTGAACCGCTATTTTGGATTTCAAAATTATGTATAACATCGATTGCCGACATCTACTCGTCGAGTTTGTTCCAGAAATACCAATATTGCATAGATTTTTATGGGTTTTAACTAACCGATAGTCGTCATCGTCCTCTTTGATACACCATCTTGGATTTCGAAAGGGCGTGAAATATCCATTTCGAACATCTACTCGTCGAGCCTCGTCTCGGATTTTAAAATAATATCTTAAATCCATTTCCGACATCTACTCATCGAGTCAGTTGAATTCCGATATGTAACCATCACATAGTAGAACCTAATGCCTACAACACAAATAAAAAAACAGCCTTATATAATGTAGAACAGCTGAAAAATTATGGTGGGTGGTATGCCTGAATGATCAAAATCATTATTTCGCAATCGTCATTTTGTTTTCTTTTTGTCCGCAATCTTGGATTCCAAGACCAACGAATCCGTCTTGGCCCGTTGAACAACTTTGTCTAAGACATGGACCTCATATGTCGTCAGGGTAATAAGGTTGGAACCAACTACACGAAATCCCATATGCTACGGGTGATAGCTGTAAGAGATCGTCCATAAATAACGTAGCATTTTTGACGACCAATAATGTATTTGGTATATGGATGAAGGCTACGATGAAGGAGGGTGATTGTTAAAAATCTGCCAAAAAATGCTACGTCATTTATAGATGTTACATAAATTTAGAAAAAATATTACCCGCTTTCTTCTCTCTTCACCTGAACATCCAAAACCTACTCCCACCCCATATCAAATGGTTACACGCACCTAAATACAGAAAATACAACTCGACTTGGTCGCTGAGAAGTCAGAAATCGACTGTCTCCACGTACGACATGAGGTTAGCCATCACAAAATCTGAATCGCGTCACTCATCTAATAAAAAAAAATCTAAAATGCAACTGCAACTCCTTCGCGAAATAACACCACACCATTTTAGCTATTAGCTTGCTCGGTAATGCATTTGTGACGAATGTGAGGGTGGCAGAGACAGTTGAGATCCACCCTCTAACGCATCACCGTCAATCTCCGAAAAAAAAACTAAACATGCACGTAAATCACATCATTTAGTGGGCGTGTCACCGCTGTCGATCTTCGATCGTTTTTCGTTTTGATTCGATGGTACTAATCGAGAGAGTAGATTACATATTCACATTGCATATTGGCACGCTCGTGACACGAAGTAGAAACCTTGACTTGCACCAATAGGACATTCACCAGATAAAAGGACATTGATACATGTTTCAAAAAATAGCCATACTAACTCCTTTCGATGTTGCTTATCGGTGTTATTTGCTTACTAGTAAAAACTTCATACTAGAGTACTATGAGCGGCTCAAGGGCAAAGCGAGCCTTTTTCAGTGCGTTGCGCCGGTGATCGAAAAGAAACCCGGTAGTTGTACTTTCTACTATGAGTAAGTTTAGGTGGTGTGTCCTTGTTGTTGAAGTGAACCTAACTTACGTGTCGGTTTTCTTTTGTCCAGCAGCGATCAGAAGATTAAGGAGAAGACTTCAATCAGTTTTTCGAATCTCGTTGCAGATCCAAACAAAAATGACTATAGGGCTCGAAGCTTTTTCGAAATGCTTTTGGAGTTTTTATGAATCCCAGAAAAGTTCTCATTGACCTATGTTGGAAAAAGTTTCTCATTCAAAAGTTGTTTTGCGAATTCCTCAGAAATTTCTTTCATATTTACGTATGTACGAGAATTTCCTGAAGAAACTTCCGGAAAATTTGCTGAAGAATAGCACGAAGTAAGAATGGTATTCGAAATGATCTTCTAAACGAATTTCTCATGAAAAAGATTTAGAAAAAAATTAGTTATAAAGTTATAATTACTTAAATTGCTGGAAGAACTTTTGAATGTACATCTGAAAAAGATCAAGGAGAACGATTTGAAGGGATTCCTATAGAAGGTATCCCTGAAGAACCCATTTAAACTTTTGAGAAAACTTCTTAAAAGAAACTCCATAAGGATATAAGAAAACAACTCTTAGAAGCGGACGATTCTTAGAGGGAATGTAGTGAATTTTTGGACCGTCTTTAGAAGTGATGACTTCCGAGTCTAGCATAATTGTCAACTACTAACCCTCATTCAATGTTTTGTCAACGAGTTTGCATGTAGTGTTGGCTCGTTCTTGGCATGATCTTAAGCCGATCGTCAATTCTCGATTACTAATCACATCTCTCTTCTTCTCTAAACCAATTTCCCGCCGAACACGCAGCAAGGACTTATTCGCCGGCAGCCAGCAGCGCTCCCAACAGGAGCTCATCAACCAAAACGACACGGTTTCATGCTACACGTCACGCCGTAACTCGACCACATCCAATGCCACCAGCGAACCGCAAGAGGTGGCACCGCAGTTTGTCAAGTTTGCCCGGGATTCGTCCAAGTATTGGTACAAGCCGAACATCAGCCGCGAAGAAGCGATAGCCTTGCTGCGGAACGCCCCACCCGGAACGTTCGTGGTGCGCGATTCGACCACCTTTGCCAACGCGTACGGCCTGGTGGTCAAGGTGGCCCATCCACCACCCGGGGTGCAGTCCAAGGGACCGAACAGCGAGGAACTGGTGCGGCACTTCCTGGTCGAACCGACGATCCGCGGAGTCCGGTTGAAGGGTAGCCCGAACGAGCCCGTCTTCACGTCGCTCTCGGCTTTGGTGTACCAGCACTCGATCACCCCGCTGGTTCTGCCCTGTCGGCTCATCATACCGGACACGGTGAGTTGACTTTGATTGTCGAGAAAAGTCCGGGAAAGGATTTTCATGTTGGGGTTTATTAATTTTGCAGGATTTGCAACAGACGGACTTCCATTCGCCGGCCCAGCAGCAGCTTCTGATGCAAGGCGCTGCCTGCAATGTTCTGTACTTGTTCACCTGTGATACAGAGTCGCTCACAGGTAAGTTAACCCACGCTATGGGGAATTTGTTGGTTGCGATTCTACAGTTTTGCTTTTACCCTTCATAGGACCCCAAGCCATCAGGAAAGCAGTGGGACTGCTGCTATCGTTACGACCGCTTCCAAAACCTACGCAAGTGCACTTCAAAGTATCGATCCAGGGTATCACGCTCACCGACAACACTCGGCAGCTGTTCTTCAGGTAAGATGTTTATAAAATCCCAACTAACATTTACTCATTTAACAAACACCATTATGGCAGTTTTATTCAGCATCATGTTCAATAACATTTTAATAATTTTCATGGCCAACCTTTGTTCAGGCGTTGTTCACACGAATTTGGAGAAACTTTAAAGCATGTCGTTGAATTCCAACTTTATTTTTCAGCTTTTAAACGTTTTACAAGCAATTAGTTCAGCTTTTATACGACTGGTCCAAAAACTATGAACCTGAACTATGTGTTTGGTAATCGTCATTTTGGCCTCTATTGGATCAACTGTACTTATAATATACTGAAGCTGAATAAGGATTTTATAAGATACTTACTCAGCTCTTATTCATGCTTATGTTAAACAAAAACAAAAAACGTTAGTTCGTCTTCTGAATATCCTTTTATACATATACATTTAGCTTGGTAAATGGCTGGGCATGGCGTACCATTGGTACCTTGCGTACCTGAAGGAATAAAATAGACCCCTTTGTGCGGTCCTTAGCCTCTTGCCCAGCAACTCCTATCCCTACCTCATCGCGGTACTGGCCGGGGTACGAGTAACCTTAGGGAAGATCGGGTAACCAACCCCCGGTGGGAACTTTGGTCGTATGCTGACAGGGAAGGGGGGGGTTTGCTTTTGCTTTTGCTTCTGCAAACCTTGAGCGTCTGTACTCCATGTTAGGAGCGGCTCACAACAGCGTCTGTTCCCCATGTCAGGGGCGGCAGAGAAGGACTCTAAGCTAAACTGCGCACTATGGTCCTCCGAACATTTAGGGGGAATGGTTCTCCGGAAATCTAGGGGGTTGGTGTCAGGCCCTGCAAGCCAGCCGTAAAAAAATCAAGCAACGAATAATCAACGAGAGAATACGAACTGGGACAATCGGCGAAGACCACAGCGACGTAAAGGTACTAGCGATTGGAAGCTCGGTACGTGGAACTGTAAATCTCTCAACTTCATCGGGAGCACACGCATACTCGCCGACGTGCTGAAGGACCGTGGATTCGGCATCGTAGCGTTGCAGGAAGTGTGTTGGAAGGGATCAATGGTGCGAACGTTTAGAGGTAACCATACCATCTACCAGAGCTGCGGCAACACACATGAGCTGGGAACAGCTTTTATAGTGATGGGTGATATGCAGAGGCGCGTGATCGGGTGGATGCCGATCAATGAGAGAATGTGCAAGTTGAGGATCAAAGGCCGGTTCTTCAACTTCAGCATAATAAACGTGCACAGCCCTCACTCCGGAAGCACTGATGATGATAAAGACGCTTTTTACGCGCAGCTTGAACGCGAGTACGACAGTTGCCCAAGCCACGACGTCAAAATCATCATAGTAGATCTAAACGCTCAGGTTGGCCAGGAGGAGGAATGCAGACCGACGATTGGAAAGTTCAGCACCCACCGGCTGACGAACGAAAACGGCCTACGAATGATTGATTTTGCCGCCTCCAAGAATATGGCCATTCGTAGCACCTACTTCCAGCACAGCCTTCCTTACCGATACACCTGGAGATCACCACAGCAGACAGAATCACAAATCGACCACGTTCTGATTGATGGTCGGCACTTCTCCGACATTATCGACGTCAGGACCTATCGTGGCGCTAACATCGACTCTGACCACTATCTGGTGATGGTCAAACTGCGCCCAAAATTCTCCGTCGTTAACAACGTACGGTACCGACGGCCGCCCCGGTATGACCTAGAGCGGCTCAAGCAACCGAATGTCGCAGCGGCATACGCGCAGCAACTTGAGGCTGCATTACCGGAAGAAGGTGAGATGGACGAAACCCCTCTTGAGGACTGCTGGAGAACAGTAAAAGCAGCCATCAACGATGCAGCTGAGAGCAACGTCGGGTACGTGGGACGGAGTCGACGGAACGATTGGTTCGACGAGGAGTGCCAGGAGGTTTTGAAGGAGAAGAATGCAGCGCGGGCGGTCATGCTGCAGCAAGGGACCCGGCAAAACGTGGAACGCTTTTAACGGAAACGGCAACAGCAGACCCGCCTCTTACGGGAGACAAAACGCCGCCTGGAGGAGGCGGAGTGCGAGGAGATGGAACAGCTGTGCCGGTCTCAGGAAACGCGTAGGTTCTATCAGAAGCTCAACGCATTCCGCAACGGCTTCGTGCCGCGAGCCGAGATGTGCAGGGATAAGGATGGGAGCATTCTGACGGACGAGCGTGAGGTGATCGAAAGGTGGAAGCAGCACTTCGACGAGCACCTGAATGGCGCTGAGAGCACAGGCAATGAAGGACGGGACAACGGAAGAAATGCCTTCGTCGGTACTGCGGAAGATGGAAACCAACCAGCCCCCACTTTGAGGGAGGTTAAGGATGCCATTCACCAGCTCAAGAACAATAAAGCTGCTGGTAAGGATGGTATCGGAGCTGAACTCATAAAGATGGGTCCGGAAAGGCTGGCCATTAGTCTGCACCGGCTGATAGGCACAATCTGGGAAACAGAACAGCTACCGGAGGAGTGGAAGGAAGGGGTAATCTGCCCCATCTACAAGAAAGGCGACAAGTTAGATTGTGAGAACTTTCGAGCGATCACCATTCTAAATGCGGCCTACAAAGTAATATCCCAAATCATCTTCCGTCGTCTGTCACCCGTAGTAAGCGAGTTCGTGGGAAGTTATCAAGCCGGCTTCGTTGACGGCCGATCGACAACGGACCAGATCTTTACTGTACGGCAAATCCTCCAAAAATGTCGTGAATACCAGGTTCCAACGCATCACCTTTTCATTGATTTCAAGGCGGCATACGACAGTATCGACCGCGTAGAGCTATGGAAAATCATGGACGAGAACAGCTTTCCCGGGAAGCTCACGAGACTGATAAGAGCGACAATGGAAGGTGTGCAAAATTGTGTGAAGGTTTCAGGCGAATATTCCAGTTCGTTTGGATCCCACCGGGGACTACGACAAGGTGATGGACTTTCGTGCCTGTTGTTCAATATTGCGCTAGAAGGTGTTATGCGGAGAGCCGGGCTTAACAGCCGGGGTACGATTTTTACGAGATCCAGTCAATTTGTTTGCTTCGCGGATGATATGGACAAACATTTGAAAAGGTGGCAGACCTGTACACCCGCCTGAAACGCGAGGCTGCAAAAGTTGGACTGGTGGTGAATGCGGCCAAGACAAAGTACATGCTAGCTGGTGGGGCCGAGCGCGACAGGGCTCGTCTAGGTAGACGGGAATACATACGTTCGAGGTGGTCGACGAGTTCGTCTACCTTGGATCCTTGCTGACGGCTGACAATAACGTTAGCCGTGAAATACGGAGGCGCAGAAGAAGTAGAAGTCGGGCCTACTATGGCCTCCAGAAGAAGCTGCGGTCAAAAAAGATTCACGCCCGCACCAAATGTACCATGTACAAAACGGCCGGTAGTCCTCTACGGGCATGAAACGTGGACGATGCTCGAGGAGGACCTGCAAGCACTTGGAGTCTTCGAACGTCGGGTGCTTAGGACGATCTTCGGCGGTGTGCAGGAGAACGGTGTGTGGCGGCGAAGGATGAACCACGAACTCGCCCAACTCTACGGCGAACCCAGTATCCAGAAGGTGGCCAAAGCTGGAAGGATACGATGAGCAGGGCATGTGGCAAGAATGCCGGACAGCAACCCTGCAAAGATGGTATTCGCTTCGTATCCGGTTGGTACAAGAAGGTGGGCAGCGCAGCGAGCTAGGTGGGCGGATCAAGTGCGTATCGATTTGGCGAGCGTGGGGCAGAACCGAGGATGGAGAGATGCGGCCACGAACCGAGTATTGTGGCGTGAAATTGTTGATTCAGTGTTATCTGTGTAGATGTTAACTAAATAAATGAAAATGAAATGAACATATACATTTGTTTAGTGTAATATTGGCTTTTCAATTGGGCGAAACATGTCTTGTTCAGCTCATTAGTAAAACAATCTTGACTAGTCGAATGGGAATCTTTGGAAACGTTCGATAAGTGGCGATTCAACTTTTGTTCATTCTAATGCATAACGTTGAACATTTTCCTAAGTTTGTGTTAAAAAAGTACCTTTTCAGCTCTTTATAGAGCAAAATTTTTATTTAGCTATCATTACCACTATTGAACAATAATGAAACATTCATGCTTGTTTGTGGCTCTGAATTGTTAGTTGGGATTGTAATGTTTCAAGAGTAGTTTAAGTGCATTTGCCATTAAAGTGGTACATTGTGTTGGTAGTACGTAATCCGAACTTCTTCAATCTCCTATCGATCGTCTGATTCCAAATTTGTCCGGACTGCTCCAAGCCATCGAGGATCTTCTTCAGATGGCACACCTCACCGGATGCACCCGTCTCGTATCCCTTCGGTTGGCGCATGTATACAGTCTCGCTTAGAGTGCAGTACAAATAGGCCGTTTTTATGTCGACGTGCTTCACTAGAAGATGTCGACGAGTAGCAATAGTAAGCAATGTTCGAAATGTTACCTGTTTTGCCACCGGGGCGAATACTTGGTCGTAGTCAGAACCAAACTTATGGCTAAAGCCTTGCGCTACCAGTCTCGCCTTGTAACGCGTTACTCGTCCATGCTTGTCTTGCTTCCGCTTATACAGCCACTTGGAACCAACGGCATTTCGTCCTTCCGGTAGTGGACCGTCGAATTCTGTCGATGTGATTACATCTCCTCCTCCATTCCTGCAATCCATGCTTCGCTTTCCGGGCTATTCACCGCATCATCGTATACGTATCCTATAGGAGGTTGGTTCAGCAACTAGGGCCATGTTGCTCGTTTCACGGTACCGCCGAGGAGCGACACCCTTATTAGACCCCTCGGATCTCCGTACGATGGTTTCATGCATGTCTTCCTGAACGGACTCGTTGCAAGAATCGAAATCGGTCACAACCCATGCACTGCTGTTATGGGTGGCAACGAGTGTAGGATGTCTTCGTATGTCTCCTCACCCAGATTTGGAACATCGGTATTTAGTTGGACCAACTCCTCCTCAACGAATCTGGCGTCTCGACTTATGAACAACTAGTTAGTGGCCATATCGATGAACTTGTATACTTTGTTATTATTGGAATAGCCAATGAATGTTATTTCTTTTGCTTTGTCCTGGAGTTTGCTTCGCTTTTCCTTTGGCACATGGATGAACGCTTCGCACACAAATACCTTCAGATGCGACACGTTCGGTTTGCGTCCTCACCAGAGCTCATACGGTGTCGTCTCCACCGCACGAGGAGGAAGTTGATTCTGTAGATACACAGTGGTACTGCTAGCTTCGGCCCAAAATCTTTACGGCATCCATCAGCATACAACGACACATTTCGATGACGTATCGATGGCGACGCTTCGCTACTTCATTTTTCTGTGGCGAATATCCAGCAGTGCACTCGGGATGGATTCCATGCTTGCGGTAGAACTTAATCAGCGCTTCGCTCTAATACTCCTCTCCCCTATCTGACCTGATGCGCTTGGGAAATTTTCCAAACTGCGTGTGGACATAGTTCAGTACTCCTCGATGCGATCGACGACCTCGGATTTTTTCTTCAAAAAAATAAATCGTACAGTAGCGACTGTGGTCATCTACAATAGCCACTCACCGAAGGTGTAACCAAGGGTCCATATACGTCCGTATGGATGAGGTCTAATGGCATGCTGGTCTTCTTTTCGGTGGTCTTGGGGAAGGGAGTTCGAGCTTCCTACGCTGCCGAACTCCTCCTAGTCAACTGAACCATACAACTCCTGGCCAACTGCACCTTGCTCCTTGAGTGCTACTGAGTTCCTTCCAGCATCGGCGAATTCGCAAATCCGCAGCTTCCAGCCTCGTTCTTAGCATCTTGGCCTTTAACTCTTGGGTCCGCATCCAAGACTCCACCTCAGTGTCCAGCAGTCCTCAATAGGGGCTTCATCGATCTACGTCATACCAATGAGGCTGTCGGTCACAAAATATTGATGATGACGGATAGTTTTGACAATCACCAGATAGTGGTCAGAGTCAATGTTAGCGCCACGATAGATCCTGATGTCAATAATGTCGGAGACGTGCCATCCATCAATCAGAACGTGGTCCATTTGTCCGCTTCAAGCGCAGTATTGAACAACAGCCATCGCGTTCCCTGTCCTGACATTCTGTGCCTGTACTCTCTGCGCCATTCAAGTGTTCATTGTAGTGCTGCTTTCACCTATTCGATCACCTCGCGTCCGTCCGTCAACACATTTCAGTTCGCGGCGCGAAGCCTTTGCGGCATGTGTTGAGCTTCTAATTCAACTCCATCTCTTAGCATTCCACCTCTTCCAGGCAGCGCTTTTGTCTCGGAATAGGCGGATTTGCTGTTTCCGCTTCCGTCTGTATCGGTCCACGTTTTGCCATTTCAGCCCGCGCCGCACTCTTCTCCTCCAAAACCTCCTAACATTCCTTGTCGAACCAATCATTTCTTGATCTCCGTTCCACATATCCGACAATGCTTTCGGCAGTGTCGTTTATGGCTACATTGACTGTCCTCCAGCAGTCCTCAAGAGGGGCCCTATAGAGCTCGCCCTTATCCGGCAACGCTGCCTCAAGATACTGCGCGTACGCATTGGCGACATTCGGTTGTTTCAGTCGCGCTAGATTGTATCAAGGCGGGCGTCGGTACCGTACATCGTTGATGACGAATAATTATGGTCGCGGAGTCGATGTAGCGCCACGATTGGTTCTGACGTCGGTTATGTCGGAGAAGTGCCGTCCATCGATCAAAACGTGGTCGATTTGCGATTCTGTCTGCTGAGGTGATCTCCAGGTGTACCGATACGGGAGGCTGTGCTGGAAATAGGTGCTACGAAGGACCATATTCTTGGAGGCGATAAAATCTATCAGTCGTAGGCCGTTTCGTTTGTCAGCCGGTGGGCGCTGAACTTTCCAATCGTCGGTCTGAACTCTTCCTCCTGGCCAACCTGTGCGTTCAAATCTCCTATGATGATCTTGACGTCGTGCTTTGGGCAGCGGTCGTACTCGCGTCCTTGTCAGCTTGCCAATGTGCTTCTTGTCATTTTGCCTCCGTGGTGACTTAACTGAAGTCACTGTCGACTAACAAATTTCACTCGACATGGTTGTGTCTCTCGTGTTTTTCGACAGTTGTCACTATATGTGACTGGATTACTATTGGAGTCGACGGATGACATCTGAAAAATGCATGCTTTGATCGACAAAGAATACAGATGAGTCACATGAATCTGTGCGATTTACAATATAGAGCCCCAAATGGAGAGTCACTTCACTCGAGTCGAGAATTATCACCTCGCTATACGAGACCGACAATTCTCACCTCACGCCACTCGTAGAATGAACTCTATTGTGGCTCATCACAGTCCGAAAGACGCACGTGTCCGAATGGCCAACGGTCCGTTCCGTCGCCGGAACAGTTCTGCCCTTCACAGGAACTCACAACAACGCGATGGGATTTCTCCGATCCTGATGCACTTGTATACATTTTTGGTTTTCCCCCAAAAACTGGAGGCACAATAAAATGGCGCTGAACGGCTCAGCCAACGTCGACACTTGCTTTCTGCCGAATGACTTCCTCTTTTTCCTTTGTTGGCTCATGCAGAAGAAGGTTTGTTCTTTCGTTTTGGTACGACTGCTGACTACTGTCATTCATTTTGGCAAAAGGCGTATACGAATATGGCTCATAACTAATCAAATTATTACTGAGATTGCTCAAAATCGAAAGGCATTTGGATTGAACGTTACACACCGACAAAAAATCCGTTTGCTCTTCTTTAACCCTTCTTGGTCGGTTAAATGTATCCGATATATTACACTTTCTACATCATACTAGAGGGGATGACTCCTGGATTCTGACGCAACTAAGAGCAAGCGTTGTTCAGCAATTTACTGTTTTTTTTTTTCTAAACTAATCATATTTGAATACTTTTTCATCGAACTCCCTACAATCTAAACTTCTACTCGTTATGGGCCCATAACCTATCAACTGCTGAATGTTTTCTGCTTCGGAAAGAGAGCAACTTCGCTATCAAACGTAATCATACTCAAAAATTACTTTCTCTTTTCTTTCGACAGACGACACTACCCATCAAACAACGTTTCGTTCTGCAGCCTGGATCCGGACGAGCATCGGTGGAGCATTCCATCGACTACTGGAGACATCCCATCCAACAAGTAAGTATTGGGATCACAATCTTCTGTAGTTCTGAAGACAAGAAATCTGTAACTCCATAATCTTTTTCGCAGGCGCATCTTTGCCTTCGTCGCCAAGCGGTCACCGACCTCGGCGGACAATCAGTGCCACGTGTTCTGCGAACTGGAAACCACCCAACCGGCTTCGGCCATAGTCTCATTTGCCAACAAGGTTGTACTAGGGGGCACCGGCGGTCAACAGCCTGCACCTGCGCGAGCAATTTAAAGTCACGAATGGGAAATCATACAAATACGATTGTAAAATTTAACAAAGTCAAGTCATTTTGTAATTGTAATTCTAACACGTTTTTACAATTTATGCATAACTCTGGAAATCCGACTAGCAGAGCGGTCGGATTTAAAATTACTTATTATGTATTGGTACTACTTAATGAAAAACAAACTGGAAATTAAGCAGCCACAAAGCAGCCATAACTGCATGGAAATTTAGAAGAGATTGGACACCACGTGTAGCATAAACATAAAAAAATATTGTGTAGTCAACGCAGAATTACACTTAATAATTTGAAAGCATCTGTATTATTTATGTTTAAAAATGCTATCTAATAACTCTACCATGTACGTCATTGTAATTATTATGATTTAGTTGAACGCATGTATAATCGTAGTTCTCCGCGCAAAATAAGAGAAAATATTATTTAACACTGAAGAAAAATATTTATGATGAAAATAATTAACCTTCCTGTGCTAATCTGTAAAAGAAATTCCTTACCCTTTATTGCTCCGCAGAAACACATCTCAAACTAACTCCTGCACTGAAACAAATGAAACGATACTTTTCCTGCTTTGACGGGCTAACTTTAAATGCTACTTTTGAGTAGTTTTACTTTTCTACATCGCTTACACACAGATCTGACTAACACAAACACAATCAACGAACGACACGTACACACTTGCACGTATAGAAGATGCGACTGCACATACACTACAACAAAACAATTCACTTTATTCTTTTTTGAACGACAGCAATACCCCGCACAAGCGCAAACCACGAGCAATCCCTTTTCGCAAACGCTTTTGTATTCCTTAAAATCTTGTTCCTTCGTTAGTTTAAATTTGATTTAGAATTTCGAAACCATTAATTTTCTTTTAGCTTTTTTCTCTACGCTGAAAATTGCTTTGAGAGAATTGCCAAAAATTATAAAAATCTTCCAAAAACATCCTAAAATTGGAAAATTGAGAATATTTTTTTCGCTTTGCCGTACTGTTGTCAAAGAAGAAATAAGTGTTACGAAAAAAACAAACTACTAAACGAACAAACGAACGAATAAGTGCCCCACGAGCACTTATATTAGACGTAAAACGCTAAAAAGAAAAGTATTAAACAAAAAAGTTAGTCACTAGAGAAGCAATCTAAACCTACAAACCAACATAACCTAAAAGTAGTGCACTCAAACGGACTAATCAATCGCGTGACAGTTGACGCGGAAATAATGAGAAAAAATGTGCCTAATTTGATACCGGTTGAAAAACTCGAATTTATACCGTTTAATACATGAACATGTACGCAGTTGATCGTTTTCTAATCGTTGGTAGCAACATTCTTGGAAGAAATTTTGCAATAAAACTTGCACACGTATAATCACTTCAGGAGTTTCATAAAATTGTCGTTCAACGTAAACTTACTCGGAATAGGAGTTGAAAGCGAACCACAAGTGTTTAAACTAGTCCCGTATACCACAACACAAACATACAAACAAAACTGCAATAGGTACCTTTACAATAAAAAGTTAGTTTTACATCGATCTGAAATTTTTGTTCTAAAAACCGTTATTAATTTATTATTGTTTAAACTCCTGCTTCCCGCATCCACACCACTTCCACAATTTCGTTATAAATATTATCACAAACTGGATCCAATATTTCAATACATAGTGTATACATTCGGAAACAGTTCAACAATGAATAAGACAGTAAAATTCAGTGCAAACCACAAAGAATAAATCAAAATGAGTAAATTCGAAAAACATAGTAATTTTCTCCATTTTGGAACTACTTTACAGTTGTTGTGTACATATGACAGGAAAAGTAAAAAAAAATATGTTCAAATAATAAACGTAAAAAAATAAATCTTCAATTTCTTAATTTCCTTTCTTCCGAAATTCCTTCAGTCCTTATAACATTACGTTTCTTTGTTTTGAAAGAATAACTTTCAAATATGTTACGGGCCCAATTGAATTCAATTATATAGGCTAGTTTTAATTTTATGAAGCTCCCACCCTTTTCTCTGCACGTATCACAGCATGAAGCCTTAACGAAATGCATTAAACTTCCGACATATACTATTCGCCAAAAATATGGAACTGCTTCACCGAGTATTCAAGGATTCCTCCATGAACACCGCAGAGGTTTCCTGCAAGAATTCCTTCAAAAAAAAAATACACTACCCGTCATAAATATGGACTCACTAAAATAAGTATTGCAACACTCAGCTGAATATTGAATCACCCCCAAAAAGTTTAGCATCACCTCAAAACAGGTAAATTCACATTGCTATATCTCGAGATCCTTACAACTTGCAAAGAAGCGATCTTCAGCAAAGTTGTGCAGAGGATCAAGGACATCCGGAAGACAAATAGTTTAGTTCGCGATTTTCCGCTAGATGGCACTAGTGAGCATGTAAAATTGAGCATTTCAAACTAGCTTGTGATTCACAAGAGATAGAAAGTTTGGGTCTTCGGCAAAGTTGTTCAGGGGATCAAGGACATCCAGAAAACAAATAGTTTGGTTCGCGATTTTGCCGCAAGGTGGCACTAGTGAGCATGTAAAATTGAACATTTTAAACTAGTTCTAGCTTGTGATCCACAAGAAACATAAAGTTCGGGTCTTTGGCAAAGTTGTTCAGAAAGTAAAGGACATCCGAATATCAAACCGTTAGGTTCATAATTTTTGCAATAGATAGCACTAATACGGATGTTAAATTAAAATATGAAACAAAAAATATCTTTTGAACCAGATGAGATAGAAAGTTTGTGTCTTCGGCAAAGTTGTTCGGAAAGTCAAGGGCATCCAGGAAACAGTTTGAGCTATAATTTTGCCATCATGTAGCGCTGTTGATCATGTTTAAATGAGTACTTCATTCTAGCTCTATCTCTTGATTTTACTACGGTCCAAATTAGTCATGAAAACCAACTTTTACTCTGGTTCTGGAGGAATGACTGTACCTAAACCTTATGAATTTGATAAGATGGAATCTCTAGAATGCTGTTCAGAAAGCCTTTGGCATTTGGAAGTTAAAGTGATTAGGGACGGAATAATATTAAATTAAAAAGATTCAGGTCAGATCAATTCTATATTAAAGTGTATCAGATCTGATTCTTGTTCTAGTGATTCTGATATGATCCACTCCATGCGAGTGATTCAGTCAGGACTCATATTCATCATATTCATATTATCTAAGTCAGAATCTCTTCACATACAAGTGGTTCATGTTTGACTGACTTCATATCCAAGTGATTGATGTCTGATTCTCTTTAAATTCATGTTTTTCGAGTTTGATCAACTCTATATTCAAGTAATTCAGGTTTGACTTGAATATGTAGCCAAAAAAATCATGTCAAATTCACTCATGTTCCATACCCGCAAGTGTTTTACATCAGATTCACTTTATAATTAAGTGATTCAGAATCCATATCCAAGTGAGTCTTACCTGATTCATTCATATACGACTGTTTCAGGTTTGATTCACTTAATGTTCAAATGATTTCAAGTGCACACGTATAATCACTTCAGGAGTTTCATGAAATTGTCGTTCAACTTGATTGCTTCAGCATAAAACATTTTCGGCGTCTTCGCATCTAGCAAAAGACATCTTCCTATCTCGACTAAAGATCGGTTCTTGGTGGGCTTCGTGGCCGTGCGGTTAGCGGCGTCAGCCGTTTAGGCGTATTGTGCCACGAAGCGTGGGTTCGATTCCCACTCCAGTCGGTGGAAACTTTTCGTCAAACGAAAAATTCATCACTGGACTACTGGGTGTTCTGTGTTGTCCGTTGCCTAATGTTCGTGATTGTTCAGTCTGTGCAGCCTTTGGCTGAAGACGGTGTAAATTGTCTTTTTTTCTTACCGATACTCCATTCTCATGCGGAGTATAGCTGGTGTTGAACTGCTGTCGAATGTCCTTTTGGCGCAAAATTCCGAGCGAATTATTTTCGGCGGCCTACCGAACCTTTATCTTTATTTTTTAAACCTAATCTTAAATCTTTATCTACCGCACGTACTGCTAGATATATTCGGTCGCTTTTGATTTCCGTCGCAGAAAGTTCACCACAGAATATCGAGTGAAGTCGTCCGTGATGGCCATGATATACCGACACCCACCTGGAGTTGGTGTGTTCATTAGCCTGGGACACGGTTATATGAAAAATTTAGATTCTCGCTCCAGTCCACTTTTTGGATTACATTTACTGTCGTGAATCGCAAGTCAGTCCCATCTGCATTTTCGTCAAAATTGGGTTGAGTTCAGTTTTCAACATATCTTTCAATGTTCTTTCAGCTGCCCTAATGAGATAATAAATTTTATTCGGAAAAAGTAGGAAAAAACAGCAAGTCTAATTGTCCCATAATGAAAAGTAACCGCATATCAGTCCCACTACAGATTTCTGCATCGTGTAACACAAAAATGAACCGTGTTTTTATCATCTTTATATTTTTCTCCGAAAGATAAATATCCAAGCCTCTTGATTTTTTTTGAATATTCGTATGGAAAACGAGTTTTTAAACTTCACAGCCCATTTTCTCAATGCCTACTTTTTACAGATGGGACTGACTTGCGATTCACGGCAGTTTAGGTTCGATAACAACTGTGCAAAATTTCAGCTCGATCGGAGAAACTATATTTTAGCGCCAGCTGTTCGAAGTTTGTATGGGGCTTAGTATGGGAAATTTTGCCCGATTTTGTTTTTATTGTTATTCCTTTACGTGTTCATCAACTTCACCTTGCCAATAGGTTTTCATTGAATAACTTTTTTCACAAGTGTTGGATTGTTTCACAGTCTTGGGCAATATTCTTCATCGTAAAATTACCTATCGAGGTCTGTGTTCAGAATTTTTATAGAGGTCAATGGGCGACCTTTGGCGATTTTTCTTTGCAAAAGTATTGTTTGTTTTGTTGAGGAATAGATTCTCGTGCACATTTTGAACGTGGAAAAATAAATACCTACACGTCCGTTTCTATGGCACTTAAATAAAAGCACGCAACTTGCATTCAATGTACAATCCAACATAATGCGTTACATGTTGGTTTTGTTAGCTACGACGCCATCCAATATATGGCAAACATGGTGGGAGAATATTTTGGTGTGACAAAATTATTTAGGTGTGAGTCTATTAGAGGACAAAATCCTCAATAAGTTTTCCCATAGTAAATCCTATACAAACTTTGAACGGCTGGCGCTAAAATATAGTTTCTCCGTTCGAGCTGAAATTTTGCACAGTTGTTATGGGACCTAAATGCATTCCAAAAAATGGACTGGAGCGAGAATCTAAATTTTGTCTCACACTAGTGTTCATCGGTCCGCACAGTTCTGTATGCACCAGGTCTAGAGGTTACTTCGACTTCTTCGGGAAAAGTAATCTTGAAAAATTACCCTCCAAACAACATTCACAGATGGCCTTGGCTCCACAGTTCACAACCTTGATACCGGTTGCAAGTTTTTTTTTTGCTAGCATGTCACCGACTGCTTCAAGATCTCTGTGGCCGAACATCCAATGTACGATACGGCAAAGACGTTGCCAACTGCTACTACCTTCTCGTGCTTGGTAATGCGACATCCTACGTCATCGAAACCGACAGTTGCTCCTCTTTTGATAGCGGATCTAACATAAAACAAGTTTGCTTCGAGATCAGGAACGAACAGCGTGTCGATGAGAGTCGGGGTATTGATCGACCCGTCCGGTCCAGCTCATTGAATACGACTCACACTTTTGCCAGCAGATTTCGTCTAGAACCCGTTCGCCGGCACAACGTCATCGGTAATAAGTCTCTTCCAACGATTCGTAAAATTGCTTGCTAGCTGCCATTTGCGAAGTAACTCCAGAATCAACCGCCCATGAATCTGAGCTGCCACCTATCAGGATAGCGTACTCGTCAGGACTGCTACAAATCCTTCTGCTTGTGTCCGACCTTCTGATAATGATGACAAATGATTTGTTTGCTCGTACCGTAAGGACGCCATCCACCGCTCATTTAAGATCATTTCCAAATAATTTTTCATATAAAAAAAAATATGTTTAAAGATATTGTAACCCGATTTGCGCTAAAAGCTAGATAATTGTATTGGTTTTATTGAGGATTTTGTCCTCTAATAGACTCACACCTAAATAATTTTGTCACACCAAAATATTCTCCCACCATGTTTGCCATATATTGGATGGCGTCGTAGCTAACAAAACCAACAAGTAACGCACATGTAACGCATTATGTTGGATTGTACATTGAATGCAAGTTGCGTGCTTTTATTAAAGTGCCATAGAAACGGACGGGTGAGTATTTATTTTTCCACGTTCAAAATGTACACGAGAATCTATTCCTCAACAAAACAAACAATATGGTAAAAATATTTATCTGGCTTAAAAATATGCGAATCACTAAGAAAAAAATAAAAAAGTATTACCCACTTACGGGTCCTATTACCGCTCATCCAGAATATAGGGACCCATTCACCGCTCATGTGTGACCCATTCACCGCTCATTTTTTAATTTGTTTCTTTAACAAATATAATAATTTTTATTTAAAATGTACTCTTCATGCATAGAAAGGCTTTGCAACAAAGATCGTGATATGCAGACTTGAACATTTATTTGCTTTTTACATGTGCGTCAACATTTTAAAATTAACAGATTGATTTTTTTTCGATTAGATTTCTGATTTTTTTTTTCTTATTTATCTCTATCCCTTTCATAGTGATTTATGGTTCAAATTCAGATTTTATTTGTCAAAATTCTCTGTACTAAAAACATCAATTACAATTCAGTTCTTTTTGCAGGATTTAGACAATGACTTCCTGGCCTTCAATTTACGCTTCATCTTTTTTTCTTCATTTTTGATTTCCTGTTCCTTTTTCTTCTTCTCTCGTTCTGTCCGTTTTTTAGTCTTCTCGCATTCAATTGCTATTTTTTCTTGCTCTTTCGCATTCAGGTATGCAATAAAAGTCTGACTTGTCGCTACCGCAGGAAGGCGAAAATGTTGTTTAGTGCGTGATGATTCGTGAGATTTCTGCATTTCCTTCGGAAATGGAAAAACGCTTTGAAACACTTCATCTACCGCACAACTTGAAGTAGGAACCATTCCAGACGAACAAGTATTTATAGAATCTTGGATGTTTGTCGCACCTGCAGAATCTTCTAGGGCAGCAATCGACACGCTCGATTCCTCACTGATCGGCAAGGTGTGTTCTCCATCTGCAAAAAAATGTTAAAATTACGCACAATTTTTAACAAGCTGTTCATGATTTGTGTATCAGATCTTTACCTTCTGAAAATCCCATAAAATCGCTTTCATCGTCACTTTCGTTGTGAGTGTTTCTTTCAATCTCACGTTTCCATTTTTTCCAAAATTGGAACAAATTGGTTTCTTCCTTTGCTCTATGCCACTGCCTAAAGTCTACTTGTTTGCGGAATTCTCTTAGCTGATAGCGTTAGCGTTAGCGTAGTTACGGTATACTTCGTAGATTGGATACTAGCAACATTCATGTCTCTTTTTAATAATCTCATCCTGACTACTTTCAAGAACAAGGCAGGGGAGTATACCTTGTTCAAATCATAAACAAGAATACTAAAAGCATGAATATCGCTATTCCCGGCCACGCCCATCTTTACCGTAACTTGGGATAGGGGAAGGAAATGTTGATGTAGCACTTACTTAATGAGAGGCCACCGACTCAGCGACACCCTCATAAGTGCTACGGAGTTGAAGGTTGGGGAAGGTATATTGTCAGGATTCGCCTAGAAAGCTGGCGATAGACCATAAATATTTGTTGTTTAAGCGTTTTCAAATTAATCTTTTGAATGCCGGCAATCAAAAGAGAAAACAATAGCTTATTTATACAGTGATACCTCCATGAGTCGATGTTCCATGACTCGATATCGACTCATGGAACCATACTAAAAACATAATTTCATGGTTACTATGATGGTCCCTAGAAGCAGCTTTCCAAAGAATTGCTGTTCCATGACTCGATATTTCCATGAGTCGATGGTCCCTTCAATATCGACTCATGGAGGTTTCACTGTAGTACAAATAGTATTTCGCGAAATGCTTGTCGATTGTGCAGTAATATTTTTGCTCAATAACCAGTGAAAAGCAAAACCGATCCCTCCAGGGTCATCGGATTGTATAAAATAACGATACGCGTAAAAAAAAATCACGCCTATTGAAAAACTGTACTGTGCCCATTGAAAAACTGTACTGGGTGCCCGCATAGAAAAATCCAATTTGTCTTATAGTCAAAACCACAAATGTCTTCCAACTGAAATGGTTAGCGTATCGCGAACAGTTGTTATGTTGTAAAACAATAAGGAACCCAAAGCTGTATACTGTAAAGAACAGCTTGACTAAATCAAATCAAATAGTGACAATATGTTTGAAAGCTCAGATATTGTTGAACAGTACGGGGATGTAAATTTGTGGAAAATAGTGGAAACGTTTATGCAATGTTCGTCGAATGGTTTTTGTGTTTATGAGGCGAACATCACTTACACACTTGCATTTAACTATATTTTACAATTTTTTAACAGTTTGGCAAACTGTTGAACGCATTGATATGTGTGAGAAAATTTTCATCAATTTGTTAGGCACGCTTAAAAATTTACACACATGCTATTTAGATTTCACGCAATTATTAATTAAAAGTTATTTCATGGCATCACACATTTCGATGAAAAATGTGGAACAAAGATTTTATTTGTGGTGGTCTTATATGTTTTTTATGTTTTAAATCAAATGAATTGAATATATATATTTTTAAAAGCCAAGTGAAACTTAAATGTGTGTAAATGGTTTTTAGCGTGTTTCATTTCTGTTTATGTTTTGCTAGCAGAAACTAGAGTGAAGAGAATCCGTTGTTAATCCAAAATCTGTGCTTGATCGTAATCCATTGGTAAGTGTTTCATGCTTTAATATTTTCTCTATATCTTATAATTTCTTTCTGTTTTGTAAAAGCTTTTATTCTCTCCCACAGCAGTCATTTTCCGTTGACGAAGGGCCGGAATGGAAGTTTCGGCAAGTTCCCGGACAGCAGAAGACGAACATTTATTCTCCAATGTTCGCAAGGACTAGACTCAAGCCAGAACCAGGGAGAGTAGGCGAATTAGACGAATCCGATGTTTTCTTCGGTTTTCATTTCGAACGCCCACATCCGTGAGGATGGTGATTCGGGAGCATGTTAGCGGTTATCAGTATAATAGTGACAAAGTGCAAAAGATTTTAAAAGTAGCGCATGAAAATCTAACAAGGGTTCATTCACAAATTTCATAACGTCGAAAATGATCATTTTCGACACCTTCCCACCCCCTCGTAACGCATTTTGTACGAATATTCTACGAATTTTGTATGACCTGTAACATTTCAAGGACACCCATCCATCTCCTTTAGCGTTATGAAATCAATTTATGTAACTTCCTCAGTTATTCAGGTCATGGATGAATAAAATATGTATGCCAAAGTAAAATAATAACTAATAGAACAAAATTTGCAATACTATTTTTCATTGCTTATAATATAAACATAAAGGAACAGTATCATTTGCGGTAAAAATACCATATCACACTGTAAACATACTATTACACATACATTATTTAATTTCAAACAAACTTTATAGTTGAACTATTCTGAAACTGTTTCCTTTACAGTAAATTGATCAAAAAATGGATGGTATATGGACAATTGGGCAAATTGTAACGGGAAAAAATTGTTCGGGAAAATCGGCGTTTTTGAATGGTTACAAAACTTAACCGCCTATTCCCCATACTGTACTTTGTCCAATAACCATACCCCAAACTGTTAAAACCATTCATGATACGGTAGGCATATTGTTATTTTTGGCGTTATATGGAATTGTTTAGATATTGTTATAAATTGTTGGGGAGAGTTTCGGATACAGTACAAATATGGTTCATATTTATGCGGGTGGTACTGTATTTTTAGATAATCGAAAAACGAAAGGAAGCGCGTTCGAACTAAACACCCTGGGATAACACAGTCGGTTTTTCTGCTCAAAATTATACGAAAAGCAGAATCGATCCCTCCAGGGTCATCGAACGGTTAAAAAGCATCTACAACCGATTGTTAGTTGCGTAACACCCGCCCGGACAGAATGCGCAATCTGAACATAATTATCAAACTCGGAAAATATCATTTTCCGTTCAAGAAACGATCAGAAGTTCCACAACGCGGACAAAAACGATCCGGAAGGCTCACAAAAGAAAAAGTATTATACTGGAACAAACTCACCGGATTGATTCTCTAAATTTATGTGCTGCCTGTCACTTCCGGATGGTTCGGTGAACTTAGGGCAGCCAAAAACCAACAGTACTGAGGACACAAATCAAACAAATCACTTTTTCATTTTTCACTTTTCACTATTCCATTTCTGAATGTAAAAACTGTCCTGCTTGGGCTTTACGAAGCACTACCCAGCAAGACGCTCCAAAACAGGAGTTTTGGAGCACAGAAAAAAATAAAAAAATAAAAAAAATCTCCGGCGACGAAAACACGCGCGAAACCGCTAAATCTATCGGACGACGCAAAACCGAACTGTCCTGCTTGGGCTTCATGAAGCACTACCAAAAACGTTGACATACCAAACTTTTTCCAATAAGCACATGTTGCGGAATGACACTTGCCAAATACGATGCCTCATTTCACCTAATAATTTTTCATAATTCGATTCAACAGTATCGTCGTTTCAGGAGGATTTGAAAGTCTTCTTGTTTGCGGAATTCTCTTAGCTGATCTTCGGAAAGGCGTGCTTCAAACACGTCAAAAATTTAGTATCGGCCTTAACAGGTTCTGCCAAAATATTATGTTCATCGAGAGTCGATGGGTTTGTCGACATTGAAGCAAAGTTTACAGCTTCTGGGTTCCATGGGTACAAACCGCTCTTTTGAAATCCACTTTCAATTACTTGCTCCTTATTATCGAAATTATCGAGAGCTGTTTTAAGTAATGGGCAAATTTCTGACTTCGTGATGGTACGCATTCCGTGTTTACATCGGAAATCTAACAATGTGTTCTCCCATCGTTTTTACATTGGAAAAAACTTACATCCAATGGTTGAGTCAAATGGGTTGAATTGGGGAATAGGCAGATGAGTATTATTTGATGTCTTTCGCAAAAGTTTGTGCTCATAAGCGTTGCATGGCTTTTATGGCCATCGACAAATAGCAGTACGGGTAGAGTGACTTTTTTTTCTAGCCATGGTTGGAAAATGTTTTTTAGGAACTCATAAAATGCATTCCCTGTCATCCATCCGCTATCGGTTTTGCCTATTCCCCAATCAGCTGGAGCACTACGGATGATATCACCAGGGAGTCGACATTTATACGGAAACATCACGAGTGGTGGAAGCAGTTTGCCATCAGCACTGGCAGTGAAGAGAGCAGTGTAGCTTTCTTTCTCGTTGTTTCCGAACACTGAGTAGGTATGCTTAGACTGCTTCATCACCAAACACTTCCCTTTTCCTGACAACCAGCTCGCAAGATGTTTCGTCGAGATTAAAAATTCTGTCTGGACAATCCAGAAGGTAAACCAGATCTTCTTGTTCCAAGTAGGTATGCACTTCACCAAATCATGCTTCGATTTGCTCCTTTGTGATTGTTGCTCTGTACCGAGCTAGGACACTGGGTTTTCGGAGAGATATTTCTGGGTGCCGCTTCAAAAAAGACGAACCCATTTATTCCCCGGTATACCGTTGTTGAATGGAGTAGTTTGCGCTCAACTTCCATGCAGAACAGTTGTGTTTCTCGCTGGAAGCCTTAAGCTAGCTATCGATTATTCTCCCTATCGTTTAAAATACCGTAAAGTTTGTTTCGCCGTTCCGTTTCGTCGCGAGTAGTACCGCGGGTGGTGCCGCGATGAGTGTTCGACGCGAAAACACGTTTCGCATTGATTATGCAAACGTGCCGAAGAAGCCATCCTTTGAGGAGCTTCACGACTTTGTTGGCTCAGCTTTGGGTCTTAGTTACGAACAAGTTGTTCAACTACAACCGAGTAGAGCACTCGGGTGTGCGTTTGTGAAGGTCGTTGACCTGGAACTGGCGCAAAAAGTGGTAGCCGAAAACGACAACAAGCACGTAAGCGAAGTAGATGGGAAAACCTACAAACTTCGGATCACACTGGAGGACGGAGCTGTGGAGGTCAAGCTGACCGATCTGTCCGAAGATATCACGAACGATCAAATTTCTGAGTTCCTCAGCGCATACGGAGAAGTTCTCTCTGTCACCGAGCAAGTGTGGCACAGCAAATACCGCTTCGGTGGGATTCCTACAGGTACTCGAATTGTTCGAATGTTTGTGAAACGCAACATCGAAAGCTACATCACCATAGATGGACAAACCACGAACGTTGTTTATTTCGGGCAGCTCCACACATGTCGCTACTGCCACGAATATGTCCACAATGGTATCTCTTGTGTGCAAAACAAGAAGCTTCTCGTACAGAAGATTTACGCCAACGTGGCGAAACAGGCCGAGTCAAACCCGAGCGTAGCGAAACCCAAAGCGACAAAGCAAAAAACTTCGTTCGCTAAACTTTTCGGACCAAAGCCCCGAGAAGTACAGCAACAGGAGCCCTCGACTAAGACAACAACCGTAACCGAAATCTTCCCCTCCTTACCGAAAACAAACGTATCGTGCCCCACCGGCGTGACGCCGATTGGTCAAATATTGACAAGAGCGAATCTAGCAGAACAACGAAAGAATCTCATGCCACCACCGGTTCTCCCACAGAACTTGTCGACAACAAGCAGAATGTCTACCCGCCAAGCCAGCGACGGGAATGAGACCGATATATCATCTGCATCGAATAGTAGCAAGCGCCGAAGTGGTCGGCCGCCGGGTAAAAAGCAGCGACAGAACAACGAAGACGATGCGAGCGAGGAGTTAGCTGGTCAGTTCTAATGGCTTTCAACAGTTATAACATCGCTTCGATCAACATTAACACAATTACCAACACCACTAAAATCAATGCACTCCGAACGTTCCTTCGGATGCTGGAAATCGATATCGCATTTTTACAGGAAGTGGAGAATGAGCAGCTCCTCTTACCTGGCTACCACGTAGTGTGTAATGTTGATCATACGAGAAGGGGAACGGCAATAGCGCTGAAAGAGCACGTCAACTTCTCAAACGTCGAGAAAAGTTTAGACGGGCGACTCATCGCTCTTAGAGTGCAAAATACAACGCTTTGTAACGTTTACGCTCCATCAGGCACAGCATTTCGTGCTGAGAGAGAGCGTTTCTACCACAACACTCTCGCATACTATCTCCGGCATTCGTCAGAACACATCTTGCTAGCGGGCGATTTTAACTGTGTTTTGCGACAGTGCGATGCCACGGGCCACAATCCCAGCCCTGCATTGCATACAACCGTACAGCAACTTAAACTCCTCGACGTTTGGGAAAAACTCCGTCCAAGCCTACCTGGATACACCTACATAACACACAATTCCTCTTCTCGTCTGGATCGAATGTATGTGAGTCAGAGCCTACGAAGCCATTTGCGATCAACAGACATACATGTATGCTCATTTTCCGATCATAAGGCATTGACAGCGCGGATTTGCCTTCCCTATCTTGGGCGAGAACCTGGTCGCGGATTTTGGTCCCTTCGTCCGCATCTGTTAACAGCAGAAAACGTCCAAGAATTTCAGTTGCGCTGGCAATACTGGACCCGCCAACGCCGGAACTTTGGTTCATGGATGCAGTGGTGGATGTCTGTTGCGAAACCTAAAATTCAATCTTTCTTTCGCTGGAAATCTAAAACCGCTTTTAATGATTTCCACCGTGAACACCAACGGCTTTACAGCAATCTGCGTCAAGCATACGACAACTATCATCAAAATCCAGCGGTGCTGCCATCCATTAACCGTATTAAGGCACAAATGCTTACTCTGCAGCGCAACTTCACCCAAACGTTCGTGCGCATCAATGAATCGTATGTAGCTGGGGAGCCGTTATCAACGTTCCAGCTTGGCGAACGACGTAGGAGAAAAACAGTGATCACACAGCTGCGCGATGAAAACAACAACCCCATCGATGGTTCCGAAGCAGTAGAAAGACACATGCTCGAATTCTATCGTGCTCTCTACGCTACTGGTGAGGCAACAGAAGTCATGGACGAATTTGCGTGCCCCAGAGTGATTCCCGAGAACGACCCGACGAGTGAAAGCTGTTTGAGTGAAATCTGTCGGTATTCGATGATCACCTCTCCACTATACACACCTTGGTTTGCCCTTGGTGTTGCCATGCCTGACACATCGTCTCATATTGAGCGCGGGAAAATAGAGTAGATTTCATTCCAAACCAAACTTTCAACGAAGCAAGTTCGTGCGTGTTATTTCCTTTCTTTCAATAAAAGTACAGTTACTAAAGTAATCTCGCGTGTGCAAATTCTTTCTGTATCGAATTCCTTACGCTGTTATCCACTGTGTGGTTTGCTCTGTCCGCTCGTCAGGTTATGGGCCCAGCCGGATTGGTACAGAAAAAGTGGTGAAGGCATTATTCCGGAACAGCTCGTGCGCGTCGCTGTTTGTGTGCTTGCGAAAGACTCGTGGTTCGAGTAGTGTAAAAACGTTTGGAATTGTTCTCCAGTGTTGTGGACCTGCCGTGTGAAAATGAGTGATCTAAAGTTTGCGGTTCCGAAACTGAGCGGAACGAATTGGCAGACGTGGAAGATCCGCTTGGAAAGTTTGCTTTCACGCGAAGATTTGTGGCATGTTATTGCCGAAGAAATTCCTGGAGAAGATGAGCGTGACGATAGTTGGGAAAGTGCAGATCGTAAAGCAAAAGCTACGATAGTGTTATTGCTGGAGGACAACCAGCTACCGCTCGTGAAAAACTGTGTATTCGCTCGGGATGCATTTAACGCTCTCAATGCCTACCATCAGAAGACGTCGCGGTCAGTGCGTGTGTCTCTTTTGAAGAAATTGTGCTCAACCAATCTTCCAGAACATGGTGACCTTGAGAAGCACCTTCTGGAAATTGATGATTTGTTCGATCGATTAAGTGCCGCGGGAACGGAGCTCGATAAAGACACTCAAATTTGTATGCTCCTTCGTAGTTTGCCTCCATCATTCGACGGTTTGGTGACGGCATTAGACAGTCGATCGGATAACGACATATCTCTTGACGTGGTGAAGTCAAAATTATCGGACGAATATCACCGGCGTCTGGAACGGGATGCTTCCACTTTGAAGGTGGAAAAGGCGATGAAATCGGTGGGCAACACGCCGAGAAATGATACGCGCGTTTGTCATTTCTGCAACAAACCGGGACACATCAAACGGTATTGCCGCAAGTTCTTGTCGTCGCGTAAGGACAACGAAAGTGCTCCATCGGGTGCGAGAAGAAGTGATGGTGCAAAAGCGAAAGCGGTGCAAAGTGAAGGTAGTAGTATCACTTTCAGTGCCGATAGCGAGGTCAGTCGCGAAAGTTCGCGTGCGTGGGTGATTGACAGTGGAGCCAGTGCCCACATGACAAACGACCGATCCTTCTTCAAGTCGTTGCGTGAGTTCGACGGCGGACTGATAACGTTGGCTGACGGGAAGAAGACAGCCATTCGCGGCGAAGGCACCGGTATTCTGTTCGGTATCGATGGACAAGGAAAAGTGAAGCAAATTGAATTCGGTTGCGTGAAATTTGTGCCGGGACTTTCGACCAGTTTAATTTCAGTCGGGAAACTGATTGAGAAGAAACTTGAAGTGAAGTTTAATGATAAAGGTTGTCAGATTGTGGATTCCGGCGGAACGGTAGTGGCAACGGGAAATCGTAGTGGTGGATTGTACAATTTGCGTCTTGCGGAGCGGTCAATGGTTGCGTCAGCTGGATGCCACCGGGAGGATTGCCAGCACCAATGGCACCGGCGGCTCGGCCACCGTGATTGGGCGGCCATCGAGAGGATCAATAAGGAGCAGCTGGCAACAGGTATGAGTGTGACTGATTGTGGCTTGCGCATTGTGTGCGAGTGCTGCTTGGAGGGAAAATCGTCCCGATTCCCTTTCCCCGAAGTGATTGAGCGGAAGTCAACTCAGGTGCTCGATATCGTCCACACGGATCTCTGTGGACCGATGTCAAACGTTACGCCCAGCGGAAACAGGTATGTTCTGAACCTAGTTGATGATTTCAGTAGATTTACCGTTACGTACTTGCTGAAAAATAAGTGGGAGGCGGCGGAGTCTATTAAGGCATATGTGCGATGGGTAGACAACCATTTCTGGAGGAAGCCTCGCGTTATTCGGTCCGATGGCGGTGGCGAGTTTAACAACAAGGAGTTGCGGAAGTTTTATCAGGCGGAAGGGATACAGCCACAGTTCAGCACACCGTATTCCCCCCAGCAGAATGGTGTGGCTGAGCGGAAGAATAGGAGTCTTTCCGAAATGGCCACCTGTCTGCTGCTCGATGCGGGACTAGAGAAACGTTTTTGGGGAGAAGCGATACGTACTGCCACGTATCTGCAAAATAGATTGCCATCCAGATCAGTGAAGCAGACGCCGTATGAATTGTGGTGGGGGCGTAAACCAGACTTGGGACACTTGCGTGTTTTTGGCAGCGAGGCTTACGTTCACGTGCCGTCTGTGAAGAGGACCAAGATGGATAGCAAGGCGAGGAAGCTGACCTTTGTAGGCTACTCAATGGAACACAAAGGATACCGTTTCTTGGACCGTGAAACCGACCAAATCACCATCAGTCGCGATGCAAGGTTCATCGAGTTGAAGAATGGGAGTTCGTCGGTGGAGGTGCCGATTGCGGCGCCAGCTTCAGGTGAAAAGAAGAAATCCAATGGCAAGAATCAAGGCGACCAACGTGAAGATGAAGAAGACATCCAGCTGCTACCGCTTATAGAGAAGAAGGAAGAAGATCGAGCGAGCAGTAATGGAGAATTTGAAGATGCAGAAGAAGGCGAATCACCCGTAGTGCGCCGGGGAGTTCGGTCGACGAGAGGAGTTATGCCGAAGCACTATGAAGATTTCATTGTGGATTTCGCAGCCTGTGCAACGGAGGAGCCAAAGGATTACCGTGAAGCGATGAAGACAAACGAGTGGCGTAGTGCCATGGAGGACGAATTGGCATCTCATGCCAAGAATGGGACCTGGGAGCTCGTGCCATTACCACCAAACAAGAAGGTAGTTGGTTCGAGGTGGGTCTTTAAGGTCAAACGTGATGAGAACAACAAGATTGTGAAGCACAAGGCTAGGGTGGTAGCGCAGGGCTACACCCAATCGTTCGGCGAAGATTTCGATCAGGTGTTCGCTCCTGTTGTGAGCCATGCAACGTTCCGAACCTTTCTGGTGATAGCAGCTAAACGGAAGCTTGTTGTTCGACATTTGGACGTCAAAACGGCGTATCTTTACGGATCATTGGAGGAAGAGGTATTTATGCGACAGCCTCCAGGATACGGAGCTGAAGGTCAGGAGGAGCTGGTCTGTCGGCTTAAGCGAAGCATATATGGATTACGCCAGTCGGCAAGATGCTGGAACAGGAGATTGAATGCAGCTTTGGTGAGACGAGGATTCGTTCAATCGAAAGCGGATCCTTGTTTATACGTACGGAACAACAATGGAGTCAAAACGTACCTGTTAGTGTACGTTGATGATTTCCTGCTTGGATCGTCCAGCGAGGAGGAGATTCGTCGGATTTGTGAGAGCCTTAGCGAGGAGTTCGAGATTACCTGCCTAGGAGGAGTCCGTCATTTCTTGGGCATGGAAATTCAGCTAGAGGAAGGTGTCTACCAAATCAGCCTTTCAAACTACATTGATAATCTGATCGGGAAGCACGGAATACAAGAAGCAAAGACGGCGAAATCACCGATGGACATTGGTTACCCGAAGCAAACAGAAGAAGATGGACTGTTCGAAGATACGACCATATATCGCAGCCTAGTTGGAGGATTGTTATACCTGGCCATGATCGCTCGGCCGGATATTGCTGCTTGTACTGCCATCTTGGGACGAAAAGTGAGTGCACCATGTGAGTCGGATTGGTCGGCCGCAAAGAGGGTCTTGAGATACCTCAAGGGGACGAAGAACTATAAGCTACGACTTGGAGGAGACCTCGACCAACCACTAGCCGGTTATTCGGATGCCGATTGGGCCGGCGACATGGAGAGCAGACGTTCAACAACCGGATACGTCATATCGTTCGGCGGAGGAGTCGTGTCGTGGGCAAGCCGCCGACAAAACGCAGTTACGCTATCAAGCATGGAAGCTGAGTATGTCGCTTTGAGCGAAACATGCCTGGAGACGTTGTGGATGAGGAAGCTACTTAGTGACTTCGATGAAGCCCAGGATACTCCGACTGTCATCAAAGAGGATAACCAGGGCTGCTTGGCGTTTGTGAAAACAGAACGATCGAACCGCCGTTCTAAGCACATAGATACCAAGGAGCGGTTCATTCGGGAGCTATGCGATAAGAACGAGATTGTCCTGGAGTACTGTTCTACGGTTGATATGCTGGCAGATCTTCTAACAAAGCCTCTGGGACCATTGAAGCATCAGAAGTTCTGCAACATGCTAGGGTTCCGGATGAAGACGTGAAAAGGCTGCTCATCGAGGAGGAGTGTCGGTATTCGATGATCACCTCTCCACTATACACACCTTGGTTCGCCCTTGGTGTTGCCATGCCTGACACATCGCCTCATATTGAGCGCGGGAAAATAGAGTAGATTTCATTCCAAACCAAACTTTCAACGAAGCAAGTTCGTGCGTGTTATTTCCTTTCTTTCAATAAAAGTACAGTTACTAAAGTAATCTCGCGTGTGCAAATTCTTTCTGTATCGAATTCCTTACGCTGTTATCCACTGTGTGGTTTGCTCTGTCCGCTCGTCAAAATCACACCAGCCGACATCTACGCAGCAATCAAGACAAGTAGCCCGAATAAATCTCCTGGGGGAGACTCAATCCCTCGTGAGTTCTACCTAAAAACCTTCGACGTCATTTGGCGAGAATTAACCCTTGTCATGAACGAGGCGCTTGCTGGCAATTTTCCGGCAGATTTTGTCGATGGGGTGATCGTCCTAGTGAAAAAGAAGGGAAATGACCAAACGGCACACTCGTATAGGCCAATAGAGCTTAGTGACATTTGAACACACGTAGACTAGCATACGCTCGTCATACACAGTTTGTTTTTGTTTTCCTCAAAGAAACTTGCACACGCTTTCCAGACTCACCAAAATGCATATGGAAATATTACCCAATTTGAAAAATTTAAACCCGTTTTCTGCGTGTTTTTCGAGACTGAGTGCATATTGTTTTCCTCTAAGGTTCACAACTACATCTACACTAGGGTACCCATACCATTGGGCGTGAAAACCACTATATCACTTCTAAATTGCGACTACAAGATATTTTCTCGCATTCTAAAACAGCGTCTTGAAAACGTAATGCGTACACACCGACTAATTAGTAGCGGACAAAAATGTTCCAACTCTGGTCGCAACATATTCCAGGCCACCCTATCATTAAAAGATCGAATCGCCAAACTAAAACACACTAAACAGCGAGGTTTATTGGCATCTTTCGATCTCCGGCACGCTTTCGATCTCGTAGACCGGGCTTTCCTTTCCTTGTGCTCGCTCGGCTTCAACCCAGCCTTCGTTCGGTTGCTCACCAAAATAGGGCGCTTGCAGCAAACAAAAGTGTGCCCAACGGCCCCCTTTGATTTTGCTGGGCAACGGTTTGAAACGGAAAACACGTTACGAAACGTTTCCCAGCAAAATCAAAGGGGTCCGTTGGGCACACTAAACAAAGGCTGCAAGTGCCCTATAGGAGAGCTCTCTTCGTCGCGATTACTCGTAAATGGGTACCTGTCGGAATCATTCCCCATCCAACGATCGGTTCGCCAGGGAGATCCAATCTCCAT
The DNA here is from genome assembly GCF_002204515.2 of Aedes aegypti. Lineage (NCBI taxonomy): Eukaryota > Metazoa > Arthropoda > Insecta > Diptera > Culicidae > Aedes > Aedes aegypti. The sequence goes on along the minus strand of NC_035107.1, from coordinate 256,093,943 downwards.
GCATCTATTTGTCATCTATATTCAGCCTCTGATCAAACGGCTAGAGGAGATAGGTGGACCCGATCTTGTGGTGGCTTATGCGGATGATATATCTGTAATCTCCACTAGCAAAGTGAGACTAGAGCGTATGAGAGAGACTTTCCACCGATTTGAGCGTGTGTCTGGGGCCAAGCTGAGCTTGACCAAATCGTCGTCAATATCTGTGGGATACACAGATGATATGCCACTCACTGTACCGTGGTTAAAAAACGAATACAGCGTTCGTATCTTGGGAGTGACTTTTGTTAATTCCATACGCCTGATGAACAAGCTAAATTGGGATGAGATTGTGGGAAAATTCACTCGCCTGGTTTACCTGCATATTCCACGTACTCTCACGCTGCATCAGAAGATCATTTTGCTAAACACGTTCATCACATCGAAGGTGTGGTATATTGCGTCCGTACTTTCACCGAGTGCAGCACATAAGGCAAAGATAACGGCGACGATGGGAAATTTCCTGTGGCGTGGCATCCAAGCAAGGGTCCCTATGCATCAGCTTGCTCGCTGCAGAGAAGCTGGGGGCTTGAAATTACATTTGCCTGCAATGAAATGTAGAGCTCTTCTCCTGAACCGTCATGTGCGCGACATTGACTCCCTTCCATTTTACAAATCCTTTTTCAACCAAAACAATCCTAACCCACCCTCAGACTGTCCTTGCCTAAAACTCATCCTTAATGATTTTCCCTTACTCCCTCCTTTGGTCCAAGAAAACCCCTCCGCCAACGGTATACATAGTGTTTATCTGGAGGAGACTGATGAGCCAAAAATATCGCGAGAGCACCCAGAAGCAAACTGGCGTAAAATTTGGGCAAACATTTCGGTGCGTCAGTTGAATTCTGCTCAACGTAGTTTGCTTTATTTACTGATAAACGCCAAACTCGAGCATCGGCGACTCTGGTTTCGCATGAACAGGACTGATGGAGAAAATTGCCTGCACTGCAACTGTGCACTTGAAACGCTGGAACATAAACTCAGCGAATGCGTACGCGTCGAAGCATCGTGGAGATTATTGCAGCGAAATATAACAACTCTTCTGAATGGATGGCGTATACTAACCATAGATGACCTGTTGCGACCCCAGCTGGATGGAGTTGCTAAATGGAAGAGAACACGTATTCTTAAAATGTTTCAACAATATGTCTTCTTTATTATGGAATGTAATGATGCTATAGACCTAGTTCCACTTGAAATTGAAATTCAACATGCCTTAATGATTATAATGTAATTATTTTTTTTACGTACTAATAAACACATTTTATCAATTAAAAAAAAAAAAAAAATGGAGTGCCCTTTTTTGTCTGCCTTACGAATTGTCCTACGCTTATTCGAAGCTGCTTCATAGTAACGGGAAATCCCGCTCGGGCGAGAGAAGTAACCGAATTGACAATTTTAGATTCTTCGTGTTCTGTCAACACGGACTCTTTGCCTGGTTTGGAACCGACTGGATATTTCTCTCGTAGTTTGTCTCGAAGCGTTCCAGCGGGTATTCCATGCTGTATCGCCGCTTGACGGATGGATATCCCGCGTCGAGCAACCATCAATGCATTTTTCAAATCATTTTCGGAGTATGCTTTTCTTTTTCGAATCGAAGCCATTCTAAAAAGAGATAAATAAAAACAAAGATTTACGAGCGGTGATTGGAGGCATCTGGTTCCAAAGGGGCACCATTTGCCATACTAATTAGCACTTTTTCCGTATAAAATAATTGAATTATCCAGATAAAAACACTTCAAATGAACAGTACGTACCTAGATTATGATCGTTGATGGAAACTTTAAGATCAAATCGACGAAGTAATGCTTATTTTAGCTTAAGGCGAAGTAGGCCGTCATTGAAATTTGTACGCGCCGTTGATGATTGTTGTTAATCCATCTCACGATTTCGAATAAAAGAAAATCAGTTGGTTTGGCACTGACACAGCTGAAAAAGTATCAGCATACTTTATGCATGTTAGCGCGTACAGTGATACTTTTTCAAGTTAATACAAACTATCAAGATTGAGTTTTATCACTTTGAAATGCAAGCTGAAAAGTCATCATTGTTGCCAAAACGAATGACGGGCTACTTAGCCTTAAATTCACGGAGACCACTTTTGATCGGCCATAATAACAATAACAAAACAGTGACAATCATTGCGGTGCACCGCAAGAAATATTTTTTTGTGAAAACAAGGTGATGTAGGGAAAGTGTACCGGTTATGGCCATAGTGGTTCCCTATTTGGCCATATGCAAAATTTGGATAACTTTTACATTTTAAATCTTTTTGAATGTTTTATTATTATTATTTATCTTTATTAGAGTGGCTTTTCGCCCTTGGCGAGTTCACCACTTTGAATGTTTTAACATCAAGATATATCCTTTATTAAACTGCTAAAACACAAAAAACTTCTCAAAATGTGAAGGCGTTCAGGATATTACGTTTGGCGAAATAGGGAACCACTATGGCCATAACTGGTACACCTACCCTAAACACTGGAATTTTTTCTCAATTTAAAGTTTTTACATGTTGCAACTTATTCGGTTAAATTTTGTATCAAATATATACAGTATTCCGATGATGTGATTAAGATTGGGATATCATGAGCGGTGAATGGGGCATGAGCGGTGAATGGCGTCCTTACGGTACCTGCCTTCAACGCTGATTGCGCTCCTTCATAACAGCTTCGCTTGACCGCTTCGTCGATTAACTTTATCGCCACAAGATCAAACGTTAGATCGGCGCCCGAAAGGCTTTGCAGAGCCGTTGTTAAAGGGTTTAAGGAATCCGGCATGCTTCTGAAAACCATCGCAACTTGCAAATTTGCGTCTAGTACCTAGCCAGCCATCGAAAGCTTCTATATCAAATCTTGTGCTGGAATGGAAACCTTCGACGTCAGCGTTGTGCGCTCGAAATCTCTCCTCAGGCTCTCCCAGGCTTCCTTCGACGTGGTTGTGTCGTGGATCAGCTTCCGTTGGCTATCGTCAAACATCGTCATTTATGTAGAAAATCAAGGCTACCTTGTGTTAAATATAGGTTTCAAGTTCTTCAGGTTGCTAATCATCGGCATCGTTTCATTGTCAACTCGCTCCCATTTGATTAGCATTACCTAGTTGTTTCACGTTACCCGAGGTGAAAGCAACTCGTCTCGACTCACACGCCGCGCAGAATAAACACAAGTGATTTTTTAAACAATTTATTAAATAACCATTCCAAAAAATACTCCTGGAATCTCTAAATAAGTTGCTCTAGAGATTTTCCTAAAAAATATGTAGTAAATCTATATAAGCATTCATCCTACGATTCCTTCAAAAAACATCCAGTGATTCTGCCGAATTTTCTATGGATTTCTTTTCCAAATTTCTCCGAAAATTCTTTCAATAATTATTCTATAAATTCCTTCCAAGCTTCCGCAAATAGTTCTCCGCAGGTTTTTCAAGGTACTACTTGTATTTCTTCAAAGAAATTTATGCGGAAAGAAATCCCCCAAGAATATTCTCAATGAACCTCACATTTTTATGGGAATTCCTCAGGGATGTCCCAAGAATTTTTTCATTATTCGTCCAAATATTTCTCCAGAAATTCTAACATTCGTGCCTATTCTGCGCGGCGTGTGAGGTGACACGAGTCGAATGAGGTGACAATTGTCGACTCGCTCCCATTTGAATAACATTAGTCGTCTCACGTCACTCGCCGTGAGAGCGATTCGTTTCGACTCACACGCCGCGCAGAATAAGCACGATTACTACATGTTGGTCGGTAGGCCTAACTGAGCGCGACAGCATCCAAAGGAACGATAGAGGATATTTATATAAGTGTTGTATGAAGCATCTGCTTACGGTGGACAATTGTGCTTATTCTGCGCGGCGTGTGAGTCGAGACGAGTCGCTCTCACCGCGAGTGACGTGAGACGACTAATGTTAATCAAATGGGATCGAGTCGACAATTAATGTACACGAATAATGTACTGTTGGCTTCAGAAAAAACAGTGCGATCAGTACAGATTCGTACGATCGGTAGTCTTATAAGACACGACACGTTTAGCGTTGCAAGGGTAGTTCGTACAACAATCTATTAGGATTTCTTTCAAAATAAGTACTCTTTCGATCGCATTTTAAGTTTCTTTTTTATTATTTTTTTTTCATTTGCTCTATTCTCAGTGTAAAGTGAAGAAATTTATACACATGCCCTACTGGCATAGTTGTCTTTTCTTGAAGCAAATCAGAAAATTCAATTGAAGAAATCCGAAACGAATTCGTCGCTTCAGCGTAAATTCCATTTTAAGATGTTGAATTGAATGCAATTTATTTTAAACAAACAAATTAAAGCTCAACCTGTGATCATATCATATCAAGTTACCAAATCAATTATTCGTCTGATATCTATTTCACATACAACGCATAATGCTCGTTCATATTCTAATCATCACTGTGTAACTCTTTCCGAAACAATCAGTAACTAAAAATCCTCTTTAAAATGGCATTTCCACAACTTGAAGTATAAAAAAACGACACCCAACCGACCACAGTAACACAGCCTTATCTCCTGCGATCCCGATCCCGGTCGTGCTTTGAAGATCGATGCCTATCGTTACTGCTGCTAGTAGTGTGTCGGTTACTGCTACTACTGTATTTGTCCCGTTTGTCCCCGTTTCCGTAGCTGCCGCCGCCACCGCCACCGCGGTGGTCCTTCCGATAGTCGTCCCGGTCGTAACCGCCCTTGTCACGGTTGCGATCGCGATCGCGATTCCGATCTCGATCCTTATCCCGATCGCCCTTGGACGAGCGATCCCGATCGCTTCCGTTGATGTACCGACTGTCACGGCTGTCGCGATCATCTCGACGGCGATCGTATTTCTTTTCGCTGAAATAGAAAATTAAGAAGAAAAAAAATAGATCATTGGTCAGACATGTCGAAAACAGGGTGGTCTTTAAAATAAAAAGAGACCTTATGCTTGAAAAAAAACGAGATCGATAGGAAACCAAAAAGAGGCCATACAGAAATCAAGAAGACAAAAATAACGTAAACAGGAATCAAAACATTTAAGTTTTCGTTTTTGTTTCAGGAATTCCGGTCACACATGATATAATTATTATTTTTAAACATTTGGGAATTACAAGTATTAATGCTCGTATTATTGTATGGATTTTTTCAAGATTTTTTTCCAGGAATTTCTACAGAAATTAATTGAGGTATTTGCTCACTGAATTCATTTATTGCTTCTTTAACGGCCTTCTTAAATAATTCCTTCAAGAAATTAGCTCAAGATACCCTCGAGAATTCAACCTGAACTAATTAACTCATTACGCGTGGTAAAGATGGACAAATTATGGGTGAAATTATGAAAAAATCCACGTGCTCGGCTGGGATTCGAACCCAGGACTCTTGTATGCTAGACGAGCGCTTTACCAACTAAGCTACCGAGCCATTTGGTGACCCAATAACTGAGTTGGTTACAAGTTTAGAATTCAAATCCCTACAGACCACGCGGACCTCTTTCATAACCCATATCCATCCATCTCATGCGAGAAGAGCGAGTGCGATTTATTTCTAGCATACAAGAGTCCTGGGTTCGAATCCCAGCCGAGCACGTGGATTTTTTTCATAATTTCACCCATAATTTGTCCATCTTTACCACGCGTAATGAGTTAATTAATTTAATAACCATGCGGATTGGATTACCGAACAGCTCAATATAAGCGTCAATTCCAACCTGAATGTTTTAAGTATAATCCCATTAATTACTCCAGAGACTCTACCGTGAGTTTTTTTAGGGATTCCTCCAAAGATTATTTCACAAATTTCGCAAGAAAATCCTGAAGTTCATCTAATGATTATTGAATCGACTTCGCTAGGATTTCGTCCAAGATATTCGTTTAGAACATTTTTAAGAATTGGCGTTCAGATTCCTTTCAAAATTTCAACCAAGAATTTCTGAGAGTACCTTAAATTTCTCCAGATATTTTTTTTAGAAAGCCCAATAGAGAGAGATAGCCAAATAGATTTCTTCATAAATTCTAGAACACATTCTGGGGATTTTCTTGCTAGAACTGCAGGTAAATTTTGAAGCTCTGCTAGTTACTACTGGAAAAATAGTTAGAAAACTAGAATAGGCGGAAAAATTTCTGAACAAAATCCTGGAAAACGTTTCCGAGTAATGCTTGTGGAAATTTCTGCTTAGGTATTTCCGCGTATTTCTAATCAAAATATAGTGAATTATAGTTATAGTGAATAGGAGAAGGAAAATAGTTACTTTGGAGATTGTTTTAATTTAAAAGAGACCTTCCAATGAAAATAAAGACTAGAAAATATAGATCAAGTCGCTCTAATGAGACTTGCTACCAGCCCTGCGAAAGTAGAAGAACAAACTCACCTCTTTTTGTACTTTGGTGGTGAATCGGGAGTAACCGAGCGGGAGCGCGAGTAGTGTTTCGACTTCTTTTTACCGGACGTCTTCAGCGGGGTTCGCGATCGATGACGGGTCTTTTTGCCTTTTCGTGAACCACTTTTATCGGTGTAGTGCGACGGTGAGTGTGAAGTCGGAAAAGATCGCGATCGAGACCGCGATCGCGACGGTGTTCTCGACCGAGGAGAACGAGATTTCGAACGCGACGATCTAGATGGTGAGCGGGAACGGGAACGAGACGGCGAACGCGAGCGAGAGTGCGATCTTGATCGGGATCGTGGCGATCGGGAGCGTGATCGCGATTTTGAGTGTGACTTTTTGCTGTCTTTGTCGGTGTTGTTGTTACCATTGTTGTCGCCACCGGCTGTAACGGGGAGAGCTCGTGAGATGAAACCACCCCAAGCATTGTGGGACCCATTGTTACGATCGACGGTGATCACTGTGGGCGGTGTGTTCGTGTCCGTTCGATCCTTCTTTTTCTGATCCTGGTATTTCTTCTTGAGACTATCTACAGCTTCTTCCAAAGTTTCAGCATTTGGTTTAGATCTTTTGTACAGAGCCATTATTCTATAGCAAACATCCAACATATCTTCCTCGCTAACCCGAAATATTAGGAACCACGAAGGGTTGTTAGGCAAAGGAATGTTCAGCTTTCGGGCTGTCAGATAGATGCAGGCGCAAGCGATTGTCTCTGGTTGGTAACGTACGAAAACATCCGTTCGGAACGAATCGTTCATAAAATTCCACGCCATCTGCATCATGTTTTGATGCTTCTCCAGCTCCAGGTACTTCAGGTACATGACAATCAGCTTATGAGGATGCTTCACGTGCACGCAGAATCCCAGCTCTTTGAGAACTCGTCTTTCCGCTTTTATCACCTGTGACTTCAGATTAATGTAGTGCTGATCCAGGATCATCGGTATCAGGGGCCTGGACCGAACGGGTAAAAGGAACGAGAAAGAAAAAGAAGAAAAAAATCATATAGGCTTACGCTGCCCTGGTGCTCTCTGTCTCTCGCTTTTGGGTTGCTTGATTCCCCCTGAACGCACGCACGCTTGTTTCCTCAAGATTCTCTCTGGACAGTCCCGGACGTGTTGCCACGGTGAACCCACCCCTGTGATGAAAACGCAGACACGTTCACTGCACGAGGATCCAGGCGTGTGCCACCAAGCGGGATGTGCAAATAGCTTAGACGTAGTTAAAAATGTATTGTGCAAAACTGATCCGTAAGGCTGAAAAGAAATTAACATTAGGGTACACGTTAGGCGTCTTACCACTTCTGGCCTTGGTGGAAGTGCAACATCTGAAAAGAGAATTATTTCCATCGAATAACAGTGTACCATACTTCTCTACACTAGTGGGACGATAAGCCAAACCGATCAGGCAATGAAGACCATTTGGGATGACACCGATTCACGATCCTGTGGAAATAGTTATATGTATTAGGTATAATGATACAGGAACACATTTCATTAAGTTTAAGCACTTTTTCCCAGAAATTTTTCTTTTTTTTTCTCCTGCACGATTTGAAATAGGAAAAACATTAACATCTTATTTTAACGACAAGTTTCATTTCATGAAAAATATGAGCCAAGTGATACCTAACCATTTATCTGTACATTACAATCATTGTATAAGAGAGGCGTTAACAATTCGAATAGTTTTTCTGCTATCCTTAAATCAACTTTTACTATTCATGGTTTCAAAAGGGGTTTGCTTAGAGAACTTGAGAATTTTCAGGAAAATCAGGAATATGAATCCAATTAGAAAATTTCAAGCAGGGGTGTTTCCTTTAGCTTTCAACGGTCTTCTTATGCTAGAACTTCCTTAACCGAATTTCATCACAAATATTAATGTTAACATTTTGCTAGACCACTCATTTCGAGTATGGATTACAGCACGAAACATCACTACTCAATAGCAGAATATAACTGTCAGCGCAATATTAGTAATCAGGGCTGGTAGCAAGAATTGGTACCGAAAAAAGTTATTTTAATGACCAAATTTGAGAAATAAGTGACTAAAAAGTGACTTTCTATTTTCGAAAAAATGACGAAAAGTGACTTGAAAAGCAAGCCGTAATCAATTTTATTTCAATTCTAGTATACTGTTTTTCAATCAATATCAATCATGATAGGGAATATTCCATATGATCTTCTGCAGGTCTAGTTGAGTACCATATTTGGCATTTTTATTGTGTTTCCAAATTTACAAGATATCGCCTAGAGTTTTTTCAAACAGAGTAGTTTATATTTACGTAAATAATCCTTTTTAGTAGATTTTCAATATTTCAAAATTTTGTGTCTTTTATATTACCAAAGTATTTTGTATTGTAAATTTTAATAAGAATTTGGAACATTTGTAAAATTAGAATTTTTGTCATTTCACATTTCCATTTAAACTCCAGCTCTTCCTCCTAATAAGGTCAATATTTGTATGCATTAATCGATATTTCAAATAAAAAACGATGACAGAAGATCGAATTTGATTGGAATACTGCTTAAACCACGTCCTTTAAACGCCGGCAAAGGAAGAAATTTTCCATCAGTAAGTTTAATGGAAGGTATTCACATTCTAAGACTTCCTCGTAAAATAACGACAAGTAATATTAAATCTGTTTTTTTAAAAGAAAAACCACGAACGAAAAAAAATATAAACTTAAAAAATTTCATATTTTTTGTGATTTTTTTTTTAAATCCACGAGGAATTTCTAAAAATAACCTAGTGTAATTTCTGATGAAATTTGTGTGAGTTATAATGATGAATACCTACAAGGATAACTGATAGAACTTTCGAATTCTTGATGAATATATTTCTTGATAGATGGCTATGATAATAAAAGCATATTAATCCATCAATGGTCGGAGCAATAACTGTAATAATTGCTGTAGTATTAACTAGTGTGGAACCTTGAATGAAATTTTAAAGAATCTATGCAAGTCTGGAAACTGTATTTGAAAAAATATCAGTGAAGTGTTTGAGCCGCAGTACAAATATTTTGAAGAAATGCTGGAGAAATTTCTAGCTTGAGGAATCTAATGAGGAATCCCAGATGCAATTCATCGAGCAATTCTTGGAAAAGATTTTATTCAATTATACCTTAAGTAAGTTTTGAGAAATTCCGGAGAGTAATTATGGATGAATTTTTGAGAGAATTCTTATAAAAATGCCTGGATTAAATGAAAAATTAAATGAAATTATTGTAGGGTTTCTTGTAAAAATGTCAATTTTTTTTCGAAGACTCTATAATAAAACTTTGGGGAAAAACTTCTGTAGGGCATGCGGGAAGAATCCAAGAAGTACCGATTGAAGAAATCTGTGAAACAATCAGTGATCTGGAGGAAATACTGAGATTTTTTCTTCAGAGTAATCTCTGTGAAAATTATGGAGGTAGTAGCGTAGGAATACTCTAAAATTTTAAGTATAAAATTGAGAAGAAATTCCTCTGGTCTTTATGTTGAAAAATTGCTAGTGGCATTCCTGGTGGAGTTCTTGAATGTATTCCAGAAGGAATCTCTGGATAAATAGTTACGTTATAGTCTCTGAAAGTTTCTCTGGAGCCTCTAGAATGTTGCACCAGAATTCATTGCAAGCAGATTAACCATATATTTCCGACGACTTTAATCGACAGTTTCTTTATGAAAAAGCGTTTTTATAAAAAGTAATTCAAAAAACAATATTTCAAGGGGTCTATTTTTTCAAAATCAGTTTAAAATTTGTTGGTTGTTTTACTATAGTAAACTGATTGCTGACCAATAGTTTTACTATTCAAAAAGTTAGTTGACTTTTGGATTAATTTGATAAGTATAGAATCATAATCTACTGTTAACTCTCCCTTACTCGATATTTCGTATCTCCTTAGGGGCGGTCCATTTATTACGTAAGACAATTTTTGGGATTTTTCAACCCCCCCCCCATGGTATGACTTTTTGTATGAAAATAAAAAATAAATTGTATGGCGCGTAAGAAATCTCAAACCCCCCCTCCCCCCATAATCTCTTACGTAATTAATGGACGGCCCCTTATCGAGTTAGAGAATCACAGTAAGTGGTTTTCATGGCTACTGCGATGGTCCCTCGGATCGCATTTGCACTGGTTTTGTGTTCCATAATTCGATACCTCCCTTACTCGATGACCCCTTCAATATCGAGTTATGGAGAGTTGACTGTAGAAACTAATGCATAGTATTCCTCTGGTTCGGTTTGCCTCAAATTCGTCAACAATAATTGAGCTCTGGAGCTACCATGGGAAACAGACTTCCTCGGTTATGGCAAAAAAGTAACTTTAGATACCATATTGATTATAATGTCTTTAGATACCTTAACTAAAAATAAACACTTTTTAGAGATATGCATTGAAATAGTATCCAAGCCTTTAAAAAAGATCTGCTTACCTGAAAATATACTATTTTTACTAGCTTTAATCTTTTTCTACAAATATTATTTATTTCATATGCTCATGAAAGATACCCAACTAGAACTGGGAATCGTATTTGCCTTTCCCATTTTAGCAATCCTAAGTCCTACTTCCTTATTTAAACAAGTAATTCGGAATATTAAAAATAACTTAAAGTGAATTAAATGAATACCTCAAGTTGTAACAGCGGCGCAGCCGAAATCTTTCCTGATTGAAGAAATGTTGTGTTACAAAAAGGACATATTCTGAAATAATAATTACTGGTTCGAGGTTTTTTCCTGCGTATAGCCGAAATCCTCTGATAATTCCAGGTTTTTTTCCAGGTTGAATAAAATTCCCTGATAATTCCAGGTTTTCCTGGATTTTTCAGGTAGTAGACACCCTGCCTACTTAAAACTTAGCCTAAATTAAGAATTTTCTCCCGAAAAATTAGCTCAAAATAGTTGAAAAAAGTGACTTTTTGACGAAAAAAGTAACTTTAGTTGAAATGGCTTAAAAAAAGAGACTTTAAAGTGACTGGCCTCAAAAAAGTGACCAAGTCACTAAAAAGTGACTCGCTACCAGCCTTGAATATTAGCCAAAATACCAAAACTGTAGAAAGTTTTTACATTGCTATACGTAAATTATTCGAAAACTGAGCAGAGCACAAGGCATGAAACTTCGAATAATACCCTAGCATTACTTCCTTGCTTGCATAGATAAGTAACCATGGGATTGCAAAGGCGACAGTTCCCGCGGGGATCAATAGCGGCACTTCAGGATTGAACATACTCCTGAACATCACCAGAGTTCGGCAACATGTTCTAGGGCAGTGTGCTGCCTTTGCCTCTTTTTTTAACTGCTCAGAAAAAGCGAGGCGGTTCCATCCGCAGATGAGTTTCTGTCAAGCCTGAGGAAAAGTCATAAGAGATGATTCATAAAATCAAACATCAAGCGGAAAGCGAAGAGGAGGGTTCTGGACCCATCACAAACCGGTTGAGGGAACCTTTGCCTATCTAATCTTCGACTTTCTATGCTATCTCCAGAGCTCCATCTATTTTTCCGTATAGAAATTAATCAAACCATTTTTTGGTAATGAAATAGTAGATCCGACTTGTGAGAAAAAAAAAGATTGTTGAAAGAGAGCAAAAGAGAGCAATCCATAGGCAACTAACATAAGGGATGGTTCAAATATTACGTAACGCAACAGGGGGAGGGAGGGGGTCTTGTATAGTGTTACGATCCATACAAAAATTTAAAATTTTCCATACAAAAGCTGTTACGTGGGGGAGGTGGGGGTCTGAAATTGACAAATTTTGACAAAACCCTAAGATGTGCTTGGCGACGAACTTCAAGTTTGATCTCTGACTGCAGCAGCGACTATCTAATCGGCAGCTACTGACTGGCAGCTAATAGCTGGTGACTTTAATACATGGGCTGTGGACCGAAGTGGCCTACTATTGTTGGAATCCCTGGCCGCGTTAAATGTAGAGCTGGATACGATGAGTACCTTCCGCAGAAGATCTGTGACATCGGATCTACCACAAAAGGGCGGATCACAAGAATTTCAAAAAAATTGTTTTTATCATCGATTATAAACAGAAAAATTGGGACGGGGTTGGGGATCTAATAGCTACCGCTTCTGCTTCGTAAGCAGAAGGTCATGGGTTCAATCCCAGTCCCGACCCTTTCCTCGTACTTTGTAGTCGTACCTTCCACTTGCTTCTATCGTCCAATCGTAATCAATCACAGTTCATAGCATTTGCTAGAACCAGAGACGAAAAAAAAAACGTTTCTCTACACTTCTTCCATCATTATAGCACGCCTTTCCTTACAGCAAGCCTCTCTGCCATAAAAGTTACCGACCCAACACCCTTCCCGCATGAACTGGCGTAGACGCAGTGCACATTGGTCCAGGAAGCTAATTTAAGCGATCGATTCTGAATCGAACTGCCGTTCTGAACGGTCGTGTTTTTGGGTTGCTAACACAAGTTCGAATTCATTCGTGTGCGAAGTGCACCTCTCCGCGATTTCCCGTTCCCGCGACTGCTCCTCGGCGCTAGCCTACCTGCTTGGTGTGGCTAACGAGAAAGCCTCCCTGCAGCAAGCAGCAGCAGTCCAGCCGCAGCTCATAGTGATGGGTCGCAATCGAAAACAGGATTCCGCTTCGCTCTCTGCCCCGCTGGCCGCCAACGGGCAGACAAGCGCGCCGAAACGCGCATGGAATGAGGATGCCAACCCGGCGGCATACAGCAGGTTGCTAGCAAACAACCAGTTTGCCTCCCTGCCTGTGGATGAAGCCCCCCAGAGCGTAAAAGTCCCCCCCCCCTGTTCACCGCGTCGAAAGACATCTCGGCTCTGCGGTCCGAGCTAGCGGCCCTTAACATCAGGCAGCTGTTCAAGCTGTGCCACACCGGCACAAAGATCATGTGCGCTTCCGGCGTCGATTTCGACAAGGCCGGCAAGCTACTGAAGGCAAAGGGGGTGGAATTTTACACCCACGATGCCCCCGGTAGCAAGCCGATGAAAGTTCTCGTCCGTGAGCTACCGTAATACACCCCGGAGGCCATCGTCGACAAGATGAAGGCGGCAGGACTGAACTGGCAACTGCCTCGCGCTCGGTCACGGGACACGAAACTGCCACATGAAGCCCCCTGGGGAAACCCCCGGTGAAACAGGAAAGGCCTAATCCTACAACACTACACCATCCTGAGCCCGGATTCACCCACCCGCCTGAGTCGGTCCGGGGCCCACTCAACCATCGATGTCTTCCTGACCAACATGGCCGGCAACATCTCTCAACCGGTCGTTCATCAGGACCTCTACCCGGTGGTGGCAGAAGTTGGTACCCTGGTCAACCGGCACAACTACCGCCGTGTCGACTGGGGCCAATTCCAGCGGTGTGTCGACGCCAATATCCGGTACAAGGCTCCTCTGACGTCCGCAGAAGACATCGACCGGCATCTGCAAAGCGTCAAAGAGGCCATCTCCGTGGCCCGAGAACAGCATGTGCCAGCATCTGGTCAGGTGAGCAACACCCTTTTTATCGATCGTGTTACCTAGGATCTCATTCGTTTACGGAACACCAAACGCAGGCAGTACCAACGCACTGGTCTGCCTGCATTTAAAAGCGAAGTTAATCGCATATCCAAAATTGTCAAGGCCAGAATGGTGGACCTTAGGAACGAAGACTTTTCCAAAAAGATCCGCTCTCTCCCAGATTGTGCTAGGCCATTCTGGAAGATGACCAAAATTCTTAAAACCAAACCCAGACCAATTCCACCGTTGATCCCATTAGACAACACCGACTCTAAGGATCGCATGTTAACCCCTGCGAAGAAGGCTGCTGAGAAAGGTCGGCATTTCGTCAGCTCCCACAATCTAGGGCTAGACATTCCTAGCCCACACGAAGCAGCTGTTTCCGAACACGCAGCTAACCTACACCGATCTCCCAACGAATTCTCGGAGGAGTTGGAGATCACTGCTGACGAACTGCTGGCCTATCTCAAAACATCCAAAAACATGAAAGGCCCCAGGTTTCGACAACATCCTGAACTTGGAGCTCAAGCAACTGAGTCTCCAGTTCTACCAACATCTGGCCCTGATTTTCAATCAGTGTCCCCAACTTAGCTACTTCCCCTCGTCGTGGAAGTCAGCAAAAGTTATTCCCATCAGGAAAACTGGGAAGGATCCTTCCTCCCCCAAAAGCTATCGGCCCATCAGCCTTTTCTCAGGGTTATCAAAGCTTTTCGAAAAAGCGATCAACAGACGGCTGCTTTCGGCAGCCGATCAAAACAACATCTTACTCGAGGAACAGTTTGACTTTCGACGCGGTCGTTCAACCGTGCACCATCTGGCTCGAATAACCAACATCCTCAGGCGGAACAAGTCCCTCGCCAAATCCTCCGCCATGGCGTTGCTCGATGTTGAAAAAGCATTCGACAACGTCTGGCATGACGGCCTGGTGTACAAGCTGCACCGATACAATCTTCCCACCCAGGGTTGTTATTAGTCGCCGGATTCGACAGACTTTCAGTGACGGTGACGAAAAATAAATAGTTTTCGTCTCTACCTCAGCTCAGCGCAACCTACGACGCCCAACTACCAGCAACCAAGCACCTCGTCGCGACGAAAAATCTTTGCCGTTTCTCTCTGTCTGTGTTTTCGTTGAGCATGTTCAGCTTGAATGGAAAGGCAGACAACTAATCGGTGCCAATTTAAAGGCCGACCAAAAAAGGAACTCGCAAAAAAAAAAATCTGCGCGCTCCCGGAGTTGAACAAAAAACCTTTGGATTATCGGTAGCACGCGCCTACCGGCAGGGTTAACACAACTTCAAGAAAATGTATTTGCCCAATTGCTAACACAAGACACCTTGTCGACTAATGGTTCGTAGCTCAGACTCGCTTTGTCTGCAATACTCCACTGCACTGTGACGTCGCGCATCAATTTTGACAGGTACTGGTCCTGTTGTTTACAGTTTGGACTTAGTACTTTTTTCGAATCATTCTTAATTTCGTGAAAGTTTGCTGCGAAGAGAGGTCAAATCCACTGCAGATACCCACGGATCGTATTATTCTATCTTCCTACCGTGGAAAATCGTCACCATCAGCATGCTGGTGATAGAAATGCGAAGATGAAAAAATGATGGAAAAAACGATTAAGTTCGAAGCGTAAACAACAGGACCAGCAGCTGTCAAATAAGTGAGGTTAGGCTCGTCATATGCAGCGATCTATTGTGCGCTCGGTGACGATTAGAAGCTTATGTTGGTTCAGTGCGGAGGGGTGACGGGAAGAGTGACGAAAAATATTACTCGTGGACGTTTTGCGGCTTTGTTTCGTCGTGGTCTCCTTGTCAGTCATTGAAGACAAAGAAAATGACGATCTTTTACGCACTGAATATTTTTTTCAATTTTTCGTCATCGGTCAGTGACGAAACCGATGGTTACCTGTTCACCTCGGACATGCCTCAGCTCCCTGAAGGCGGCTCTCTATCATTGTTCGCTGACGACACCTACAGCGGCAGATTCACGAGAGTGTTAACATCTCGACACCAGAGAGGCCTGAATGTCTTGTCAGATTATTTGAACAGCTGGAAGATCTGTATCAACGCGGCGAAGACCCAGCTCATCCTCTTCCCCTATTCCAAATCCCCCAGACTTGTTCCGGCTGAGGATTGTAAAATCACCCTCGGTGGATCAACGGTGGAATGGTCTGATGTAGCCGACTACCTTGGTCTAATGTTAGACAGCAAGCTTCTCTTCAGACAGCAGGTTGACAAAACGGTCACCGGAAGCAACATCTTGCTAAAAGCACTATATCCATTGATCAACCGGAAGTCAACTCTGTCTTTCAAAAACAAGCTTGCTGTTTACAAACAGGGCATTCTTCCAGTCATCGAATATGGCGTACCAATCTGGGAGAGTTGCGCCAAAACCCATCATCTGAGGCTCCAGAGGACCCAGAATAAGTTCCTTTTATATTTTTCCTACAAAATGTGGATCAAAAGCTTTCGTTTGATGTAAAAAAAAAGTTCTTAATTCATCAATTATTTCGTATAATAAAAAATAGTTTCTCTCAGTAGTGCTACTATAGGAACAAAAGGTTTACTATAGGCGCAAGGGAGCTCAAATTTTAAGTAAAACTAATTATTTTGATCATTTTTGAACAAAATCAAGCTGTGTATGAATGGTGCTTAGATAAATAGCTCCTGACCTTCATGTCAAAAAATGGTTTGAAAAGATTTATAGCAGAACGGCCGTAAAAAGCCACTAGTGCGACTATAGGGGACTGTCCACTAAGGGAACACCGACCCTACAAAGTGTATTATCAAAGTGTTTCGACATATCTCACCATCATCCAAAGATGATCAAAGTGATCAGATGAGATAGTAATGCCTGCTTACAACTATATTTGTTGTACTATCGCACTTACCTTCATTACATTTATTCCACCAAAATCTCCGCTTCCTCCGCTGACCTCCGGAAATGGCAGCCTAAAAAAATCAACACATTACAACACGCTACAGACGTTTCAAACCTCATTTGATACAAGCATTTACTTATCGTCTGTTGTTTTACAAACACATTCGGTGTCCCGCTCTCGCTAGGCCGGTCCTTTCCTCATCCTGGTACTTGCCACTGCTCAAACGGATGCAAACAACGACCATTTTTTTAATGTGCTTTGCCGTGTACTGTTTACTAATTATTGATGTTGTATTGTGAGTGTACTATTGATTTATAGAGTAATGCTTTTTTTTATAACGATTGACATCGGTTTTCACCGAAACTAGAATTGAATAGTAAAAGAATTGCAGCACTCGGCTAGGGTACATTCAAAAAGTCTTTGGTCGTTGTTTTCCAGTCGCTTGTGCAGGACAAAAGCCAATCCACTCTCATCTCCGGAAGCGTTGCCCATCAAAAACGATGTCTTCGCTCCGTCAGTTTTACAGCGTTTTGTTCCGTTAGTTTTCTAACACTGAACACCGTAGTTCTGGTTTTCTTACATTTCATTTAAACTAAACTAATAATAACCGAGTTTTGCACAATACATTTTTGAAGGGGGTTTGGCTTTAGTTTTGTTTTGAGTAAGATTGCGTCTTACCTACAAAACTATAATTGAAATAGATTAATAAAGCGTGTTCGTTCAGGGGGGTTCGTCAAAGGGGTGACGCGTCGGATGCGAGCAGCTCGGGTTCCGAGTCGTCGCCGGATACTTACTTCTGTCCGCGGACCTGTTTGATGTGATGGAACACGTTGATGACGTCCCGGATGCGCCGAGGGGCTTCCTCGATCTTGGACGCCAAGCAAACGCAGCTCATCGCCGTCGCTTCCATACTGTGCCGTACGAAGGACTTTGAGTAGAAGAACCGCTGGAACAGTACCTGCCCGGTTGCCATGGCCACCTAATTGGTCGAACGGCGCGCCAACATCGCAGAACAAGAAACGTTGTGGAGAGATGCGGGGAAAGGGGAGCAAGATAGTAGGTTATTAGTTGTTCATTGATTTGAATGGAATAGTCTATCAGATGCAATAATACAAGTGGTACATTACGCATAACTTGAGAAGCTAACATTGAGGCTCATGATGCACAGAGCATAAGCTTTTATCCTGAAAACGTTCAATAGGTAATTCTTGAAAGATCATTAGGTTAACATTTTTGTTTCATCATTGAAACGTGACTTCCTATCCAAACACAGCTATTAATTCGCTATAACTTTAAAAGTTTGCTACAATAATTTTGCTATTGAATAATTAAGGGTTGAAAAGATTATCGATTCATCGATTTATCGATTTATCCAAAAATTCTTTGAAATTCTAAGTATCTACATAGTAAGCCAGAAAAAAGGTGTTGGCTCATTTTACTACAATTTATCGAGTTGAAACATCGACTTATGAGTTTCATACCGAAAGGAATCTTCATCAGTCTTCAAACTCCATGCTTGACAAATTTGACAGGATGTTTTCTAATTTTTCATAGGAAAGGTGTCAATAATTTCAAATCCGCGCCTAGAAATTCAAATCCGCCCGACGAGGAAAAATCCGCGCCACATATTATAAATTTTAATATAAAAATAAAGCAGATTCAAAAAGGGAGAACTACTATTCTTCATAGAATCCAACTTCTATTGGTCACTAAAAAGTTACTACATGCCATAATCTACTTTATATTGCTTTAACTCAGACTTAGAACAAACACATTCAAGTTCGCCTTATGAATATTTCAGATCACAAAGCTGAATTTTATCGAATTTGACCAAATTTCCTTTTTAGTATGAAAACCTGCAATTAGACAAAAAAAAACTTAATGTTATTCTTAATGTCTACTTTATGCAATTGTTACTGATATGCGGTTATGGATTGTTGAATAGTATTTAATAGAAACGAAATAAATTAAAAATTCCATAAAACACCCATTCACCCATTTGTGTTTATTTGAAAGTGAAATTTACAACTCTTGATGTAAAAATTTTATCCTTAGATTTCAAACTCAATGCTTAAAATGGCAGAAACCTACTTTATTTAAAAGTGATCCGTAATTGTGGCAAACGATAAGTTCATGGTCCTTATTAAGGATCACTAGTTGAAAATGCTAATATTTAGCATTTAAGGGAGCAGGATCCTTCATTGATTTAGATATTTTAAAAAGCAGTTTTTTTTGTTCAAAATCAAGAAAATTTACAGGAAAATGTGTTCACTATATTCTATTCTCCAAACGAAACACAGTGAACACATTTTCATCGAATAATTTTTATTTTTAAACAGAAAAACTGCTTTTGAAATTCCATTTTGACGATGACGGAGCAATTGTTATGCAATAACATTTGAATTTTATCACCTGTGGGAGTTTATGAATGCTGACGGCACTTCTCAAAGAAAACGGCTATATAATGATAGCTTTGTAACACCAACTCAAATTTGCCAAAAACTTCATTATTTTGCAGTAGAATGTCATAACTTTTACAAATGATAGAAGACAAATAGTATAACTTAGCTAAAATATGTATTGTGTCAACGTTTTGGGAGAGGGTTTGAGAATTCTTCAAGCTTGAAGGCTTTAAATCAACCATATAAATTCAATGTTTTCTTAGATTACTTTTTGACCAACCGCATCCTGGCAGAATGTTATGTTCAAAGCATAACAGCAATTGCAGCTTTGTATAAAAAGACGTCCACCCTGCTGAGCGAAATTTTCTGCAAATCGTTTATTCCAACCCGGTGCTAGGCAGCCATGTTTTCGTGGTCAGCATCAAACTCAAGAGTAACAACGTACATTGGCCTAATCATATAAGGGAATTTTATCTCCAATACTAAAATGTGTTTCTAGCTAATCACATCAACCCAAATTGACTTGCTGTATTGTAATCCAATAGTTTGTAACCGTTTATTTGTTCGCATAACTGTTGTTTCGCGGAAAAAGATTTTTTCGGAGAAAAAGATTTCGCCATCATCGATTGTTATTCCTCAAACGGTTATTTGTGTCAATGTTTGAGCTGTCAGTAAGAACCACTTCCCAGTGGGAACCAGAGATGTTTGCTCGTTATTTTTCAATGGGGTTGTATGGGCGGTGTCAGGAGGATGTTTTATTCATCTAGGTAAAATTTGATGAATCATCTGCTACCTCTAGCACTTCATTCCTTCAGATGTTGGCCATTGGTCGTAAACAAGTCAGTCTGGTTCGCACGTTGACGGTTACGTGACTCAGCTGTCTCCCCGCCTATCCGAACTTTCATTAAATAACAATGCCGACTGCAAAACAACGACAGTCGTCCACAGCTCTGCACTGTTTGTCCTCGTTTTTTGCGTTTGCCATTGAATTTCGTCAAAATCGTGAATAGGTATCATAATCAGCTCGGACACCCCGTGTTTCTGCGAAATTGCCACCCTCCCTTCGGTGCACAAGCACCGAGTGACGCACACACTAACACAACCACACGCACACACTGTTCACACATTTTCCTGTCACGCCAGGGCTGGTAGCGAAAAATCTCGAAAACTTATTCAAATAGACTCAAGTCAGAAAAGTAAACAAACTTACTTTATCAATCCTACGTGTTTCACAGACGAAATTCGTTTCGCTCTGAACCAACTCGATTGTTTCAGTTTTAGAACGTTTAATTTCAGAAATTACAAAACGGCGTAAGTAAGATTTTCAACTCTGGAACGATTAAAACCAAAGAGCTTCGTCCCATCAACATGTTGCACACATTAGAGAAAATTTTAGAACTTGTTATTAAAGGCCAGCTTTTAACGTACTTAAATAGTAACAACTTGCTAATACCGGAACAATCGGGATATCGGGAAGGTCATTTTCATTTCTGTGAAACCGCATTAAACTTGGTATTGGCGATCAAAAGTGAGGTTAGGTTGCGAAAGTTTTACAAATTGAAATGAATGTTTACGGTTCCCTGTGCTTTAAATTGCTAAAATCTTATCAGTTAATTGTTTGTGGTGATTTTTCCTCCAGTTTTCACTAAAAATTTTGATTAAAATGCACTAATCCCTATTCTAGAAGAGCGCCATCTACGCATTTAGCTTTGCGTTGGATCGCCAATTGGCTAAATGGAAAGAACATATGGAGCCAAAAGATACGATTTATTGCTGTTTTTTTGTATCGGATGCGCGCCTTTGAAACACTCTCTCGGCCCTTATTGTTAGAACAATCAGGCGTTTTGGAATTTCGTGTTCTGCATATAAATGGTTTGAAAACTATTTTAGTGACAGAACCCAAAGGACTGCTTTTAATAATTTTATTTCCAGTCCCGTTAAGAATAACCTTGGTGTGCCACAGGTAAGTGTATTAGGGTATATTTTATTCATTATGTACATTAATGACATGCGACGAGTCTTACGATTTTGTGACATTAATCTATTTGCTGATGATACCGTGATATTCGTCGCAGCTAAAACACAGAATATGCCGTATCATACTTGAATGCAGATTTACGTTCTGAGTAGATGGTTGAAACACAAATAATTGATATTGGATATAAGTAAGACTAAATTCATGATCATTTCGCGAAATCGAGTAAAATTTACTTTTACCTTAATGATAATGTCTCTGTGAAAATGGATGATGAGTCAATTGACCGCGTGTGCGATATTAAATATCTTGGCGTGATTATTGTTGACAAGTTAAAGTTTGACTCTCATATTGACAATGTCATCAAGAAAATAGCCAAAAAGTATGGAATTCTCTGTCGTTTGAAAAACGATTTGAATATTGCAAGTAAAATACAGTTGTATAAACCAATCATCTCTCCTCATCTAGCCCCTATATATTGTTTCTAGCAAATGAAATTCAAATATCCAATTTGCAACGTTTGCAGTATAATGCGTTTAATTTGAAGGTGTAGCAAGTTCACTTCCTCCTTTGTTTATCAGTTACCCTACAATGGTTATCATTGAAGCAAAGAATTGTGCATTTGACATATTTGTTTATTTTCAAAGTAGTAAAAGGATTGTTGCTTCGATATTTGTTTGATCGAATGGAAAATGAAAGTGATATTCATAGATATAATACTAGAAACGCAGATGTTATAAGAACACCTTACTTTTTAACCAGTGCTCCACACAATTCTTTGTTTTTTAATGGAATCAATGTCTTAAAATTGATGCCTATACACATCAAACGTGCAACAACGCTAACACAGTTCAAAAGACTATGTATTTCACACGTCAAAGCTGCCTTATGAACAGCTACTCTGATAAGTTTTTAGAATTAGACTAATTTTGTATCTTGACAATGTTTTCACTAACTGATATTTTGTGTGGACTACATTGTATTTTTTTATATTATTTGGGCACTATCAAAGCTCGCCTCGATAATGATGATGGATTTTTTATATTTTGACTTGGATCTCTTTTTTTGTCATTTTCTCCATGTCCCCATTTGGTAAGATGAGGCGATGTTAAAAATTACGCAAGATTTTATCGAAACAAAATTCCAGGTCTCCTGTCAATGGATTACCTGCTTTGCTCTTGTTCACAGTTGATCAACAGAAGTTTTCTCGTTTTATTTTGTATGGGGAAAGGCATCTAATTTCAAATTTCTCGTTAATGAAAGCATTAATCAAAAAAAATATTTGGTAGGCGTGATAGCCATCATTTTCATGTACAATCGGTACCAATATTTTTTCGAATATACAGTCATTGGCGCGATCCGGCAATAACAATGATCAAGGCTCTGTGAAAAGTAACCGTCACAAACACAGTGATTCGCTACCAGCCCTGCGTCACCTTACTCAACACGTTATTCAAGATGGCGTCCATCCTGATCAACCTTCAACCCTGATGAGCAAAAGAAAACGATTGCAAACGGATCGGATTTTACCCACACACTCCGTTGGGGAAGCACGATTCTTACCTGAGGCAGTTTCAGCAAGATACCGGCGGTCTGGATCAGCTCGCAGCCCAGTATTCGCAAATCGATTTCCGTTTCGCGATCCAATCCATCCGCTTGCGAGGGCGTCAAATCGAGTTTCGTCTCCGGGAGGAGACAGTTCTCCAGCGTTAGAACGATTTTTCCGTAGGAACGCTGCTGCTGCTGGGACTGTGACCCAGTCCCGGACGTAGAGGTCACCGTCTGCTGGGATGCCTTGGCGGCGGTGACCGAATCAGTCGTGGTCATTGTCACTGTTGCCGATCCAGGAGCCAGTTTTGCACTACTCATTTCCCTTTCCGCACTTTTATGGCGACGATTGCCACACACTTCAAAAGCTTGCAGCTTTTGGCACGGCCCAAAACACTATTTATCCACTGGTGGTGCAAATAATCAAAAATGCATCAAATTAAAACTTCTGAACACTATTTTTCCTTCCTTTGGCAAACAAAAGAGAGGATTCCCACTCGCGCCCGATCGAAAGGAAAATCCAAATTCGAACAACGCACAACACCTTGTTCGCGACGAACGACGGCCCAGCAAAAGTGAAAAGCGCACGACACGGAGGAAAATGTTTGAACGTTTTGAAGCGTGCCACAGTTGACTACTAGATGACAGAGCTGTCAAACAGAAAAAGAGACTACCTAGCACAGTCGAGGCTCCAAGAGGCGGTTGCACATAATACAAGGACAAACTCGCCGAAAATTTATCCTGCTCTTTACGAACGCTAATGGCTACCGCAAACTGGCTCGCTTTCTGGTAGGGATCAATCGAATATGAAGTACGGCTTGGATTCGTTCAATATAAAACGACCCAAGCCAAAAATTCATAAATTTATTGTCGCACCGCCACCAAACCGGATCGCGCCAGTGAGACTCGCGACGCGCCTCAACTCGCGCGATTTTGAAATCAGTTTTTTAGTGTGGCGCTGCATTCTTACGATTTTTATGAACATAGCACACTTTTCACATATTAGCTGCGACGCACGGGGCCCGAGAAAACAATAATTATAAATAAATGTTGGTCTTGATTTCTACCGGATACATAATACCTTATGAAACCGAAATTGGAAAACAAAAATAGTGTTCGCGGACACCTGGAATCAAACCAAGAACCGTGCGATCGATCCAGCTTTTTAAAAGCGCTAATGGCCAACGCGGATGGCCTCGCTTTCTAGCAAGGATAAATCGATTTGACGTTTGGCTTGGGTCGCTTTATTTTGAACGAACTTAAGCCAAACGTCTGATCCCTACCAGAAAGCGAGCCTGTTTGCGGCAGCCATTAGCGTTCGTAAAAAGATGGATAGGTTCGTGCGTACATCCCGCTCATATCGACGCCTTGATGTGGGATGATGCTAGAACGATACATAAAGCGTTTGTATTGCAATATACGTTCCATCCTTTATAAGGCAAAATGTATGAATTTCAGTGCGTGCATCAGAAAGTTTGCCAGTTTGTGACAACCATTACATTCGCAAAATGTTGGATACACAGAAACATAGACGTCAAACTGTCACCGATGTCCCCCTTTTTACGACCGATAGCGTCCTTATATGTTTAATATCTTGTTTTTATTTAACAACTCGAAGGAGCATGTTACGGCAACTACTTTAGCAATTTATCCCGCTCAAATGACGGCTATATCACATTTAAACTTTAATTTATGAATTGGGTCCTAAAATGTTGAATGAAATCTTGTTTTTATTTAATGACACGAAAGAGCATGTTACTGCAACTATACAGCAAAAAAAGTTGTTGAATATTACATCGAAACCGCTGCAACCAAGTCATTCCCTCGCTTGTGTTATATTACACAGCCCGACGTACTCGCGGGCTATTGGTGTAATAAACGCGACCGATGTAATTTTTCCGATGTAGTTGTTTCAACGTACCCAAGACGATGTAATCGATGCGATGTAATATTAGAGCCATGTAATCTAAGCGATTTGATCGAAAAAAAAACGATCGCAGATTCTGCTCAATGGTTGACTAAATTGCTTTTTATTCTTATTAGATCTTAAACCATATTTATGATTTAAAATCGACTTTTACCCATGCAGATTGGGTTATTAAGTGTTATAATTTTGGAATTCATGAAAGCAATTTAATCAACCATTGATGAGAACTTGATGGGAAAAAAGATAAAATATGTTTTAAACAAAAAAAAAACATCAATAG
The DNA here is from genome assembly GCF_002204515.2 of Aedes aegypti. Lineage (NCBI taxonomy): Eukaryota > Metazoa > Arthropoda > Insecta > Diptera > Culicidae > Aedes > Aedes aegypti. Next base: position 256,069,068 of record NC_035107.1, on the reverse strand, counting down.
GGTTTATTCACAAATTTCATAACGCTAAAAATATCCATTTTCGACACCCACCTACCCCCCAGTGACGCTTTTTATATGAATATTATCCAAATTTTGTATTGGCTGTAACATATTCAGGATACCCACCGACCCCCTTCAGCGTTATGAAATTTATGAATGGGCCCATACGGAATCATTTCAATTATCAATTATTTTTATTGCAGCATTTAGGTATTACATATTTATTGGAGAATTATTCAAATGTAGAGCATAAGGCTGGGAGGCTTCAAATCATGAATCCGAGGAACCGCAGTGAACCCTTCCAGATTAGATACGTGCACTCGAGGATGTGGTTTGGTCCCCTCAGCAACCAGTTCAATGATTCACAGAGCCCGTTCATGTTTTTCGTACCAATCTAAAACCAAAGAAAAGAAAATATTGTATTAGTTTATACATGTTTAGGATTGTAGTATTTTGCATTAACAGATCGACAGGGGCATTCTTAGGTGCAAAGATTTCAACAAATTTGCTTCAGGAAATCCTCCTGCTATAAGTTCACCTGAAAATTTAGAAATTCTAAAAACAGTTTCCTCGTCTGATTTTTTGCAAGGAATATCTCTTCTCGTTATCTAGTTGAAATTCCAACCACGGTTCCTCTGAGGTTTTCAAGTTTATTTTCGCTAAAGAAGCCATTCGAGAATTCCGCGAGGAATTCCTGTACAGATTTCTTTTATCAAAAGATTATTGTAGGTGATTTGCATAATACAGTAACATTTCCCTAACTCGATATTGAAGAGATCATCGAGTTAGGGTGGCTCTGAGATACAGAACACATTTTTTTTTTAATTTTTGAGCAATATAATTTTTATACAGTTCATTTGAAGTTTTATTTTGTTTTATACAGGTAAAGAAAAGTTTGTGTACTCATTTTAAAATCTTCAAGTTAGTTCGTGTTGGTTTAAGTACGTTCATTTCGGGATGTGATGTGCCAACCGTGATATTGTGCAACAATACCCCCACTAAGGATTACTGCTACACGTTGGACTGTCAGCGCGCTCGTGTTTCCTCTTGAACGATTCCGCAACGACGGAACGTTTCAGCTGAATGTTGGATCCGGTGAGTTCGTTTCAATTGGGCCTTCCATGGCCTGTGTTTTATTAAGGGCTATTGGTGATCGGGTTTGTTCCGATCAACTCAGATCGGCAAACTGCACAATCTGCGGTCAATTTCGCTTCTGAGCATTTCAAAAACTATGCGAGAGTTATACTTATGACTACTTCACTACCCTGGTGATCATAATAAAACTTGTTAACTGGAAAATGGGTTTTTGTTAGTCTACCGTGGGAACAGGATACTTTAATAACACTACAGGATACTTTAATAACACTTTATATGATATATTACTATATATTGGGTATTGGGGAGGGGTAGCATAAGGGAGTTAATTGAACTGTTGACTGGATGAAAGTGCGTGGGGTCGCCAGCCTTTTGTCATGAGAAAACAGCCTTAGTGTTGTCTTCCAAAGGTCTTCAAAGATATTAACTAGCCCTGCTACAACAAACCATCAGGTAGATCATTCCATCCCGATATGATTCTGCAGCCATAGGTAATCCTTGCGCTGATGGTGGCTAAATAATCATCAATATAATTTTTATACAGTTTTCATTCCACCCCATTGCCGAAACTGCCCCGACTACCCCTTCAACGAAATCAACGAAATAAGAATTCTCCTTTTCAAATTTCTCCTGTAATTACTTGAGAAGTTCCTTTCTAAACTTGTTCTATCTCTATAGAGATCCTGATGAATTTATCTAAGGAATACCTTATGTAAGAGCTTTTTTTTGGGAGATTCTTCCGAATGTCGTCAAGAGCTCCTTCTTTAAAAATATCTAAGTAATTCTTCCTGGCATTTTCGAATTTCTTCTATTTTTTCTCCAAGAATTGCTTTTGAGTTCTTCCTGCAATTTATTCAAAAACCCTACAATTTATTCAGAAACCCTTCCAGAAATTCCATCAGTAGCTTCTTATCAATTCCTTCATGAGGAAATTTCTTAAATTGGATGGGGTTTCTCACTTTTATATTGCGCATTTCTTTCACCACTGGACTATCGCAGAAGTTTTTACAAGTGCGTAATCACCAATAAAAGTGCGCAATGGTATCAAATCGGAAAGGTGTCTTCGGGGGCTTTTTCTTTGTAAATCAGAGAATAAGTGCTCTGAAGACACCAATGTGATTCGATGCAATCCCGCACTTTTATTCACGCTTTCGCACTTATGAGGCCGCAGTTCGCAGTCCAGTCCGCAGTCTTCTGAAATTCCGGCAAAGTTTGATTTTCACATGAATTTATTTTTTTAATCCCTCATTTTTTCAATTCTTGCACAGGCTACATTCCGATTTTTCCTGGAGGTCTATGTGAAATTGCTTCCAAACTTTATCAAGATATTATTTTTCGAAATTGCACAGATATCTTTGTGGAATTCCTACAAGATCTCCTGTTAAATTTGACCAAAGGTTTTTGAACCAATGATAAATTCCATCTGGAGGTATCTTATGAAATTACTCCATAGGCTACTTTTGATATTTCTTTAGGAATTGCTTATGGAGTAATTATTTGAGTCTTTTTATTCATACTTGAATTCCTCTTTAATAACTTTTAAAAATGCTTGTTAAATTCCCTCTGGGTTTAATACTGCAAAAACTTAGAGTTTCATTTGAGATTCTTCCAAGATTTCCATAAGAAGTTTAATAAATACATTTAAATGTTCCTCGAAATAAATCCGGGATTCCGAAAGGATAGATTTTAAAAGTCCTATTTTTATGAAATTTATGCAAAGGATAAATCATGTATTTTGGACAGGCTCAGGATATGTCTGGAAACGGCGATCAATTTACTGCATAAGAGACTAATATATTATTACTTGATGTTACTTATATGCTTATTGTCTTGATGTACTTAGAATTTCTGGTAATAAAAAAAAATAAAAATTGTAGCGTTTTTAGAGACCTGTTATATATTTCGGAAACTAAATATACATTTTAGACGCCCTTATATATAATTTGAACAGGTTATCTCAATATCCATACAATGGTTTCTTAAAATTACGTTCATATCATAAAGTTTAAAGAGTTTACATGTGCATTATTATTGGATGTGTATATTAATGATAATAATTGCATTTAATGCAAGAAAATATTATCAGATCCACGAAATTCGCCTGCACGTACGCATGCATGCGACATTTCAGTGTGTTTTATCAGATGGCCAAATTATATCTACTGAACAAAAACCATAATCTATTTTGGATATCATCTGATTTATGCCTTAAGGCCCAAACGCAATGGTAGCGGAACGGCAACGGAATGCGGAACCGGTTCGCCAGCGTGAACTACAACAAGCTTGTCGATTCAGTGTTGGTTCAATTTCATCCGTTGTCAGCTCAGTCGAGATGGTGTGATTCATACTGGCGAACCGGTTCCGCATTCCGTTGCCGTTCCGCTATCATTGCGTTTGGGTTTTTATAAGCCCATGTTAAGATTCTACATAGACTTGGCTTTCATATTAGACATATTTCATCACATTACCACTTTTAAACCTTTTATGAATGCCAATTTTAAGCGCTATTATTGCATTTGTTCTTGAGATGTACATTCTCTTGAATTCATAGGTTTCACAGATTCTTTGTTCATACAATTTACGATTTTTATATTTTTGAAGCCATTTTGTAATTGTTATGAAAATTGTCATCATGATTTAGTAGTATAGTGTCTGAATAATGCAAAAGATGATTTTCCGTACATTTATTTCTCACCATCTCACTGTAAAGCCTGATTCGCTGCTGACAAGTAATTTCTTGGCCTATCTTGATGCACGGAAAATTCCTGCAAGGAATCGATCAAGGAAGCGCTTTTTTCTGATCGCAGTACGCAGTTGAAAAGAGATGTCAGTTCAAACGGGAGTCGCTGTAGAAAATTTCTGCAAGGAATCGGCGAGAAATTTCTTTAGCGATTCTTGTTCAGCAGCAAATCAAGCTTAAATGAGCATAACATTACTAGCCAAGCAAACTATTTTCGACCTTTTGTCGTTTCGACCTTTTGTCATTTCGAAGTTTTGTCTTTCGACCTTTTGTCCATAAATCCCAAATTATATACGTATCCAAGTTAAATACCCTGGTTCCTGCAGGAGTTCTTACCCAAGAAAATTCTTTCAGGAGCTTCTCCTGGAATTTTATCTAGTGATCCCTTTTGGATTTTTCCATAATTTATTTGATCTCAGGATTTTTTTAAAAATCCTCGGACTTTTAGAACTTATCCATAGTTATTTTTTTCTACTCGAGATACTTGAGAATTCTTTGAACAGGGTTTTCACACAATACACTAGGGATTTTTTATTTCTTCTACGAATTTTCCCATGTTTAGATCGAAAATTTTGAAAAAAAATATTAGGGTCTTTTTTTTATTTTTCACAAAAATTTTCTATTTATTTTTGAATACTTTATGTAATCGCTTACCATTTTTTTTTGAATTCATAAGATCTTGTATGAATCCTGCGAGAATTTATTCAAGAATTCTGAAAAATTTAGTGATGATTTATTTTTTATTCGGAGGATTTCTACTCATAATCAAATATATTCAAAAATCCCACAGGGCTCGTAGTGACCAAGCGTCTTAAAAACTAAAAATAAAAATAATCCATGCTGAAAAAAGGATCAAAACGAGATCATACAGGGTCCAAATAAACAAAAAAAAAAAGAAGATATAAAAGTTCTTATCGATATTTCTCAGATAATCCGACCAGACATTCCCTAAAGATATTTTCAACAGTTTTTTTATGAATTCCTTTTGACATTACGACATTATTATAGTATGTTTTTGCATGATTTTCTCAGAAACTTAACATAATTTAACTCATGTATTTGCTCTAAGCTAGATACTTAGAAGATTTCTTCAGGAGTTCATTTAGGGCCGATTTCTTCACCTTGGCTTAAGCCGTAAACCACACTTACCCATATAGTTAAACTAGGTTTAGGGCCTAAGCGGTGGTGAAGAAACCGGCCCTTAGTGTTTTTACAGAGCAATTCCTTTAAGGTACCTGTAAGAATTAAGATAAATTTTCAGCCTAGTGATGATGTCCCAGCGGGGATTCGCTCATTGGAACACGACTGCCTTCCAAGTAGCGAATCCGACCCGTTAGGAAGACTGACAGCTGGTGAAAACGTTCCAAACTAACGCATCAGGAGAGCAAATCGTCATGAAACGCACATATACTAGGTAACTGGATCTAGGTAACTGATAACTGGTTCGGTAAGGTAACTAAGATAAAGTAACTGGGTTCGATTCCCGGTCGGTCCAGAATATTTTCCTAATGGTATTTTTTGGACTTTCCAGAGTATAGAATATCTCCGTACCTTGGCAGCTTTGGAAAAGAAAGCTCTTAGTTAAAACTGTGGAAGTACTCTTAACACACTTAAAACAGCTGATAAAAAGCTATGTACCAATAGGGATGTAATACCAAGAAGAAGAACCTTTATGAATTAAAATTATTGAGGATAATTCCAGAAATCTTACACTGGAATTTCTTCAGGAAGTCCTCCATAAACTATTGAGAAAATTTCTAGAGAAAGTTCCAAGTCCTTCAGTAGTTTATCCTTCAATTTCCTTAGGATTTGTTCCATGATATTTTTTGGAATAATTTATCTCCAAATATCTCTCCAGAGTTTCTTCCACGACCATTAGAATTTCCTGCAAAAATTTCGTTATGGGTTTCTTTAAGATTTTAACCAAGAATTTCTCTAAGAATATCTTCAAGACTTACTCCAGAAATTCCTTTGAAGATTTCTTCAAACAATTCTTCCAGGGATGTCTCTAGTGAGTTTTCGAGGATTTTATATAGAAATCACTGAAGAGATTTCTATATAAAATCCAGGAGATATTTTCTTAGATAATTTCTGTTGTAACTTCTGTAGAAATTCCCAATAAACTTCTGCAAACACCTTCTCAAGAAGTCCTGGATTCTTGAGGAAATCTTTGAGAATTCTATAGTTAAATTGCTAAGGTTATTTTTGAAAATTGTCAATCGAATATCAGATCTGGATTTAATATATCCAGCTGAATTGGCTTGTTTAGGGGTATCCAGTTTTTTACGTATTCTGATTCTACGTTGAAGCCCAATTTCAGCTGAAATCGCTCAAGAAATTTCTTGATAATCCCTTGCAGGAATTGTCTACAGCAACTTCTGTTTGACTTTTCAACTGCGTACCGCGATCAGTGCAATCTTAGGCGATTCCTTGACTGAATTTCCCACGTATTAATACAGTAACTCATGGAAGAGTTCCTAAAAAGCGGTAAAAGTAAATAAAAAAATATACCTACGAAGGAACTTCTTGAGGAATTATTTTATAATTAGGAATAGAGTGTTGGTACTTTTCAGCAAAAATTGCTGGAAAATTTCACAGAAATTTCAGTAAGAATATCTGGAAAAATAACTAGAGGATGATTACTAGGAAAATGTTTACAAATAATTGTAAAAGGTTGTATGGTAGCGTTGGAATGTTGTAGAATTTCATGGAGCAGAGCATACAGTATCACGGATGGTCAATTGGCAAAGTAAGCTTTCAGTTAATAACTGTAGGAGTGCTCTTAAGAAGACTAATCTGAGGAGCAGGCTCTGTCTCTTTTGTTATGTAACTTCAGAAAGAAGAAGCCTTTTTTTATTTTCAACAATATTTCAAGAATAATATCAGTGATAACATAGTCTTGATATCCATTAAACATTTCCAGAATTACTTAGCCTTAGCTTTATCAGAATTTGAGAAATTTCAAAATATGCTTAATGGATTTTTTTTAAATAAAATTTTCAGCGTTCTCAAATAGTTCAAACACAAAACAAAAGAAATATAACTCTTTTTTTATTTTTTTCAAAACTCTAGCCTTTGGTCGAATACCGGATAGTTGAAATGACATTCGGCCAAATAAATAATAACTTAATATTTATTCGGCAAAACAAAATCTTTATATTTGGCCGAATAACACCCTGATGCTGGTCCAATTTTTTAAAAACTACTTTTTTATAATCTTTGATTAAAACAAAAAGCGAGGTGTTTTGACCAGGGAAAGATTCATCGGTAAAGAATCGAACTCAGTATGAATGGGAATAAATGAGTCTTCTCGAGCTTTTGAAACAGTTTGCAGAATTTACGAAAATCGTAAGTTCTGAGGATTTCTGTGTTTCTGAAGTTTCTGACTTCTGAACGTGCTTCATAGAAATATGAGCAAACAGACCGCAGACCACTGCCTCGCATAATTATAAAGATAATATAATTATTATCCGCTGACCGAATAATCGGCAAAATCAAAATAATCGAGATATTCCGATTATTCGGTACATCTCTAGTACTAATGAGTTACAAAGAATATCGAATGTTGAAACATTGGAACAAATGTCACATAAAATAATTAATAATTTAAGACAAAAATCGTTGCAATCTTCTATTGCCACGATTAATGTGTTATATATTTAGATCAAGTTAGGTTAAGTAAATTGATTTGTTTTTCTCTCTTATGAGCAGGTGAAGTTAACACTTCTGTAAAAATTCTGAGCTGCTACGGCAAATGAAGTATAATGTTGTTAACCACATGTTAACAAAAGCTTAATTTTGTTTTACCAAATTAAGATGATAGTGCTGTCCAACACAGAACATCTAGATATAAGAAATGAATGTAATATAATTAGAAGGATTTGTTCAATGCTTGTATCTTGTATCTTTTGGATGTCAAATATTAATTATTACAAAACTAGCAAAACTATATTGAATAAAATTATTAATATTTTTTTATATGGTATTCAGTTGGAGCTGCCTGACAGCTTATCTTGTCAAGGCTGAACCCTCGGTCTGATTTTTGCCAAGTTTCCCCTCTACCAGGACCAATACTCAGTCGGACTAGGCTGGTGCCCACATGAACACTGTTTTTTATTAGTATTGTGAAGTGGTAGTTTTTGAAAAATACCCATATTCCCTTGCTTCTGAGAAAAGTAAGCATTGTGAAAATCAGCAGCTCCATCAGAATTTGTTTGAAATAGTAGTGCAGTAGTGTCATTACTAATACTGTCTACTCGAAATGATTTTGAATAATTTGGCATTTAAGTGCTATTCTGATTACTCCTGTCTTTTACGTAAGATTAGTCCTAAATGTCAATTGTCGTCAAGTCTTAACAAAAATAGGCTGTTTAGTAGTAGTTCAAGTTAATTTCATATTTTGTTGTTAAAAGTATTTATTGGTCATTACGTTCATATATCCTTAAAGAAAAAAGTCACTTTCTTTGTATGTTCAACAATTTCTCGAAACTAGCAAGTGTACCCTAATGATCGATCTCAGCGTCTTACTTTCCATAGTCATTTTTATAGTGAATATTTAAGATTATAGTTGCCTTAGGCTTCTATTACAGTCTCCTATAAGATTCACTTTTCGGTGGCAAATGCAATGCTTCACAACGCCTACTTTCTACTTGTAAATTTTGCGAAAATGAAGCTGGAATTAGATTATTTATACCGTTGTTACAATAGAGGCATTTCTTATTATGGCAATGTAAAAACCATATTAAAATAAGATTGTCGCCACTCATTTGAACTCAGTGAATCTACTAGTAATTTTCCTCAAAGTAATATTCCCTACGTCGTACATGATGACGATGTTTCTCGCTAGCTAATAGTAATAGTGGCTACGGATCATCCTGGTTAGCAAAAGGCAAACTGATCGACACCAATAGTATTAATGTCTAGCCATTCCCTTGCTCAACACATGGCAAAAAAGAAAATCTTAAAATTAATCGAATGGCCCACTACAGGAAAAGATTGCTAGATTTTACTGCCCATAAACACATGTCAGTCTCAAGTTTGCTTGGATTCCTATTCACATGGGACAACTATGCGTTTATGGGCAGTTTACAAATTATAAATTTTGAAATTCTGAAATCACAACAAGCAGGCCACACTACTCCAATATGCAAAATTCCTCCATGGGCCGCACAAAACCTGATTGAGGGCCGCAGTTTTGTGTCCACTGTTTTGAACTCTTATCTGAAGTATGCAGTTCAACAGAAAAGTAATCGCCTATCTCGATGCGTAGGAAATTTCTTGCAAGAAATGATCAAGAAAAGCATTTTTCTTTGATCGCAGTACGCAGTTGAAAAGAAATGTCATTTCGAATGGAGCTCACCTTAGAAAATTTCTTGACCAAATAGAAAAATCGTTCATATTATATTGTTGAAATTGTATGTCTGATTTGCTGTAAAAATTTCATTCAAATGGGTCAATAAATAACTGAGATCTGGCCTTCCATAGTTGACCATTTTTTATGGAAAATCAAACAAGTTTCAAATGTTTTGTCCAATACTGTGTAGGGCCGGATCCTATTCTTGGCAATTTTGATTCACTTCGGCAGTGGGGTTTTTTGAAAGCTACTCAGCTCATATTTGGTCACATAGGCGTCGTATTGAAGTGCTTCTAATTGCAAAGTTTCAGAAAATTCGGCCGAGAAAAAACCCCCGTGCCAAAGTGAATCATGGAAGTGCCCAAGTAACTCTGCACCCTACTTGGTAGAATTTTCGGAAATATGTCTTTTCCTTTACCTGATTGAAAGTTTTGTAACTAATAGGCTGAATGAATGAATAAAATTACAAACTTCTTAGATGAGTTTCAAAAGAACACCTGAAGAACTTAGGAGAAGTATTCCTTAAAACACCTTGAAAAGTATTCCTCAGTAGTAGTAGACATTACAGTGGAGTTACATGATATGTTCTAGCTATTTTGATAGGGACAGTTCTGAAGAACTGATTGTGTATTTTTACATGGACCCATCTGCACGCAGACTCCTGAGAAGATAACTCAGGGAATGTGAGGAAGCCGCACAACCAACTTTGTACTCACCCAAACCCTTCCATGTATTGTAGATGTGTACAGAATACACAAACCCTAAGGAGCCTTAGCATCAGAAACTTTTCTCCTTGGAACCTCCTTGCGGTACTTATTCGGGGAGGTGCCAGCATAGACTGTGCCAGAGTGATGGTGCCAGTGCATATATCACTTTAACACATCCTAGCCGGGGCCTTCCTTAGCCGAGTGGTTAGAGTCCACGGCTACAAAGCAATGCCATGCTGAAGGTGTCTGGGTTCGAATCCCGGTCGGTCCAGGATCTTTTCGTAATGGAAATTTCGTTGACTTCCCTTGGCATAGAGTATCATCGTACCTGCCAGCCCAGCCACACGATATACGAATGCGAAAATAGCAACTTTGGCAAAAAAAGCTCTCAATTAATAACTGCCGAACTACTCATAAGAGCACTAAGCAGAGAACCAGGCTCAGTCCCAGTGAGGACGTAATGTCAAGAAAAAGAACATTCTTGCCGTTTTAAATATTGTTACAGAGGACTAGCCTCGGCAGGGCTAATCCTCTGGCATAGGCGATGCCATTCCAGCATAATTTGAGTGATTGTACTTACTAGATTACCATTGATTTTCACCTACTTACCTGTATCGTTATCGTTGGTTGGCTGTATTAGGGATTCACCGGATCGGGCATTCATGGATGTAATTGGTTACTTTCTCCAGCTCATCCAGGTACACAACAAAAATCCGTAGGCTTCTCTGCCATTGTACTTCCATCCTCCTGCCATGGGGAATCATCCCCACTTCCCCCAATACCTACGTTCGGACTTGTATTCCAAGTCTGTTCCTTCCATCCTGGATATGAGTGGCACCGGAACCTTCTGCTTCCGAACGAGGAAGGTGATGGATCCGAAGAAAGTGTCCGAATTTACAGCTACTGCGACCGAGATGAGCCGTACCTGTTGAAATTAAACCGAAATATTATTTATTATCTTACGTGTAAAACTCGTTCTAAGGAGATTTTTTTCAATAAAACTCACCAAAAGCCGCAACGAAACTCAAAACAACACGAACTGCAACGATTGCCACATCGACCGCCATGATGCGCAAAACAAACTATGGCAGTGTTGCGAGACTTACTATCGCATCAATGAGAGATGCAAAATAACATTCGAATCTGTGTAATATGACAACGTTCGTCGGAATGACTTGGTTGCAGCGGTTTGTGTGTAATATTTCTATATTTTAGATGTGAATATTACGCAAGAACCATGTAATGAGAAATGATAATCTTGTTTCCGTGTAATTTCAGGGCGATGTAATATAACATCAAAAATGTGCTATTATGCATCTGATTTTTGCTGTTACATCGGATTTTCATTACATCGGATGAATTACATCGATGCAAATTACATTATTTTTTGCTGTGTATCTTAGCAATTTTTCCCGCTCAAATGACGGCTATATCATATTTAAACTTTAAAGCGAAGTATGCACTTCAACAGAAAAGTAATCGCCTATCTCGATGCGTGGGGAATTTCTTGCAAGAAATGCTCAAGAAAAGCATTTTTCTTTTATCGCAGTACGCAGTTGAAAAGAAATGTCAATTCAAATGGAGCTCACTGTAGGAAATTTCTTGAGCATTTCTTGGGCAGAAATTTTTACTTCTCTTGAGCGGAACAGCATACTTAGCTTAATTTAAAAATTGGGGCCATAAATGAACCTTGACACTTTTGATCATGTTTGATGGTCGCTCAATCAACAAAAACACCACAGGGCTTTTAGTTTTAACACTGGGGTTGTTCCTATCTGACATTTCGGAAAGGACACGGAAAGCAAAATACACCCAAAATTTAAATTTAAGCCAAGGAGAGTGACAAAAACTAAAAAAATGTTTTTTAGACTCAAACAAAAGAAAAACATTGAAAAATTTAGTAAACATGTGTTTTCGGCCTAAACTTAAGCTTTTGGCACTAAAATTGGTACAGGCCTTTAGGACCCTATTGGGTTCATAAATGAACCTTGACACTTTTAATCATGTTTGACGTTCGCTTAGTCGACAGAAACACCACAGGGGCTTAAATTTTAACACTGGGGTTGTTCCTATCTGACATTTCGCAAGGGGCACGGAAAACAAAATACACCCAAAACTATGAGTTTAAAACCGAGGGGTGTGACAAAATCTAAAAAAACATGACAAAAATTTGACTTGAAAACAAACGAAAAACATTACAAAGTTGAGTACCGTGCACCACCGCTAATTTGAACGGTACCTCATGCAAACCATCGGGATGCATTTTTAATTTGAACATCTAGTCACCCTAGAATCGTGTTTCTGGTAACCTCTTTCATTGTTTTGTTTGATTTTGGGTTCCGTTCCACTGCGTTCCATTTCACTTAACTCCGTCCCATGAGCTAAATGGCGTTTGAACCATTTTTAATCTGAACGATGTGCAAATTAGCGGGGTACAAATTAAAAAGTGTTCAGATTAAATGTGGTCAAACCATCGGGGGTACCCGGTATGCGGAATTATTCCCTGATTTCAGTTGGCTCAATAATCAATTTTACGAAACGACAACATTGATGGTATTGCTGCTACTTTTACATGATACGCAACTGCCTCCTGTCAAATTTTCATTCATGAAATGAGCGATCAGCTAATCCAAAACTACTCTGAAAATGGATTATTAAGCTAGGTATGCTGTTCCGCTCAAGAAAAGTAAACATTTCTGCTCAAGAAATGGTCAAGAAATTTTCTACAGTGTGCTCCATTTGATTTGACATTTCTTTTGAACTGCGTACTGCGATCAAAGAAAAATGCTTTTCTTAAGCATTTCTTGCAAGAAATTTCCCACGCATCGAGATAGGCGATTACTTTTCTGTTGAAGTGCATACTTCCCATTATGCGTGGAATGCACCTGAAACGTAAAGTGCTCAAGTTTTTTTTTCCTTTTTACCAGAGTAATGTTTGATCCAGCATGAGCCAATTGTCACTTTTACTTGCGGAATATTTAAGCGACACATTATTCCGTACAGAAAAGTGACAGCTCCATTTAATTTGTACGGCAGGCGTTACCGACGTTAGGAAATCAGCTCTACTCAGAATCATTTCTTGACCGTTTCTTGTCCTATTCATTCACACTCAAACAGAGTGTGAGAGTTCGGTAAACAAAATCACCGAATTTGATCTGTAATTCACTAAATTACAAACTTTTCGGTAATCCAGTAGTTTTTGACAGCAAAACTACCGAATTTCGGTAAATTGACGTGAATCTGTCATACTTTTTACTGAAGCGTCTGTGATTCGCCAGCATTACCGACAACGGTGAAACATTCAACCGATGTTTCGGTAATTAATCTGCTAATTTACCGGAATCGGTAAATCTGCAAATTGGCAGCACCATGTCATGTGTGTTTGTTTTTTTTTCTTGTGGGTCTTTGGAAGCAGCTGCAAACATTTTGTGTAAAAACTATTAGGATGAAGGTAAGCATAATAGTTTTTTAATGTTCTATACAATAATAAACAAAATTATTTGCAGTACGCTACTAGGAACCACCACGTAGAAGCCGTTTTGTCCGTCCCGCATTAGTTGCAACGTAGCCAGCTTTCACCAGCAACAACGACAGCCTCATTCTCAGTATTGCTTGGTTCTGGATCTATCCGTGTCGTAAAGCAGTTTAAACCCGAATGAATATCGTACAATCATGAAGATTGAATAAAAATATGAGATTATTGTGATATTTTGTCTTTTTGTATTGTGATGATGAGAAGCAGGAGGAAAAACAACCGGGGGTCATGGATTACATTTTTTCGGTAAAAACTACCGAACGTTCGGTAGTTTTGACAGCCGCGCTCGAAAATTCAAATCACCGACCGTTCAGCTGTTGAGATTTCGGTATGCATTAATCTTTTAAAATGGCAAAATTGGAATATTGAAGCGCAATAAAATTGTGTTGTAATTAGCAAAATGTGCTTTTTCGATCAATCTACGAAAACCTCTATTTTTGTCATCGCTTAACAACCCAATTCCTTCATGGTCATTCATGGCTGTACCAAAATCAGGGTAGAAAAAGGGGTAGATTGTCTGGTGAAATCACGGAACTGAATGCTCAAAGTTCGTAAATGCGAGCTTGTTAAAAAAATTTGGAGAACACGAATTCGTGATCACTCCAGTTAAGGCCCAAACGCAATGATAGCGGAACGGCAACGGAATGCGGAACCGGTTCGCCAGCATGAATCACATCATCTCGACTGAGCTATCAACGAATGAAAGTGAACCAATACTGAGTCTACTTGCATGCTATAGTTCATCCTGGTGAACCGGTTCCGCTTTCCGTTGCCGTTCCGCTTTCATTGCGTTTGGGCCTTTATCCTTGTGTTTGACATGGATACAAATAATGCTCATTTAAATCGAAAATAACACCGTTTATTATTAGAATGAAAAATACTCATGTTTGTTTCTAATAGAAGCAGCTGAAAACAAACCAAAGTAGGATATTCATTTCTAATGTCAAACAAGATTGTTTGAAATGAAACATATATGTTTGTTTTAAACCAATTATTGTTTGTGGCCAGAACAAACTAAGAATATGTTTGAATTTTTCTCACATACTTGTGTTTTACGTTGTTTTTGCATAATAGATTTAAAGGCATGGTTTAAAGTGTTAATTGAGTCTATATCGTAAGTCTGTGAAGTTTCTGAAGTAACAGGTGTCAAATTTTTAAAGCATGCATTAAAAAACAGATAAAACACATATATGTTCTGTACTTCTTGTCTCGTTTTATGATCTACATGAACTTTTCCGAGGCTCCTACGATGATTTGCTCCACTGCTGCATTGACGAGTTAAGGCCCAAACGCAATGGTAGCGGAACGGCAACGGAATGCGGAACCGGTTCGCCAGCGTGAACTACAACAAGCTGGTCGATTCAGTGTTGGTTCAATTTCATCCGTTGTCAGCTCAGTCCAGATGGTGTGATTCATACTGGCGAACCGGTTCCGCATTCCGTTGCCGTTCCGCTATCATTGCGTTTGGGCCTTTAGTTCGTTCACCAAGAAAATTTAAAAATTTAAACCCGTGAGTTAATTGGTGCATTATATTTCAATATTCGACGACATGTTTTCGGTGAATTCGAAACGAATTCCCATTTCTGTTTTCAAACTGCATTACCACAGTTGACCAAATCATGAAGCCAACTTTTTTACTGTGTCATTCTCACACGTTGCATGCAGTGGTGACAGAAAGCATCACACTCTGGTTGCGGTCGCGCGGTCGGTCGGTCTTTTTGCGGTTCGCAATTTTTATCACAACACGTCCGGGAAAACGGAAAATCCTGACCGCTTTACGGTGCAATTTCCCACTCAGTGCCGCGGACAAACATGCAGGAACTTACGGAACGCATCCTCCAGTACATCGACCAGCACGGCGATGTGGACACGCTGGATTTGGTGCCGGTATTGGGAGAGGACCACCAGAAGATTGTCGGCGGTGTGAAGAGTATCGAATCGACTGCAGCCGACATGATCAAGACTACACAGGCCACCCGGAAAACCTGGGAACTGACCGAAGAGGGCAAGCAAATATTGGCCAATGGAAGTCACGAAGCTGTGCTGTTTAACGCCGTTCCGGAAGCGGGAATCCCACAGGCAGAACTGATGAAAACTTCGCCTAACGCCAAGGTGGGATTTAGCAAGGCCATGTCCAACGGTTGGATTTTGATGGACAAGTCAGGAGGAGCGCCACTGATCAAAAAGAAGGTGGACAAAATTGAAGATGTTGTTAAGGGGCATGTCAAAGCTGTTGCGGAAGGTAGGGATAAGGATATTCCGGATAACATCAAGAATGAGTACAAGAAGCGGAAAATTTTAACCGAGACTGTCACCAAGAGCTTTGTGCTTTCGAAAGGCCCGGAATTCTCGACTAGTTTGAAGAAGCTGGAAACCGATTTAACGGTGGAGATGTTGGCCAGCGGTATCTGGAAGGATCTCAAGTTCAAGCCGTACAATTTCGATGCCCTGGGCGTGCCTCCGGAGCGTGGACAACTGCATCCCCTGATGAAGGTTCGTTCCGAATTCCGATCGATTTTCCTGGAGATGGGATTCTCCGAAATGCCAACGAACAACTTTGTAGAGTCAAGCTTCTGGAACTTTGATGCCTTGTATGTGCCTCAGCAACATCCGGCTCGCGATCAGCAGGATACTTTCTTCGTTTCGCATCCCAAATTGAGCAATAAGTTCCCGATGCAGCTCCTGGATGAAGTTAAAGATTCGCACGAAATCGGAACGGATGGTTCCATTGGATATCGGTACAACTGGAAACTTGAGGAGGCCCAGAAAAACGTTCTCCGAACGCATACGACCGGAGTCAGTGCTCGCATGCTGTACAAAGTGGCCCGTCAAGAGGGTGGCTTCAAACCAGTCAAGTACTTCAGCATCGATAAAGTGTTCCGAAACGAAACTTTGGATGCAACGCATTTGGCAGAGTTCCACCAGGTGGAAGGTGTAGTTGCCGATTACGGACTGACGCTGGGCGATCTTATCGGAACGTTCAATGCTTTCTTCAACAAGCTTGGCATCACGGAGCTGGAGTACAAGCCGACGTTCAATCCGTACACCGAACCGTCTATGGAGATTTTCTGCTTCCATCCGGGTCTGCAGCGGTGGATCGAGGTGGGCAATTCCGGTGTCTTCCGGCCGGAAATGTTGCGTCCGCTGGGCGTCCCGGAGGGCGTCAACGTAATCGCCTGGGGTCTATCGCTGGAGCGGCCAACGATGATCAAGTATGGCATCAACAACATTCGGGATTTGATTGGACCCAAGGTCGACCTGAAGATGGTGCAGGACGGACCGATCTGCCGGATGAACCGCTGAAAGGTGAGATGTTTTTCATTTTGCTCTATCCGTAATCTATTACCGTTTGAAACGTTAATAATATCATATTCTGATAAAATGAACGAAATTATTGCATCATTCTATCGACACTAGAGTCAAAAAATGGTTTTACTTTACATTCATGAATGATGACAGCCCTGAAAACGTAAGTATAAGGTGCAGAGCTACTTGGACACCTCCATGATTCACTTTAGCATGGGGTTTTTTTCTTGGCCGAATTGTTTGAAACATTGCAATAAGAAGCATTTCAATGCGTCGCATTTTGAGGCCAAATATGAGCTCAGTAGCTTTCAGAAGACTTCACTGCCAAAGTGAATTAAAAGTGCCAAAATTGGGAGCCGGGTTGTGCTCTTGAAGATTTAAAGTATGGCTTCGATTTATCTTCATCTTAGCATGGATAGGTAGGGTAAGTGTACCAGTTATGGACATAGTGGTTCCCTATTTCACCATACGTGGTTACTTTAATGTTTTCAAATTTTGAAAAAAATTGTGTGTTGTAATAGTTTTTTTTTTTTGTATGGTATTCAGTTGGAGCTGCCTGACAGCTTAACTTGTCAAGGCTGAACCCTCGGTCTGGCTTTTGCCAAGTTTCCCCTCTACCAGGATCAATACTCAGACGGACTAGGCAATGGCGCCCACATGAACACTGTTTTTTTATTAATATTGTGACGTGGTAGTTTTTGAAAAGTACCCATATTCCCTTGCTTCTGAGAAAAGGAAGCATTGTGAAAATCAGCAGCTCCATCAGAATTTGTTTGAAATAGTAGTGTAGTAGTGTCATTACAATACTGTCTAGACGAAATGGTTTTGAATAATTTGTCATTCAAGTGCTATTCTGATTACTCCTGTCTTTTACGTAAGATTAGAGTCTTAAATGTCAATTGTCGTCAAGTCTTAACAAAATTAGGCTGTTTAGTAGTAGTTCTAGTTAATTTCATTTTTTGTTGTTAAAAGTATTTATTGTTCATTACGTTCATATATCCTTAAAGAAAAAAGTCGCTTTCCTTGTCTGTTCAACAATTTTTCGAAACTAGCAAGTGTACCCTAATGATCGATCTCAGCGCCTTACTTTCCATAGTCATTTTTATAGTGAATATTGAAGAGTAAAGTTACCTTAAGCTTCTATTACAGTCTCCTACAAGATTCACTTTTCGGTGGCAAATGCAATGCTTCACAACGCCTACTTTCTACTTGTAAATTTTGCGAAAATGAAGCTTGAGTTAGATTATTTATACCGCTGTTACAAAAGAGGTATTTCTTATTATGGCAATGTAAAAACCATATCAAAATAAGATTGTCGCCACTTATTTCTACTCAGTGAATCTACTAGTCATTTTCCTTAGAGTTCCTAAGTATTCCCTACGTCGTATATGATAACGATGTATCTAGCTAGCTAATAGTAAGAGTGGCTACGGATCATTCTGGTTAGCAAAAGGCAAACTGAACGTCACCAATAGTATTAATGCCCACTTCGAATAGATTAATTATTTGAAATGGGCATCAATTCTATTTATGACGCAGAATGTCCGTTGGATCACATCCGAGATATTATTGCGTCTATGCCATATGAATTATGACGCGGCTTTAAGCAAAAAATGCCAAAATGTGATACCACCACTACAGGTTACGCCTTTGGTTTCCATCATATGGGCTAATGGATTATGCCCTCCCATCGCGGCAAGGTCGAGGGGCAGGGAAAAATTGTGTGTTGTAATAGTTAGATTTAAAATATAACATGATGTTGAAGCATTTAAAAAGATTTAAAATATCCCTGGCCACGATCACAGGGTTTGACGGTGCCAAAGTAGAAGGTGCACCATAATAATACCCATCTGTGAAACATATCACCTTCCCAATACTTTGGCACACCTCCAACGGTTCATGATTTATCATGAAACGGCTGCATTCAGGCGGAGGATCTGTTAATATGTTTCGGCATATTATCAGGTCCTCTTCGAACGGAGGGACCGCCAGGGCTCATTAGTTACTTATAAACCAGTGCTGGTTGTTTGATGTTTCAATTCGTTTACACGAGCTGTAGCATCCTTTGCACTAATCAGCAATGGTGGTTAAGTTTCGAAGCCAACGTGTGATCAATCGTTTTATAATGCAACATAAGAATGGGTGTTTGGTGGAACTGTGCGTTACACTCGTCGTTATTAAATTTAGTGATTGTGAAGGTGCTAATAGTGATTTTATAATAAAATCTATAGTGATGAAAATTTGAAAATTAAGGTGGAAGTGATTCTGATAGTTTTGTTAAAAATATAATAATAATGATGTGAACTCTACTAATTTAATAATGGCCATAATACATTGTGCAATCATTTTTCTGAATATAAACTTAATTGCCTAGTTCTTTAAACGTGCATGAAAAAAGTGTTAATACATAATGACAGCGAGTGCAGAAGAATGGATCGAAGTGATTTTTTTTTAATGTAACTTTCTTGATCATAGTGCTAAATCATAGTTTGAATAGTAATGACTCTACAGCAACAAAAATAATGATACATTTAAATTGAATATCTTTTAATTACTTAGTAATGCTAACAGATTTATATGAAAATGGTGTGATGTGAAAAGTGATATAATAGAAAGTATATCTGAAGTGTATTGCGAAAGTTGATGAGTGATAATCGGTGATAAACGTGATAGTGTCGAAAATAAAAGTGACGATAGTGAGTGATGAAATGAAATGGGGAATGAGGACCTTTTAATAAAACTATTTCGTTCTTCACTTTAACCACTCTAGTAGCATTTCAGGCCTTATCATAGTTTGATAGTAGTCTGAACTACTAGACTGCAAAACTACGGCAAGGGCTGATTGCTGATAGCGTACACAGTGACCATTTGAGTAACATTGCTTAGGAACGTCTGTGTGATGAACGCAATAGAGGCTTATAAAAGCAAATGCTGGGAAGGAGCTTAGGGCAGATTAAGAGTGCCAGTACTACCCCTATCGCTACCGACAAAAAAAAAAAAACATGATGTTGAAGCATTCAAAAAGATTTAAAATATGAAAGTTATCAAAATTTCACATATGGCCAAATAGGGAACCACTATGGCCATAACTGGTACACTTTCCCTAGTTCATACTCTTTTTTACATAATTGGGTTTATTCTACGACTGGCGTGAGGTGACAATTGTCAGTGTCGTATAGTGAGAGCGAGGTGACAATTATAGACTCGAATGAAGTAACTCGCCGTGCAAATCAAATGGAGAGTCACTTCACTCGGGTCGAGAATTGTCACCTCGCTGTTACGACACCGACAATTGTCACCTCACGCCACTCGTAGAATAAACCCAAGTACCTACCTTGATATCTTGAAGGCTACAGCGTAGCATCACGTCATTGCCGGGCGTATTGTAGAGCTCCATCTTCGTCGGTCTTGGGTGAAACTTCTCCAGTTGCCCCGAACGTTTAGGGTCGCCAGGCGCTCTTCCACTGCGTACAGGCAGCGTATTCGTGGTCTACCCCGAAGCCGCCGACATCTACCTGATGGTTCCCTGCTGAATATTATTTTCGCAATTCTTTCTTCCGACATTCGCACTAAGTGACCAGCCCACTGAAGTCTGCCGTATTTTACACGCTTGATAATATTAACATCTTTGTACACTTGATATAACTCGTGATTCATGCGTCTGCGCCACACACCATTTTCGAGTTTCCCACCGAGTATTGTCCGCAGCACTTTACGCTCGAAAATACCGAGAGCTTTCCGGTCTGACTCTTTCAACGTCCACGCTTCGTGCCCGTAGAGAGCCACCGGAAGAATCATTGTTTTATACAGGCCAAATTTTGTTTCCGTTGGCAAGCTGCGGGACCTAAGCTGGTTACGTAGTCCGTAAAAGGCCCTATTCGCAGTCGCAACACGTCTTTTCACTTCGCGGGAAACGTCGTTGTCACATGTCACAAGTGTTCAAAGGTAAACAAATTCTTCAACAACTTCAAACACATCCCCATCAAACACTACCTCAGCACCTACTCCATGCCTGACTCTATCTCTACCTGCAACAATGTACTTTGTTTTGGTAGAATTAATGGTCTAAGCCCTTTTGGAAATTATCTAAAATCTTGAAAAAACCTCAGAAGCCAATACCGGCATTGAAAGAGGAAAACAAATTATTACTAACTAATTGCGAAAAAGCTCAAAAACTTGCTATGCAGTTTGAAAGTGCGCACAATTTTAATTTAGGACTTACTAGTCCAATTGAAAATGAAGTTACTCAGGAGTTCGAAAATATTCTCAATCAAGAGAACGTTTTCGAAAATACCTGGGAGACTGATTTGGAAGAAGTGAGAACTATTATTAAAAAAATCAAAAATATGAAAGCTCCTGGCGATGATGGAATTTTCTACATCCTCATCAAGAAACTTCCAGAAAGTAGCTTATCATTTTTAGTTGATATATTTAACAAATGTTTTCAATTAGCATATTTTCCTGATAAATGGAAAAATGCTAAGGTTGTTCCAATTTTAAAACCAGACAAAAATCCTGCAGAAGCTTCTAGCTATCGTCCAATTAGTTTGCTTTCCTCCTTCAGTAAACTTTTTGAGAAGGTTATTTTGAACAGAATGATGGCCCACATCAACGAAAATTCAATTTTTGTCAATGAACAGTTCGGATTCTGCCATGGACATTCGACCACTCATCAACTTTTACGTGTAACAAATTTGATCCGTTCCAACAAATCTGAAGGCTATTCTACTGGTCTTGCTCTTCTAGACATAGAAAAAGCATTTGACAGTGTTTGGCATGAAGGTTTGATTGTAAAATTAAAAAACTTTAATTTTCCAACATACATTGTTAGAATAATTCAAAATTATCTGTCAAATCGTACACTTCAGGTTAATTATCAGAATTCCAGATCTGAAAGACTTCCTGTAAGAGCTGGTGTTCCTCAAGGCAGCATTTTGGGACCAATATTATACAATATTTTCACATCTGACTTACCTGAGTTACCTCAGGGATGTCAAAAATCTTTGTTTGCGGATGACACAGGCCTCTCCGCCAAAGGACGAAGCCTGCGTGTCATCTGTAGTCGATTGCAAAAAAGTTTGGATATATTTTCTTCATACTTGCAAAAATGGAAGATTTCTCCCAATGCTTCCAAAACTCAACTAATAATATTCCCACATAAACCAAAAGCTCTTTATTTGAAACCAGACATGTTGTCACGATGAGAGGGGTTCCAATAAATTGGTCAGATGAAGTTAAGTATCTAGGGCTCATGCTAGATAAGAATTTAACTTTCAAAAATCACATTGAGGGCATTCAAGCCAAATGTAATAAATATGTAAAATGTCTCTATCCCCTTATTAATAGAAAATCAAAACTTTGTCTTAAGAACAAGCTTTTGATATTCAAACAAATTTTCAGGCCAGTCATGTTGTATGCTGTACCAATATGGACTAGCTGTTGTAATACCAGGAAGAAAGCTCTGCAGAGAATTCAAAATAAAATTTTGAAAATGATTCTGAAGCTTCCTCCCTGGTATAGTACCAATGAGTTACATAGAATATCCAATGTTGAAACATTGGGACAAATGTCAAATAAAATAATTAATAATTTCAGGCAAAAATCGTTACAATCTTCTATTGCCACGATTAATGCGTTATATGTTTAGGTTAAGTTAGGTTAAGTATATTCAAAGCGTTTTTTTTCTCTTACAAGCAGGTGAAATCAACTCACCCGTAAATAATCTGAACTGCTACGGCAAATGAAATGTAATATGTTGTTAACAAAATGTTAATAAAATCTTAAATTTGTTTTACCAAATTAGGATGATAGTGTTGTCTAATAAAACAGAACACCTAGATATAAGAAATGAATGTAATGTTTGGAATAATACTAATAAAGATATTGAAAAAAAAAAATGGTCAGGCCTATCCTCGCTGTCTCCCTCTTCAGAGGCACAAAGGCTTCTTCCACTGACCTGCGATCGATTCCAATTAGGTCTATATCGTCCGCAAAGCCAAGGAGCATGTGCGACCTTGTGATAATAGTGCCATTTCTCTGCACGCCAGATCTCCTAATAGCACCCTCGAGTGCAATGTTGAACAGTAAATTCGAAAGTGCGTCTCCCTGCTTCAACCCGTCTAACGTCACGAACGAGGTTGACACCTCGTCTGCGATCCGAACACTTGACTTCGAACCATCCAGCATAGCACGTCTCAGCCTAATTAGTTTCGCCGGAAAACCATTTTCAGACATTATCTGCCAAAGCTCATTTCTTTTCACTGAGTCAATAAACCGATGGTGAGTCTGCAAGTTATACTCCCGGAGTTTGTCTAGGATCATTCGCAAGCTAAACATCTGGTCCGTTGCCGAACGGCCCACACGAGAACCAACTAGGTATTCGCCAACGAAAGACTCCTCGAGCGGTCTCAGTCTGTTAAACAGGATGCGCGACAGAATTTTGTACGCCGAATTCAGCAGGGTAATTCCTCTGTAATTGGCACACTCCAGTCTGTGCCCTTCCTTGTAGATGGGGCGGATGAGGCCATCCAACCAGCCGATTGGCACAGTGGCGTAGCTAGAGTTTTGGGGGCCCGGTGCGGAGGTAGATTTGGGGGCCCCTCGAAAAGAGGTTTGCAAGATATGTCTTTTATTAGCGAGTTCACAAGTACCTTCAGTATTTGTAAAAAAATCGTGATTAACCTCTCTACCGGCAGCCTCACTTTTTACCGCTAAAAAATATTCAAATCGCGATACCTTTTTTGTTTCTCGATATTTTTGCACCATTTTTCACAAGATCTCAAACAACTCTTCTAATTTAAAAAGAATCCGTATCGATAATAATCATTGGTGATCTGGTTTTGAAGATATTCCGTGTTCCTTGGAGGACCGACATGCTTCATATAAAATGTCGTTGGTGGCCATTTTGTTTTAGGTCAATTTATTAAAAAAATAAAATATGTACTATACAAAGCCAGGTCATAAGGATCTACTCTGAAAAAAACATACAAATCGGTTCAATATTCTTGGAGAAATCTGGAAATTACGATATGAGGTTTTTTGAGTTTTCAAGATCTTTATTTATGAAGCGTGGTACCAGAATAAGAAATGCTCATTACTCAACGACAGCTGCACCAAATTGCTTCATTTTTTCACAACATCCTCGCATCAATGTATCATTCCGTGGAATGAATATCCAAATACTATAAAAATTCTGTATATTCACGTGGGTTATGGCTACTCGTCGGTCCCCAAGGAATTTTAATCTTAATTTAAAAGAATTTTTTGAGATCTTGTGAAAAAATTGTGTAAAAATGTTGAGAATGAAAGAGTTATCATGATTTGAATATTTATAGCGGTAAAAAAATGAAGCTGCCGGTAGA